>NC_138244.1:898347-1118347 GCF_964197995.2 Scardinius erythrophthalmus
CGTACAGCACAGACGTACTGAGTTCGGCAGATCAGCCTTCTCTATCAGAGCCTGTAAGTACTGGAACTCAGTCCCAAATGAGATTAGAGACATCAGTACATTTACTTGTTTTAAATATAAAATAAAATTATGGCTAAAATCGATACAATCATGCACCCATTAATCATAAATTCAAAAAACTCATTTTTTGTCGTATCCTAACATTGTATTGTTGTGTCTATTAATATTGCTCTATATTTTGTTCTGTTGTTTTGTTTTATTGGGTTTTTAAGAATGTGAAACTTTGTTGTCTGAAAGGCTACTTGCATGATGACGTTTTATGGTATATTTATATGCGATTGTAAATCGTATGTTACCTCGTCCTGCCCAGGGACTACAGATGAAATTTAGCTTGTAGCTAATTCTGGTATGGCTGAGTGCCATACACTGTCCCTGTTAAATAAACAAATAAAAATAAAATTTAAAAAAAAAAGTAATGGGATATTACTTGGTATAGTACAGTATACATGATGTTTAAGTATGTATTGTTTTTTTGTGTGTGTGTGCTATTTGACTAAAATGTAATATTGATCCTTTACATGGTGAAAAGCCTAATATAACTTTTCACTGTGGCATAGCCTAGTTCTGAAGTTGTGTTAATTTAAAGCCTCAACAATGGTCCTTTGGTGATTGTTTAACAATGGTCCTTTTGGTCACAACATGTGATTTTTGACACTATAGTGATAGTGACCTGTCCAATCAACAAAGAAAAGCATACCTTGGAGGTAAAAATATGGGTCTAGGGCCCTGAGTAATCAATGTAATTCAATGCGACTTTTTCAGAGATATTGACAGTTTATTTGAGCTAAATATGACTATGATAATAGATTTAACATAGAAATGGACTTAAAATAAGAAGAATATATCAGAATTGGATTCCTTGTATCAAACAAAGCAGAAAAGAATACAGTATACAACAATTTAAGACTAACGGAAGCTGAGATATAACCTTTTCTCTTTTCGGCGGGGGCCAATTTGTATTTTATGGATAACTGCCACTAGGGGGGCCACCCCAACTTGTATCCATGGATTTTTAAAAACCTTAGGCCTATACCTAACACCCTGCCAAAAATCAAAAACTTTTCCAGAAGTGCCCAATTTTCATAAATTGCATCCTAGCTATTTTACATTTGAGAAATGTAACTGATTTCCATTCAGTTTAGCTTGTTTCCACTGAAACACAGTAACAAAAAACACCTTGTATTTATTAAGAAAGTGACTAACATGGCTATTTTGTGATATTTAAAGAGATTAAGGTAAGGTGAATCTGCAGCTTTAAAGGGATAGTTCAGCCCGAAATGAAAATTCTGTCATCATTTACTCACCCTCAAGTTGTTCCAAACCTGTATGAATTTCTTTCTTCTGCTGCACACAAAAGAAGATAGAGTGAAGAATGTTGGCATCCAGACAGTTGATGGTAGCCATTGACTTCCATGGTATTTATTTTCTACTATGGAAATCAATGGCCACGTCAACTTTCTGGTTACCAACATTCTTTAAAATATCTTCTTTTGTGTTCAACAGAAGAAAGAAACTCATACAGGTTTGGAACAACTTGAGGGTGAGTAAATGATGACAGAATTTTAATTTCGGGCTGAACCATCCCTTTAAAGATATTTTCATTGAAAAATAATAAAACTCTTTTATTCTACAAGATAAACTTGTTACTTGAATGCTATGTAGTTTCACAGAAAATGAACTGAGATATTGTTAATAGCTATAGCTCATAGGTGTTTGTTCCTCTTCATGAAGAGTTTAGCTCCAACACCTGCATGGAAGTTTCCACTGATCCTAATGACCTTGATTAGCTTGATTAGCTGTCTCAGGTGTGTTTAATTAGGGCTGGAGATAAAATCAGACACCCCTGCCGTAGTGATTTATTTTGATATTGAAGCATTAATAGATTTTAGAAAAATAAATGAAATAATCAGAATTTAACAATACTTTAATCATAGTTAGAATATTTTGTGTTCAGCAATTTTTTTAAAAAAGTGAATCATATTGTGTTTAGTATATTAACATTCTTGAATCCTGAATTGACTTGTTCTTGAGTAACATCATGGTTTCTTTTTCAGATTTCAGAGAACCCAGAGGAAAAGAGGCAGTAATCTGATGTAAGACAGATTTTTAAAAACCTGAACTGTTGGACCCCCTGTAGTTATGACATCAGACTTCTGAAGACAATTTTATTTTTAAAGGTTGAAATGCTTTTGTCCTATTTCTCCCCCTTTCTTTTTTAAAGAATGATCTTTTAATATATTTTTGTCATTTATTGATTGAATAAAATAAATTGACTAAACTGCTGGAAAGGTGTCATTTATATTTTAAAAGGTTTTTGCCAAATTTTTAAATGGTCAGGGATTTGACGCATCACTCACTACGTTTACATGCAGCCAATATCCGGGTTATGGTCGGGTTAAGGTCACTATTTGGGTTTCTGAAACATTCGGAATAACCCGTTTACATGGAATTTGTAATCAATTGGCATATCCCGATGTAAACGGCAACGCACGGTTAGCGTCTGGACGTACGGACAACCTTAAGACGCAATATGCGTCATTTCCGATTCTTCTTCCTGTATCCAAAGACAACAACAACAGCAGCAGCACGCGGATAATGAATAGTTCGGGGCAGATAGCGATCGCCTTTGTTTGCGCTTTCCTCCTCGCTCCACAAGTGTGGTGCTGTGCTGCGTCTCGCCATGTTTACCTCTACTTCTTGTTTACTTCCGGTATACTGCACGCGGGTTTCTGTATGCGCCGTCTCTACTCAAAAGACCAAGATTCCTTGCGAATAGAACATGCGCAGAACACAAATCAATGTTCCTTTTGATGGGGATATGCCGATACGCGTTTACATGACCAAATATTCGGGTTAGAAAAGGGGTACGCCAGGGGTCATATCCGGGTTTTTAAAAACCGGGATATGAGCATATCCGGGTTTTTGCCGGTGTTTACATGGCCGTGCGCGACCAGGTTATTGCTAATATCCCGGGGCCTGTACCATGAAGCCGGATTAGGTGGCTAGCCAGCTATTTTTCAGCTTAGTTTCCGCCAACCCTGGGTTTTAGGTACTATGAAAGTAGCTTGGCTTTAATCGGTGTTCGTTGCCATGGTATCTTACGCTGCACGGCTAACCTGCTCCGGGGCAGGCTATGTTCTGGATTCAAGATCTCAGACTGAAGTTTGACCAATCAGCTGAGAGCAAAGAAGCATATAGGTGACGTAACTTATTCCAAGTGTCTGTTGCAATGACTTCACCTTTTCTTCCAAATCCGGTGGACATCTCAGCGCAAATTGTTTGACGAGCACTTCGTAGAGAAAGAGTTTTTAGCCAGACAAAATCCCCTTGCCTTAACTGATAGTTACTTGTATGCAGTGGCGGCTTGTCCATAGGGGGCGCTGGGGCGCTGCCCCCATCAACATTTCAGAAATTAACATGTGTAAAAACATTATATTAAAATGAAATAAAAAAAATAATAATAATAGTTTACTCATGTGCCGGCTGGTAGTAAGAGCCTCAGAATTTAATAAAAACTGTCTTTAATCGATTAACTATTTACTATGTTTTTCAATACGTTTCATGGGCGAGGGACGCCGGACACATGGGTGTCTATGTGAGTACACAAATTCTCGGGCAGCATGTGACCTGAAGCTGGTCTCTGATTGGTTTCTTAAAGATCCTCCTCGGGGCGCAAGTCGTTGCGTCCCTGGCCAATCATAATTGGATACATGTTATTTTATCCAATCTGATTGGTTCTCGTCACCTGTCATTCAACTGTACTACGCGGTGGGAAATAACCAATAACCTTGCTTGCTACTAGACTGATCACTCACTTTTTATTACGCAATGGCAGCAGTTAATCCAAATTCTGTCATTTATTTACAAAAAAAAAAAACCTTTCTCAAGACTTTCGCTTGAAGAAAAAAAAAAAGATTAAGGATCTCGGACCGGAACAACCAGATTTACACATCCAGCAGCAGGCAAGTGACAGAGGTCAGAGGATGAAGCATGGTAAGTGTGTGCGCCATGGTGATGCAGGATTGACTGACAGCAGATGAACTCTCTACAACAAACACATGCTAACTTACGAGACGTTGAAGAGAGACAGGAATATGATGGCAGACATCGCAAACATATGTTTCAATGTGCAGTTTTTTTACATATACGTTAGACGTCGTCTTTTTGTCTGGTACTAATAATCTTCACTAAGTTAACGTTAGCTAAACACTACGTTAGCATGAGTTTTATTTATTTAATATTAATTTGACAGGGACAAATACATAGAACATTGCTTTATAAAGAATACAAAGTAGATGCCATGCAATTCATAAAGCTTTTCTGCTGAAGGAAGCATGAAGTGCTCTAATGTCCTGGAAGTCCAGAGTCAATGCAGCCGTCTACCAGGACATTTAGCTTCATGCTTCCTTCAGCAGAAAAGCTTTATGAAGATGAAGATGATTTTCAGCAGAATTTTTACCTGCCCAGTGCCCCCACACTGCCAAAATAACCAAAACCTGGTTCAATGACCATGGGATTACTGTGTAACTACAGTGTGATTGATTTCATGTAATAGGCTATTCTAATTTTCAAAAATTTTGATTTCGTGGGTTCCATAAGCTTTAAGACATAATCAACAAAATTATAACAAATCAAGGCTTAAAATATCTCACTTTGCAAGCAATCAGCCTTTTTTATAAAATTAGTTTCACATTTTAAGTTGAATTTCTAAAATAATTTAACTATTCCATGATATTCAAATTTTTGGAAAGGGTCTGTATATAAAGGAGAGCAACATTATGTTCAAGTAGGAAACATGCTTTTTGTTACTACTTTGTTGGTCTGAAATGTAAATAAAAAGAGATCAAAATAGCTTTTTTGTTTCTGCTTTGTATTTTGCAAAGCAGACCCCCCCCCCCCCCCCCCCGGGAAAAAAAATGCGCCCCCCCAAAAATAATTATCACCAGCCGCCACTGCTTGTATGAAAGATACAGATTTTCCGCGGAAGGAATGTCTTATCTTTGCGAACTTCTTGAGCCGCACATAAAGAATTTAACACGTCGAATTCATGCACTTACTGTACCGCAAATGTTGCGTTGCGTTTTTTTTTTCTTTTTTTTTTCAAGTGGTACATTCTTGCACGGTGGGTGACGCACAGAAGCTATAGGGGAAAACACGGTTTGTCAAACCATTCGTAAGGTGGTCCCCGCTCTGCAGGAGTACATTAATAGTTTCATTAATAGTGTTCCCCGGACATTCATCGACAATATCCATAAAAGAGGGCTTTTATAAAATTGCCAGTAAGATATATTGATAGGGTGACATCACATGAACACTTTTTTTAAGCAAATTTCACAAGTGTACTATACAATATAATACATGTTAAGAATTATTTTGAATCTTTTTTTTTATTCTTCTTCTGTTAATCTTATGATAGGATTCACAAGTCATTGCAACATGTATGCAGTCTATTGCTCCAATCTCCACTGCTCTAGGGGAACATGAGGCAGATTATGTTAATAGGAAATCCCATCACAGCCTTAATGTTCAGGTAGAGATGATGTGAATATGTGAGATGATTATTTTCTGTGAGATGAATCTTTAAATTAATAGTAACATTAACAGATATAACAATGATCTACTAAACACCTCATCTGCAGACGACTTGTGGTCATGAACAGAGCCGGACAGTAACGGAGTACATTTACTTGAGTACAGTACTTAAGTACAATTTTGAGGGATCTGTACTTTTAGAAAGACTTGCTGAGTACCTCTTACTGCCAATTCCACTGTGCACTGCTAAGGACCCACTGACTTCTGTTGAGTGTCGTGCTCCTGGACCATTTAGGATCGATTGTAAATCGAGAGGTACAGCTGTCATTCTACAATGGGTAAGTAGATAAGATAATAATGACTCTTTTTTATTATTATTATTATTATGACCGCCGCTAGCGAAAGCAGGTCATATAGGGATTGTCAAAGGTTTTTTTTTTTTTTTTTTTCGTCACCTTACTGAATTTTTCGTCAACGATACCAGGGACACCGAAGCACCGGGGAACATGAAATTTGGTGGGCATGTAGCCCCACTAGACTTCTAAGGAAAAATTTCGTTTGGTCCCCGGGGGCCACTCCCCCCCCGCGCTGGGCCCCCCCAAACCCCAAAAAATGCAGTTTTTCCTAAATAACTACCTGAACCGTGGCACCGAGGATGAAGAAATTTTTATGGTATGTTGGTCTACTAGACTTTTACGGAAAAATTTCGTTTGGTCCCCGGGGGCCACTTCCCCCCCCGCGCTGGGGCCCCCGTAAATTTTTCGTCAACGATACCAGGGACACCGAAACACCGGGGAACATGAAATTTGGTGGGCATGTAGCCCCACTAGACTTCTACGGAAAAATTTCGTTTGGTCCCCGGGGGCCACTCCCCCCCCGCGCTGGGCCCCCCCAAACCCAAAAAAATGCAGTTTTTCCTAAATAACTACCTGAACCGTGGCACCGAGGATGAAGAAATTTTTATGGTATGTTGGTCTACTAGACTTTTACGGAAAAATTTCGTTTGGTCCCTGGGGGCCACTCCCCCCCCGCGCTGGGGCCCCCGTAAATTTTTCGTCAACGATACCAGGGACACCGAAACACCGGGGAACATGAAATTTGGTGGGCATGTAGCCCCACTAGACTTCTAAGGAAAAATTTCGTTTGGTCCCTGGGGGCCACTCCCCCCCCGCGCTGGGGCCCCCGTAAATTTTTCGTCAACGATACCAGGGACACCGAAACACCGGGGAACATGAAATTTGGTTGGCATGTAGCCCCACTAGACTTCTAAGGAAAAATTTCGTTTGGTCCCTGGGGGCCACTCCCCCCCCGCGCTGGGCCCCCCCAAACCCAAAAAAATGCAGTTTTTCCTAAATAACTACCTGAACCGTGGCACCGAGGATGAAGACATTTTTATGGTATGTTGGTCTACTAGACTTTTACGGAAAAATTTTGTTTGGTCCCCGGTGGCCACTCCCCCAGCCGCTCTGGGGCCCCCGTAAATTTTTCGTCAACGATACCAGGGACACCGAAGCACCGGGGAACATGAAATTTGGTGGGCATGTAGCCCCACTAGACTTCTAAGGAAAAATTTCGTTTGGTCCCCGGGGGCCACTCCCCCCCCGCGCTGGGCCCCCCCAAACCCAAAAAAATGCAGTTTTTCCTAAATAACTACCTGAACCGTGGCACAGAGGATGAAGAAATTTTTATGGTATGTTGGTCTACTAGACTTTTACGGAAAAATTTCGTTTGGTCCCCGGGGGCCACTTCCCCCCTGCGCTGGGGCCCCCGTACATTTTTCGTCAACGATACCAGGGACACCGAAACACCGGGGAACATGAAATTTGGTGGGCATGTAGCCCCACTAGACTTCTACGGAAAAATTTCGTTTGGTCCCCGGGGGCCACTCCCCCCCCCCACCCCCCCCGCGCTGGGCCCCCCCAAACCCAAAAAAATGCAGTTTTGCCTAAATAACTACCTGAACCGTGGCACCGAGGATGAAGAAATTTTTATGGTATGTTGCTCTTAAGGGCCCACATCAACCTAGCCCATAATCACTCATTTGTGATTTGCGCCCCTCCCATAAAAAATTAAAATGCAATATTATTCTGCTTTAATCGCCCCTATCTTCAGTGGAGATGTTCAGAACTGCACCATATTTCATGTGTATGATTAACTTGACATCCTCTGGGGGTATCCTCTGCTAAGTTTCGTAGAATTTCATCCATGGGGGGGTATAAAATAAATTCATTTATGTGCACATTTAGTGACTGTACACTCATCAGCCTGTAGATGGTGCTGTTGAGCGAAGGGTTGCTGGTTTAGGATGATACTGTCACACACACACATGCAGGAATACAAACAAACGCAAGCATGCACACACACTGACATCCACACGCACAGACACACACCCATACACACACATACAAATCCACATGCACAGACACACACACACAAACACACACGCGCACACATGTACGCACACATACATACACGCACAGACACACACACACACACACACACACACACACACACAGACACACACATACACAAACACACACACATACACACACACACAGACAGACAGACATGCACATACTACTACTTTTTTTAGGTATATACATAAACACGCAATACAGCCAAATTACTCCACGTCATTTATTTTTGTGGAAAGCCAGTGCAGGCCTGAGCGGCGGTCATATTTTGTACCGCGATGCGGTACATCTAGTTAATATTATTATTATAGATATTTGTAGTTAGTGGTATTAAAAAAAATGTCCTGTATTTTTACTTTACGACTCACAGATTTGTCCCAACAATCACTGTGTCTGGCAATGGAATTCCCAGCCTACCTTCAAGTTTGGAATGCAGGCTGGGGACTTCATGCTGGCTACCAACATTTTATTGTCTGGAAACAATTTTGGCAAAATTGCCCTTCTGTTCAAATACATGAATATGAGGATCGTTGACCGCGCCACCTTCTTCAGAGTGCAGGATGCGTACTGTGTTGACATTATAAGAGAATTATGGCATGACCACAGAAGTGCCCTAATCTCAGGGCTGAAGACAAAGGACAGTGTTGTAGCTCTGGGTGAGTATATATCTGTTAAATGCCTAAGTAATCCTTGCTCTCACTGATGTATTTGTTTCAAAATGAATGTTTAATGCTTTCACAGCCGATGGTCGCATGGACAGTCCTGGCTTCTGTGCTCAATTCTGCACGTACACAGTGATGGAAAATGACACAAAACAAATAATCTCTGTAGTAAACATCGACAAGCGAGAGACCAAAAGAATTTCAGTCAATATGGAGAAGGAAGGCTTCATTAGATCTTTTGACCAGCTTCAACAGGAGGTGAAACTGACCGAAATCTGCACAGATGCTCACATCCAGATATCAGCTCTCTTCAGTAAGTATATTTATTTTCCTTTACTTATTGACTTCAACTCACATCTGAAGTTTTAGTCTGTGTTACAGCTAAAGCATCTCTACACTTTGAAGTTAAAGGTCCCGTTGCATGCGATTCCATGTTTCAAACTTTAGTTAGTGTGTAATGTTGCTGTTAGAGCATAAATAATATCTGTAAAATTATAAAGCTCAAAGTTCAATGCCAAGCGAGATATTTTATTTAACAGAAGTTGACTACAAAAAACGGCTCGATTGGACTACACCCCTCTACATCCTGCATTAGTGACATCACCAGAACCGTTTCTTGACTAACCTCCGCCCACAGGAACGCTCCCTCAACTCTACTGGCTACTTGCGCACTTCTTATAACTTAGCCTACTGTGTTTACTCAGCTCTTACGGTGATTTTCTGAAGTAAAACTGACGCTTCATCTTTTGTGTGATGTACAATAAACTTTATTAAACTCATCAGTACATGTTTGATCATCATTCAGACAGCAGACTTGTAGGCTATTAATAAATAATGGATACATAGCCTACAAGCAGATGACAAATACGTTATAATAACCGTAATTAAACTACTAAACCATACCTGTTTCATCTCTATACAGCACTCTGACTCTGTAGGCATTATTGTCCGACTCGAAATGAACGCCGTTACTGAGAGTTTCTGATATTATCATCATTCCGTGAGATGAATTTTTCCTGACAGACTGAGCGCGAGCTCATGAAGCTCCGCCCCCTGTGTCGTCCAGCAGCAGCTCATTTGCATTTAAAGGGGACACACTGAAACGGCTCGTTTTTCTGAGCCCCAAAAAATGTCAATTTAAACATGCTGTAAAAAATTATCTGTTGGGTATTTTGAGCTCAAACTTAACATACACACTCTGGGGACATCAGAGACTTATTTTACATCTTGTGAAAAGGGGCATAGAACGGGACCTTTAAATGATCACCACTTACTTAGCATTTGTATAGGGCATTGTACAGCCACAGTCTGAAACGTGTTATATAAACACAAACTTGCCTCTGCTATCCATCGTTACCAGTTGAATAGCACTTGTAAACCTTTCTTTAGCTGCTGCTTATCTAATAATTTCAGTAGTGACATTTCTTTTTGTTTTTGATCTTTTGTGTTATAGATCCAAACAGAGGGAAATATAAGGATAGCGGAGTTCATCACACGTTAGACATGTGGCATGGATCAAAGAACCTAGGGAAGAAGATCCAGTCAGTGAGTGTTTTTAATACACTTTTTATTATTCATATTAATTTTAACCCCCATAATGTTTTTAATATTTAATTTTATTTCAAAGGCCGGTCTGCAGAAGGGTTGCTCAATTATTTTACAGTGGAAGAGGGACATCTGCAACCATTTCTGGTACTGCTGTAAGGTCAATGATAACTACGATGACGTCTTTGTAAGTAGTTATTCACTTATACAGAGTAAGGTTACCGTATCTCAAAGTTATGTGTTGGACTCAGAAATTAAGTCATTTATGTGTTTGCACATTAAAAAATTCATTACAAGAGTACTTTATCTATCCTAACTTCATGCCATGGTATTTTCTACCTAAGTCTATGTGGATTGGTGTTTTGCACCATGTCACCGGTGAGCACGTCTGGGCCCTTGATGCTTGCCAACACGGTCCCATGGCCGATGACAGGGAAAGGGAATGGATTCCGAAGGGATCTGTGGCTCATGACACTTTGTCAGATGTTGTCCTCAATGGCCGATGGCTCAAACAGGTCCACAAGTACTTGCGCTTCAGGTATTGTTGAAATAAATTCTTGGTCATTACGAGATAAGTTAGGAAATGCAGAGTCCAATGTCTTGAAGTCAACTTAGGATCACCACTGTCAGGCAGCATCGATGGGACAAATTATACTGTGTGGTGGTAGTTAATGACAAGCTAGTTTTTTTTTCTTCTGCAATTGTATTTTCAGGTCCACAGCCGAGCTGGAGTCATTCCATAATCATCTGTTGATGTACGCTAGTAAGAGGAACAGCTTCACATTTGCGGTCTATGAAGCCCGTATCTTTCTGGCTGCCCTGGACTACAACAGCCATTGCAGCAGGCAGCCAAGGAGAAGACCTGACGGTTCAATACAGTAAGTATAGGTGATGTAAGTGTGTTTGAGGATGCATAGTCAAGGCATTGGAAACAGCATGCAGTAGCAGATAATGGTCTGTAATATAATAATTCACAGCATAATTTAAAGATTACTTTATTCTATTTATTCATTATCTTTTTGCCTTACATTTGTCCAACACCAGATACAAAAGACAGTTCAATAAGAAGTCCAGGAAGTGGAGTTTGTACACTGTCAAGGAGAAGAAAAGCTACAGGTTGGTGCTACATAAATATAGTTGGTATGGTTAGTTTAAAAGCACAATTATTCTTACGATTTGGGTATAATTGTATGTATGTATGTGCTGCATGTACAAATTTATATATGTGTGTATCTAGTAGTGTTTACATTACAGTGAAATACCTTGTAGTATCTCTCACTAAAATGCAGACGCACCTAAATTAATTTAGAGCCGCACAAAAGGGCCATTTTACAAAGCTTTTGTTTCACAGTGGGCATATTTCTCCTAAATGGAAATGCAGTTTACTTATATAAAGCATGTTATGTTGTTACAGTTACATTGAAGACATTCAAAGGGCCATCGTGAGGAAGCGAGTGTCCTCGGGACATGGGATGCCACGGCTGGCGAGAAAGAGACCGGATGATCCCCGAAAATATGGATTGTTGCCTGATGTGCCTGCTCCAACAACAGAGGAACTCTTGAACACACAAGTCAGCCGGGTGCATGGTAAGGGCCAAATAGTAATGATGGTGTCAGTTGGTGCAGTGTTGAAAGTGTTTTTTTTAGATTACAGTCAGTTCATATAATTTTTACTAGTAACATTGTTCAAATTTATACATTCATTCGTAAAGTTGTATGGTCTTTCCACAGGTCATGCATTGCCCCAGACATAGAAGAAATGGAATTACTTCTGCACACTTTTAAAATGTTTTGTGAAATAAAGTATATTTATATTTCAATTATGTTTAAACTCATTTACTCCTAACACTGGTTCATATTGCCCCCAAGATAAAGGTGTTTTGTTTTGTTATATTAGTTTATTCTATGCGTAACCCAATGTATCTTTAAATTTTACATAATAAGGTGTCATATATTCTTTTGAAATCAGTTAAACAGAGATTATATTTCAGAAAGTAAACAAACTTTATTTGGTCACACAATAACTATATTCATAATTGCAAATATTACAATTTACAATGTTTGAGCAGCTAGACCGGTCTAGGAATAAATCCCCTGTACTGGCCATTAGGGTCTGGAAAACGATCCCTTATGGCCCACACAACGCAGCTTGGAATCACCACCCTGTGTCCAGCGCCCAGAGTCCCACACTGCCAAGCAACAAACTGCCTGTAAGCAGCATGGCGGAACTGCCGGTTGTCTTCTCCCTCCTCTGGGACATCTGCAACTGCGCGCAGGTCATTCCAAATGGTTCGTGCCAGGCGCAACACCCCCTCCTCCATAATATACTGCTCCATTTGAGGTAATGTTGAGACACACATGTCCGGCTGCTGGTTGCAGCATTTCATCTCAACAAGAGTGGCCATTTCTCTGCACCTGATGCAGATGCACCATGATGGTTTCCCAGGGACTGGAGGTACGGGTTGAGGGGAAGCAGGTAATTGGCTCATCACATCAAATATGAGGCTGGGGTAACGTGTCAGGCACCTCTCCAACACTTGCTGTGACTGCCCTGGTGTTAGTCGTTGGATTTGACCCTGAAAGTAATGGTAAAACAGAGAAAGTGATGTAAGTAACGTGTATGGTTTTAGAGATAAACATTATTACTTGTTTATTATTGTGTATTAAACTACACTCAAGTGAACACCATAAAAGTAGCATAAATTTATCTCTAAAACATGCATAGTACTAACTAGTGAAAGACTATGACTATACTTACACGTTCAAATTCATTTCTTTGCAGTCGCAAACGATTGACCCGGGTCACGTCCTCATTTCCAAGGTTTGTTGTTGGGTGTAGCGCAATCTGCGCCGTCTGCCTGGTCCAACGCTCCCTCCAGCAGTACCTCCGCGCTTCGGGCTATTACCTTGGTCCGTCCGCTGGAGTGTAGAAACATCCGCGGTGACATAGTCTTCATACGAGACTTGTATCTCGCTTTCAAAACCCTAACAAATCAAATAAGCCTTTTTTAGAGTATAAATGACGTTAGCAATTCGTTAGTCTCATAGCATAATTGCCTGTTTTTTTTTTTTTTTTATCTAATATGACTTAGACAATTATGCTATGAGGCTGACAAATTGCTATCTATGGGTATATTAGCCAGGGCAGCATACCTCCGAGTACTCCATGGTGTTGATCGATGCTTATGAGACGGGCGCGTTCACAGAAAATCTGGTGCACACGCACTGGCGTGCACAAACTCGATGGGAGGGTATTCGTTGATAGTGGGGGAGGGGCATGAGAGTTGTAAACATTCAAAATTTCGGCTAAGCCCACTCAATCTTCCAGGGTTGCCGACGGCAGCTTTAATAAACAGGTGTTTTCTGTGTGCTGCAAAGATGAAGTTGACGATGCGGACTCGCCATGAACGCCAGAGAGAAATGCACATGGATTACATAATCAGAGTAGCCTATTTCTTTTGGTTTTGAATATTTTCGTTTAAAAGTAGACATTTCAAGCTTTCTGTAATAGATAGCCCATATTTCTCAAATCTGTGAGGCACAAGCTGAGTTTCGGCGCCCTCCAGTTCACGTGCAATGCAAGTGATTGTGCCGGCGCCTTATTACATTGCCTGCTATATATTTGCTTCTTATTTATTAAATACGGGTAATTGGTTGATAAAACATTGATCAAAATTAAGAGACAATTTATACAAAACGAAAATCTTTTAAAAAGAGTTTTCTACAAAACAAAACTTAATGAAGTGGTCAAAATCATGTTTTACCAAAAACAGCGCCGTTGCTAGGAGGGCGCCAGCGCCTCTGCCTCGTGAGTGGATGATAGCCCTGAAGACGCCTAGCAATGATATACCTTTAGTGGAAGTATACCTTTAGTTAAGTTATACCTAAGAGTCTTAGTAGCGCGCCAATGGAAAATGCAGCCCAGGTGCGTAATGGAGATTCCAAAGCGCCCTTCTTTGGTCAGAACCATGGAGAGCGATCGCGGATAGGTCCGTCCTATGCACCGAAACTTTAACTATGCAACAAAATATTTAAAGAGCATCAAGCTATTAAAATCTAGATTATGTATATGCACAGATAATATAACAGTAGGCTATATTAGTCAATATTTTTTTTATTAGGTTAAACAGTGATTGGATAACGTTTTTAATTTAACGTTTTTAATTTAAGGCCCACCCACAATTGGTCTGGCCCATCCAAAACTGGAATCCTGGCGCCGTGCCTGGGCTAAAGCAAAGGTTTTTTATTGCTCACTCACTCTTGAGCGTCTGGCGCGAGTGATTTCAATGTTAAGTCAATGTAAAGACGCGTTTACACGCGTTTAGATGTCCTGAATGAGGCGTTTAGCGCGGAGCGGTAGACGCTGTCGTGGATATTTTCCCTAAACCTAACTACCTGGGTCTCGTCTCCTGGCGACGTCCCCACTCGGGTAGCTGATATCTGAGTCTCGTCTCCTGGCGACGTCCTCACTTGGATATCTTACCTAATCTAACTTTTTCGGCTCTATTTATTGGTTCCCGTCCCTGACGTCCCCACTCTATAGATCACCGGACTACCTGGCTCTATTTATTGGTTCCCGTCCCCGACGTCCCCACTCTATAGATCACCAGCTTTCTGACTCGATTTCCCTAAACTAGTTTTCCTTCCTAAACTAGCTTCCTACCTAAACTAGCTTCCTACCTAAACTAGCTTCCTGCGCAGGAATAAATCGACAAACAGATCTGCAAATGTCCTTTAAATGCTTTAATCACGGCCAGGAGATCTTCCCGAGCAGTTCTCAGGGAATCTCTCCCAAGAAGCAAGGCCGGAGGATCTCAGACAAATTCCATTGAGAATCCCACCGAAAAATACATATACAACAATTTTTATAGAATCAGGGTATGGCATAAATTTCATGCTGCATTACATAATTTCCCCACTATTTGATTGGTTCTTCATATGCAAACCCCTCTGTTACTAGGTAAAGCAAACTTTGATCTTGTGATTACTTATCACAAGGTTTTAAAGATGACTTAATTTGTTCTAACAGACTGTCTAGTTTTACTTCCCATAACTATGTTATTTTTACCCATAGACACATACTCAAAATCACAAGTTTTTCCCCAAAGAGTTTTGACACATTAAAAGTATATGAATGTTATTCCTGCAAGAAAAACAAATGTTAGTTGATTAATTAAAGTTGATTAATTAAAATTCATTCACAACGCGAATGAGGCGAATTGACTAACACAGATTTATAATGCATCTGTCTTTTCTATCATTTCACTGTATCTCAGCATCGCGATAAGTTAACGTTATTACTTTAACAGCAGCAGTAAAACTGTTTCTACTGTGATGGTTTAACTTTGCCATCAATCCGTGGTTCAGCAGAGGCTGATATATGACAATAGATGACATTGCGGCTAATTTATCTGATCCTGTCCATTAGCTTTGATCCATGTACGGCTTTTCAGAATGTCACCAAGTAGGCCTACAAATATTTATGTAATATTTCAGCGCGAAAACTCTAGCTAGCTAGCTGGGAACAATGAAAAGGGTCCAGAGCAGCATATCATCATATTTTACAGGACCGTCACCAAAAAAAAAACTGTTACTACAGGTACGATGGACGGCAACTCCCAACTTCAGCAGAACTCAAAGTCCTAGGTTGACTCAAATGAACAAGGACCACAGTGTTGGGAAAGATAAGCTATTAGAGTAAAAATATTGCGTTAGGCTACTTCATGAGTTAATAAGAGAATTTTTTTTACAATTCCGGCAAATGCAGTGATGAAGTTCATGTTCTCATGATTTATTTATAAAAATGTTTCAAAACATCCCCCCCTCTGTTTTTTCTCAAATCGCACCCTGTGTATATGTATATATATGTATATATGTGTGTGTATATATATATATATATATATAGGCTAGCCTATATATAAGTAGCGATAGTTCATTCTAAGTTTACTCAAGTGGAAGAATGTGACTAATAAACTTAGGCCTACTAACACTATGCATTATATTTTGAAAAAGAAGTAGATTATCTTAATATCAAATCCTTAAATTTTCTCTGGACTCAATGATAAATACATGTCCGACATATAGGCTATCTGTGACTTCGCACGACGGTGTAATTTACTTGCGGGTAAAGATAGGATCAGTCAAATTAAATACAATAAACGTACAAATAAATATTACAAATTAAAAAACGATCGGAAATGTCGTCCAATTTTCTAATACTATTATTTGATGACAACAATACATTTGGAAAACAAAATATAGCCATTTCTGCTTTTTTTTGTCTTTTAAACAAAAAACAAAGCTGCACCCTTTTTTAAATTTCATCTTTCATTCCGAAATAGAATAATGAATGAACGAAAAAGTACACGGACCTGTGGGCAATCAATCACATAGACAGACAGTTAATAGACACATAGACATGGAAGAAGACAGAGGGAAACGACGCATAGTAACGACGCATAGCATAGACATGGAAGACGACACATAGTAACGACAGAGGGAAACGACGCATAGCAACGACACATAGCAACGACAGAATGGAAACACATGCAGCATTGACATGCAAGACGACACAGTCAAACGACAAGGACAGATGACAGGAGTAAGTTGAGTGAACAAAGACAAAAGTTGAGTCATGTGGGCAATCACGCCAGTGAACAGACACATAGACATGGAAGACGACACATAGCATAGACAGACAGACATAGACATAGACAGTGAGCAGACACATAGACATGGAAGACGACACATAGCATAGACAGACAGACATAGACATAGACAGTGAACAGACACATAAACATGGAAGACGACACATAGCATAGACAGACAGACATAGACATAGACAGTGAACAGACACATAAACATGGAAGACGACACATAGCATAGACAGACAGCATGTCGACATAATTTTGGCACAAATGGAACCCCATAGATTTCTCATTTAAGAAATAATAACATTTCGTTCGTTCTGTTCGTGCAAACTCGTTTCGGAGAATTAACATTCATGGAGTTAAACAAGACTACAATTTAAAACCTTAAAACATACCTGCTTTAATCGTTTAACCATTTGTAATAGTTAGTTTATTTACCGTGAGATACAAAAAGCGTTTTCTTTATAATCATAATAATACACATACACCAAAACACAACATAATTCACAAAATACATCAATTTTATTAGCTTGATGTAATCCAAATATTTAGAATCCATTCGCTTGCAAAAAAAAACAGATCCAAATTCAGCCCTTTATCCAGCGATCTTCATCCATTCTCAGCAGCGACCATAAACCTCAAATCCCGCGCTCGTGATGAATTCAAATTCAAAAATTGCGCCATCAAGAAGCGTTATGACATGTTTTAGGGAAGGGATATCAAACGCTCATTGGCTCTCGCCTGCCTCGTCACAGATTTGTGACATGCCGTGTTTTATGGGGTTCCATTTGTGCCAAAATTATGTCGACATGCTGTCTGTCTATGCTATGTGTCGTCTTCCATGTCTATGTGTCTGTTCACTGTCTATGTCTATGTCTGTCTATGCTATGTGTCGTCTTCCATGTCTATGTGTCTGCTCACTGTCTATGTCTATGTCTGTCTGTCTATGCTATGTGTCGTCTTCCATGTCTATGTGTCTGCTCACTGTCTATGTCTATGTCTGTCTGTCTATGCTATGTGTCGTCTTCCATGTCTATGTGTCTGTTCACTGGCGTGATTGCCCACATGACTCAACTTTTGTCTTTGTTCACTCAACTTACTCCTGTCATCTGTCCTTGTCGTTTGACTGTGTCCTCTTCCATGTCAATGCTGCATGTGTTTCCATTCTGTCGTTGCTATGTGTCGTTGCTATGCGTCGTTTCCCTCTGTCGTTACTATGTGTCGTCTTCCATGTCTATGCTATGCGTCGTTACTATGCGTCGTTTCCCTCTGTCTTCTTCCATGTCTATGTGTCTATTAACTGTCTATGTCTATGTGATTGATTGCCCACAGGTCCGTGTACTTTTTCGTTCATTCATTATTCTATTTCGGAATGAAAGATGAAATTTAAAAAAGGGTGCAGCTTTGTTTTTTGTTTAAAAGAAAAAAAAGCAGAAATGGCTATATTTTGTTTTCCAAATGTATTGTTGTCAACAAATAATAGTATTAGAAAATTGGACGACATTTTCGATCGTTTTTTAATTTGTAATATTTATTTGTACGTTTATTGTATTTCATTTGACTGATCCTATCTTTACCCGCAAGTAAATTACACCGTCGTGCGAAGTCACAGATAGCCTATATGTCGGACATGTACAGTACCAGTCAAAAGTTTGGAAACGTTACTATTTTTAATGTTTTTGAAAGAAGTCTCTTATGCTCATCAAGCCTGCAGTTATTTGATCAAAAATACAGAAAAAAAAATAATATTGTGATATATTATTACAATTTAAAATAATGGTTCTCTTTTTTAATATACTTTAAAATGTAATTTATTTTTGTGATGCAAAGCTGAATTTTCATCAGCAAGTACTCCAGTCTTTGGTGTCTTATGATCATTCAGAAATCATTCTAATATGATGATTTATGATCAATGTTGGAAACAGTTGTGCTGCTTAATATTTTTTTTATAACCTGAGATACTTTTTTCAGGATTATTTGATGAATAAAAAGTTAAAAAGAACTGTATTTATTTAGAATAGAAATCTTTTGTAACAATATACACTACCGTTCAAAAGTTTGGGAACAATAACTATTTTTTTTTAAAGAAATTAGTACTTTAATTCAACAAGGATCCTGAAAAAAGTATTCCAAAAAAATATATTAAACAGCACAACTGTTTCCATCATTGATAATAACTGAGTATCAAATCATCATATTAGAATGATTTCTGAAGGATCATAAGACACCAAAGACTGGAGTACTTGCTGATGAAAATTCAGCTTTGCATCACAAAAATAAATTACATTTTAAAATATATTAAAAAAGAGAACCATTATTTTAAATTGTAATAATATATCACAATATTACATTTTTTTTCTGTATTTTTGATCAAATAAACGCAGCCTTGATGAGCAGAAGAGACTTCTTTCAAAAACATTAAAAATAGTAATGTTTCCAAACTTTTGACTGGTACTGTATTTATCATTGAGTCCAGAGAAAATTTAAGGTTTTGATATTAAGATAATCTACTTCTTTTTCAAAATATAATGCATAGTAGGCCTAAGTTTATTAGTCACATTCTTCCACTTGAGTAAACTTAGGGGGAGGGGGAGGGGGAGGGGGGATTTCCCCCTTTCTGGTCAATGTATCCCTGCCTCTGCTTAATAATTTTTATCCCCGGTGGGGATAAATTTATCCCCCCCTCAAAGTGATCAGTGCTACAACACTAGTGGCGAGACGGATCACAAAACTTATTGCGGATCCCTGGTTTATTTTATTTTAATTTATTTTAAAATGCGCTACTTTGGCTGGCTCTGATAGCTGCCGCAGCCTCTCTGTAATCACCACTCTGCAGACTTGCTCAATGTCCCGCCCACGGCGCTATCTGATTGGTTACACCTCACGAGTAATAGCCTATCAACACTTGCGAGACGCCACCCACTTTTCAACAGGCCCACCCAAAACTAAAAAAAATCAAACTTTTAATATATTCTAATTTTGTCAAGAATTATAGAAAAATCATCAATAAGCTCATAATGTGTACTAAAATAGTCTAAATGTTTAGTTTTAAAAACAATTAAAAAAAGCTGGCTATGTCTATTTTATGTTTCTGCGCAAGTTCAGCAGACAGTGAGGTTCGGGTTTGTTCCGATCAGAGCTCGTGAGCGGAGAGCGCATTTCTGAATATTCCGCTACGCTCACTCATTCCGCTCAGGGTCGCTTGCTCAACCCAGAATGGCCTGAGCCTGGTTCGAAAATATGTTGAATAAGGGCTGCCTCCAACTATTTATTTTTTTCTAGTCGACTAGTAGTTGTTCATTTAAGCCATTCGTTGACAAATCGCCTCTTTATATTAATTTAATTAGCCTACACTCTGAAAACTATTAGGCCTACTGGGATAAACTTAATTTTATTGGTGAAACATTTTTACACTTAAAAATATTGAGTACATTTTAAAGCTGTGAAATCAATGAAATATACTGTATGAATTGAGTAAATTCAAGTAAAAAAATTAAGTAAATCTGAGTAACTGCATCTGGTACATTAACAAATAAAAATGAGTAGAAATAATTTAACATTTAAACATTTAAAAAACAATATTTATGAGTAATATTAACTGTTTTTATTTATGAGTAATATTATCCTTTTTTTTATTCTCTCTAAACCTTTGTAAAATAGTAGCCTATTCCATACAACCACCAGTATAGCCTACGTTATGACTTGGCCTTTATTGTCGATGAGTACAGCAATACAGCACATTTTACACTGTTTTTAACACATACAACATTGCCTACATTTAAACTCATTTAAAAAACATTTTAGAAGTAAAAATTAAACATTTAAACATTCAGGTAGCCTAATTCAAATCAATCCAATTTCCACCGGATCAGCGCTGGTTCTCGAGCCGGAGATGGACTCGCGCTCTGCGGGTGAACTTTGAACTTCATACCGCCGCCCTGCGTTTCACTCACAGCCGAAAGATACTGCGAGCGACTGACTCCATAACCTGCCAATAAACAAACAGTGCACAGTTCTGAGGAGATTTTATCATCCAAATTAATTATATTCATAATCATTATCATTAGGAATAAAGTCGTGCGTTTATGCAAGGCGTTTCAATCACGCGAAAAGACAGGCGCGACTCTCGTTTAGGTGTCGAATTACGCCTCTGTATGTTGTTTTGCATGAAATAAAATGATTTAAAGCACAGTAATGATTTTATAGATAAAAATAAAATATAAACAAACCTGAATTTCACAGAGGAAATGCACCAAATCTGCGACGCTGAGAAGAGAGCTGTTGTTCTGGACTGGAGAGTTCAGACAGCCCGCGCTCACTCAACCGTCGAGTTGTCGTCAAGTCAGAGGGTGGGGGAGGGGTGCATCGTTTTAATTGAGTAAACTTACTCAATTTCTTAAGAGTGTTAAATATATTAATAATATTGATTTGAATTAAGTAATATTTTTGTTTCTTGAAACAGATCAGTTTAATTCAACATTCTCAAATATTTTTATAGCATTTTTTACAAATATATTAAGTATATTATAAAGAAATAATTGGTTTGTAAAATACTAAATCATTTTATTGAAAAAAAACCTTAAAAATATCTGTAAATTTTAGATAAAATTAACTGTTAGATTTTTACTCAATTATTTTAGTATGTTTAACTCAAACAATCAAGTAAACGATATTCAGAGATTTTATTAAGTTAATAAAGTTAAAAATTTCTGTAATATTTACTAAGCCACATAATTATTTTTTACAGTGTACTTAAATATGTTATATACAGGATAATGAGCGTTATGACCGCACGCATAAAGCTTGCCACAAATAACCGGTTAAAGTAATGATTATGAATGTGTCTAAATTAGCAAGGAGACATTTAATTGTTTATTAATAAACAGGTGTTTTCTGTGTGCTGCAAAGATGAAGTTGACGATGCGGACTCGCCATGAACACCAGAGAGAAATGCACATGGATTACATAATCAGAGTAGCCTATTTCTTTTGGTTTTGAATATTTTCGTTTAAAAGTAGACATTTCAAGCTTTCTGTAATAGATAGCCCATATTTCTCAAATCTGTAAGGCACAAGCTGAGTTTCGGCGCCCTCCAGTTCACGTGCAATGCAAGTGATTGTGCCGGCGCCTTATTACATTGCCTGCTATATATTTGCTTCTTATTTATTAAATACGGGCAATTGGTTGATAAAAACATTGATCAAAATTAAGATACAATTTATACAAAACGAAAATCTTTTAAAAAGAGTTTTCTACAAAACAAAACTTAAAGGAGCTGTATGTAAGAAATGTATTTCAATTAATCATAAAATGGCCCTGATATGTCACTAGACATTAAGAAATCATGTTAATTTCAAATACTTATATCACTGACAACAGTAGTACGGCCAGGATATTGTCATTTAAAAAGTGAAGTTGCAGCCCTCAACTGATGTTGATGTTGTCATCTTGTGTTTTGGCCTGAAATTTATCTACCAATCACGAAGTCAGTAGTGTTTCTGCAACCGGGTTGCCAGCTCTGCTCTAGTTACCACAGCTGCAGCTACAAACTGCAGCCTACGTTCCTGCTGGATCCTGCAGCCTATCTGGCAACCTCAAGTCAGAGGGGAGGGGGAGGGGATACACTGCTCTATACAGTAATTTGAAAGTGATTGCAGTACCAGTTTTGGCCACAATCTTACATACAGCTCCTTTAATGAAGTGGTCAAAATCATGTTTTACCAAAAACAGCGCCGTTGCTAGGAGGGCGCCAGCACCTCTGCTTCGTGAGTGGATGATAGCCCTGAAGACGCCTAGCAATGATATACCTTTAGTGGAAGTATACCTTTAGTTAAGTTATACCTTAAGAGTCTTAGTAGCGCGCCAATGGAAAATGCAGCCCAGGTGCGTAATGGAGATTCCAAAGCGCCCTTCTTTGGTCAGAACCATGGAGAGCGATCGCGGATAGGTCCGTCCTATGCACCGAAACTTTTGACTATGCAACAAAATATTTAAAGAGCATCAAGCTATTAAAATCTAGATTATGTATATGCACAGATAATATAACAGTAGGCTATATTAGTCAATTTTTTTTTTTTATTAGGTTAAACAGTGATTGGATAACGTTTTTAATTTAACGTTTTTAATTTAAGGCCCACCCACAATTGGTCTGGCCCATCCAAAACTGGAATCCTGGCGCCGTGCCTGGGCTAAAGCAAAGGTTTTTTATTGCTCACTCACTCTTGAGCGTCTGGCGCGAGTGATTTCAATGTTAAGTCAATGTAAAGACGCGTTTACACGCGTCTAGATGTCCTGAATGAGGCGTTTAGCGCGGAGCGGTAGACGCGAATGAGGCAAATTAACACAGATTTATAATGCATCTGTCTTTTCTATCATTTCACTGTATCTCAGCATCGCGATAAGTTAACGTTATTACTTTAACAGCAGCAGTAAAACTGTTTCTACTGTGATGGTTTAACTTTGCCATCAATCCGTGGTTCAGCAGAGGCTGATATATGACAATAGATGACATTGCGGCTAATTTATCTGATCCTGTCCATTAGCTTTGATCCATGTACGGCTTTTCAGAATGTCACCAAGTAGGCCTACAAATATTTATGTAATATTTCAGCGCGAAAACTCTAGCTAGCTAGCTGGGAACAATGAAAAGGGTCCAGAGCAGCATATCATCATATTTTACAGGACCGTCACCAAAAAAAAATAAAAAAATAATAATAATAAAAAAAAACTAAAACTGCAAATGAAAATGTTACTACAGGTACGATGGACGGCAACTCCCAACTTCAGCAGAACTCAAAGTCCCAGGTTGACTCAAATGAACAAGGACCACAGTGTTGGGAAAGATAAGCTATTAGAGTAAAAATATTGCGTTAGGCTACTTTATGAGTTAATAAGAAAAAATATTTTACAATTCCTGCAAATGCAGTGATGAAGTTCATGTTCTCATGATTTATTTATAAAAATGTTTCAAAACATCCCCCCCTCTGTTTTTTCTCAAATCGCACCGTGTGTGTGTGTGTGTGTGTGTGTGTGTGTGTGTGTGTATATATATATAGGCTAGCCTATATAAGTAGCGATAGTTCATTCTAAGTTTACTCAAGTGGAAGAATGTGACTAAACTTAGGCCTACTAACACTATGCATTATATTTTGAAAAAGAAGTAGATTATCTTAATGTCAAATCCTTAAATTTTCTCTGGACTCAATGATAAATACATGTCCGACATATAGGCTATTTGTGACTTCGCACGACGGTGTAATTTACTTGCGGGTAAAGATAGGATCAGTCAAATGAAATACAATAAACGTACAAATAAATATTACAAATTAAAAAACGATCGGAAATGTCGTCCAATTTTCTAATACTATTATTTGATGACAACAATACATTTGGAAAACAAAATATAGCCATTTCTGCTTTTTTTTTCTTTTAAATGTAACCTTTGGTTAAATATAAAAATACTCGACTACGCCACCTAGGTTCCTTCTCTACCCAGGAAAATATAAATTAATACAAATAACCCAAAAAGAAAAGTAAACCAAAAAAAAAAAGAATTACAACAAAAGGAAGGACCCTGCTGGTTCGGATTGCACTGAAGACAGAGACGTGACTTTCCAAAAATATACCAAATTTATTTATTACAGGAAAAAGATCATTCACTTAAAAACATCAAAATAGGTCTCAAATACAGCTTACCAATTAATACCGACAGAAACAAGAGACCCCAATTTGACCACTTTAACAGAAGGGGAAACACAGCAAATCAGTGAATAAACCAAATATAAAGCAAGTGTCACACCAAATAAAAAGAATGTATAAAAAAAGAAAACAAATACACTCCCCCTCCTGTTAAGCCTCAATATCACAGTTCTGGCCACCAGCGGATTTAACTGGCAAATGGACTTAACAAAAAAAAGAAAGTAATTACACCACTCAGTCACAGTAACATATTTCACTTCTCCATTAAGACAAATGTTAATATTGTTTGCACTGCTTTAAAATGGACCAGGCTACCAGCATAACAAGTTACTATAACTTAATAGCCCATCGAACATACATTAGGCTACGTCAGGATTTCAACTCATTTCTTACGAGCAGCTCGTTAGGTGTACTCAATATCAACTGCGGCTCAATGCCGGTGGGCGTATCTAGTCATTTGCAATATGCAACCATTACAAGTTCCCCAATTGCAATGATCAAAACTGAACGTTAGATCATCAACCCGTCACATAAACAAAAAACAAAGCTGCACCCTTTTTTAAATTTCATCTTTCATTCCGAAATAGAATAATGAATGAACGAAAAAGTACACGGACCTGTGGGCAATCAATCACATAGACATAGACAGTTAATAGACACATAGACATGGAAGAAGACAGAGGGAAACGACGCATAGTAACGACGCATAGCATAGACATGGAAGACGACACATAGTAACGACAGAGGGAAACGACGCATAGCAACGACACATAGCAACGACAGAATGGAAACACATGCAGCATTGACATGCAAGACGACACAGTCAAACGACAAGGACAGATGACAGGAGTAAGTTGAGTGATTAAAGACAAAAGTTGAGTCATGTGGGCAATCACGCCAGTGAACAGACACATAGACATGGAAGACGACACATAGCATAGACAGACAGACATAGACATAGACAGTGAGCAGACACATAGACATGGAAGACGACACATAGCATAGACAGACAGACATAGACATAGACAGTGAGCAGACACATAGACATGGAAGACGACACATAGCATAGACAGACAGACATAGACATAGACAGTGAACAGACACATAAACATGGAAGACGACACATAGCATAGACAGACAGACATAGACATAGACAGTGAGCAGACACATAGACATGGAAGACGACACATAGCATAGACAGACAGACATAGACATAGACAGTGAACAGACACATAGACATGGAAGACGACACATAGCATAGACAGACAGACATAGACATAGACAGTGAGCAGACACATAGACATGGAAGACGACACATAGCATAGACAGACAGACATAGACATAGACAGTGAACAGACACATAAACATGGAAGACGACACATAGCATAGACAGACAGACATAGACATAGACAGTGAACAGACACATAAACATGGAAGACGACACATAGCATAGACAGACAGCATGTCGACATAATTTTGGCACAAATGGAACCCCATAGTGTTTCAGTTGGTGTGCACTACACTGGAGAAGCGCGCGTCTTCACAGAGCGAAGCCGGATTAGCATTTGAATGGATTAATAATTTATATTCTGATCTGTACCTCATGCGAAACTATTATATACTGTCAGAGAGGACTGTGACTGCAACACATCGTCATGTGAACGACTTTTGCTACCGGTTTTGATATTTTCGCAATAAATCAATTATTGTGAAATACACTTGTCTGTTTGTTATGTTTTTCTTCATAATTGTAGTCTACGTAGTTTTAAGAAATTATTATGGGTAGGTTTAGGGGTAGGAATAGTGGCTCACATATATTTTAATGCTTTATTGTTAATAAAACTGCAATTTCCCTACATCTCTGTCTATTACGTTTTATCCTTTTTAAATTCAGTTTAAAATGGGTAACGTTGGGTTTAGGTTTGGGAGTAACGTTAACAGTTAGGGTTAAGGGATCTTGCATTTATCTATAAAATGGGAAATTAAACGTATCTTTATGATAGGCTATGATAGATTTGTAAATAGTTAACGTTTTGTAGCTGTAGAATCGTAATAATGTTGCAAATACGTCCATATATCAAAACGTACAAAAAAGTATGTTTTCTATTTTTGAAAATTTCGTCGAAATACCTACGTAACAAATAACAATGAGACCAGGCTGGCTATAACACGTTCTAACTGTACGTATTTTAGGTTGTTTTTACGTACATTTAGATACGTATGGAACCTGCAATTACGTCCAGATGATACGTAAAAGGCACTAAATACGTAAAAGAACATACGTATTTAACCGTTTTTATTTACGTATGTACGTTTGGTAACACTTTATATTACGACCCGCAAACAACTGCGTAAGTAAACCGAAATTACGGTGTACGTTTCTGTAATTATAGTGTACTTCCGTGTAGGTATAAGGGAACAATATGTTAAGTTTTGGGTAATAAAGGGGTACAACCAGATATACAAGCAAATTATTTATAATGTAATTATTTTAAAACTAACAGGTACCTATTCTGTTAATATATCCCAGGCAAAAATTGTACGTCTGTTGTATATAAAAGTTTTTATCACATTTCTGGAAAAATATGTCTTTGTGCAATGTAGTTACAGGGTAATTTTGACATCTGTGGGTTGTAAATTAAACTTTTTGGCAATGCTATTTATTGGCTTTTCTTACTAAACTACTTAACGTTAAGCCCAAAAAAATTGTTTTTGCTATGATTTTAATTTAAAACGTACCATGTAGTACTTAGTACTTACCTTATCACATTGTATTGCAATAACACTTAAATGTCAGGGCAAATATACTGTGTAATTAAAAGTTTTTTGTTTAGTTTTTTTAATAAGAGTACCTTTCTCTGTAATTACTGTGCAAATAGTGTTGTTTCGTATTGTTACATAGTAAGTAGTGTTTGTTACCCGTTTCAACTGTGTAGTTACAGGGTAAGTGTAACTCCTGCGGGCTGTAAATTAAAGTGACGCTTGTTACCCCCTTGTTCTGTGTAGTTACAGGGTAAGTGTAACTCCTGCGGGCTGTAAATTAAAGTGGCGCTTGTTACCCCCTTGTTCTGTGTAGTTACAGGGTAAGTGTAACTCCTGCGGGCTGTAAATTAAAGTGGCGCTTGTTAACCCCTTGTTCTGTGTAGTTACAGGGTAAGTGTAACTCCTGCGGGCTGTAAATTAAAGTGGTGCTTGTTACCCCCTTGTTCTGTGTATTTACAGGGTAAGTGTAACTCCTGCGGGCTGTAAATTAAAGTGGCGCTTGTTACCCCCTTGTTCTGTGTAGTTACAGGGTAAGTGTAACTCCTGCGGGCTGTAAATTAAAGTGGCGCTTGTTACCCCCTTGTTCTGTGTAGTTACAGGGTAAGTGTAACTCCTGCGGGCTGTAAATTAAAGTGGCGCTTGTTACCCCCTTGTTCTGTGTAGTTACAGGTTAAGTGTAACTCCTGCGGGCTGTAAATTAAAGTGGCGCTTGTTACCCCCTTGTTCTGTGTATTTACAGGGTAAGTGTAACTCCTGCGGGCTGTAAATTAAAGTGGCGCTTGTTACCCCCTTGTTCTGTGTAGTTACAGGGTAAGTGTAACTCCTGCGGGCTGTAAATTAAAGTGGCGCTTGTTACCCCCTTGTTCTGTGTAGTTACAGGGTAAGTGTAACTCCTGCGGGCTGTAATTTAAAGTGGCGCTTGTTACCCCCTTGTTCTGTGTATTTACAGGGTAAGTGTAACTCCTGCGGGCTGTAAATTAAAGTGGCGCTTGTTACCCCCTTGTTCTGTGTAGTTACAGGGTAAGTGTAACTCCTGCGGGCTGTAAATTAAAGTGGCGCTTGTTACCCCCTTGTTCTGTGTAGTTACAGGGTAAGTGTAACTCCTGCGGGCTGTAAATTAAAGTGGCGCTTGTTACCCCCTTGTTCTGTGTAGTTACAGGTTAAGTGTAACTCCTGCGGGCTGTAAATTAAAGTGGCGCTTGTTACCCCCTTGTTCTGTGTAGTTACAGGGTAAGTGTAACTCCTGCGGGCTGTAAATTAAAGTGGCGCTTGTTACCCCCTTGTTCTGTGTAGTTACAGGGTAAGTGTAACTCCTGCGGGCTGTAAATTAAAGTGGCGCTTGTTACCCCCTTGTTCTGTGTAGTTACAGGGTAAGTGTAACTCCTGCGGGCTGTAAATTAAAGTGGCGCTTGTTACCCCCTTGTTCTGAGTAGTTACAGGGTAAGTGTAACTCCTGCGGGCTGTAAATTAAAGTGGCGCTTGTTACCCCCTTGTTCTGTGTATTTACAGGGTAAGTGTAACTCCTGCGGGCTGTAAATTAAAGTGGCGCTTGTTACCCCCTTGTTCTGTGTAGTTACAGGGTAAGTGTAACTCCTGCGGGCTGTAAATTAAAGTGGCGCTTGTTACCCCCTTGTTCTGTGTATTTACAGGGTAAGTGTAACTCCTGCGGGCTGTAAATTAAAGTGGCGCTTGTTACCCCCTTGTTCTGTGTAGTTACAGGGTAAGTGTAACTCCTGCGGGCTGTAAATTAAAGTGGCGCTTGTTACCCCCTTGTTCTGTGTATTTACAGGGTAAGTGTAACTCCTGCGGGCTGTAAATTAAAGTGGCGCTTGTTACCCCCTTGTTCTGTGTAGTTACAGGGTAAGTGTAACTCCTGCGGGCTGTAAATTAAAGTGGCGCTTGTTACCCCCTTGTTCTGTGTAGTTACAGGGTAAGTGTAACTCCTGCGGGCTGTAAATTAAAGTGGAGCTTGTTACCCCCTTGTTCTGTGTATTTACAGGGTAAGTGTAACTCCTGCGGGCTGTAATTTAAAGTGGCGCTTGTTTCCCACTTGTTCTGTGTATTTACAGGGTAAGTGTAACTCCTGCGGGCTGTAAATTAAAGTGGCGCTTGTTACCCCCTTGTTCTGTGTAGTTACAGGTTAAGTGTAACTCCTGCGGGCTGTAATTTAAAGTGGCGCTTGTTACCCCCTTGTTCTGTGTAGTTACAGGTTAAGTGTAACTCCTGCGGGCTGTAATTTAAAGTGGCGCTTGTTACCCCCTTGTTCTGTGTATTTACAGGGTAAGTGTAACTCCTGCGGGCTGTAAATTAAAGTGGCGCTTGTTACCCCCTTGTTCTGTGTAGTTACAGGGTAAGTGTAACTCCTGCGGGCTGTAAATTAAAGTGGCGCTTGTTACCCCCTTGTTCTGTGTAGTTACAGGGTAAGTGTAACTCCTGCGGGCTGTAAATTAAAGTGGCGCTTGTTACCCCCTTGTTCTGTGTAGTTACAGGGTAAGTGTAACTCCTGCGGGCTGTAAATTAAAGTGGTGCTTGTTACCCCCTTGTTCTGTGTATTTACAGGGTAAGTGTAACTCCTGCGGGCTGTAAATTAAAGTGGCGCTTGTTACCCCCTTGTTCTGTGTAGTTACAGGGTAAGTGTAACTCCTGCGGGCTGTAAATTAAAGTGGCGCTTGTTACCCCCTTGTTCTGTGTAGTTACAGGGTAAGTGTAACTCCTGCGGGCTGTAAATTAAAGTGGCGCTTGTTACCCCCTTGTTCTGTGTAGTTACAGGTTAAGTGTAACTCCTGCGGGCTGTAAATTAAAGTGGCGCTTGTTACCCCCTTGTTCTGTGTAGTTACAGGGTAAGTGTAACTCCTGCGGGCTGTAAATTAAAGTGGCGCTTGTTACCCCCTTGTTCTGTGTAGTTACAGGGTAAGTGTAACTCCTGCGGGCTGTAAATTAAAGTGGCGCTTGTTAACCCCTTGTTCTGTGTAGTTACAGGGTAAGTGTAACTCCTGCGGGCTGTAAATTAAAGTGGTGCTTGTTACCCCCTTGTTCTGTGTATTTACAGGGTAAGTGTAACTCCTGCGGGCTGTAAATTAAAGTGGCGCTTGTTACCCCCTTGTTCTGTGTAGTTACAGGCTAAGTGTAACTCCTGCGGGCTGTAAATTAAAGTGGCGCTTGTTACCCCCTTGTTCTGTGTAGTTACAGGGTAAGTGTAACTCCTGCGGGCTGTAAATTAAAGTGGCGCTTGTTACCCCCTTGTTCTGTGTATTTACAGGGTAAGTGTAACTCCTGCGGGCTGTAAATTAAAGGGGCGCTTGTTACCCCCTTGTTCTGTGTAGTTACAGGGTAAGTGTAACTCCTGCGGGCTGTAAATTAAAGTGGCGCTTGTTACCCCCTTGTTCTGTGTAGTTACAGGGTAAGTGTAACTCCTGCGGGCTGTAAATTAAAGTGGCGCTTGTTACCCCCTTGTTCTGTGTAGTTACAGGGTAAGTGTAACTCCTGCGGGCTGTAAATTAAAGTGGCGCTTGTTAACCCCTTGTTCTGTGTAGTTACAGGGTAAGTGTAACTCCTGCGGGCTGTAAATTAAAGTGGTGCTTGTTACCCCCTTGTTCTGTGTATTTACAGGGTAAGTGTAACTCCTGCGGGCTGTAAATTAAAGTGGCGCTTGTTACCCCCTTGTTCTGTGTAGTTACAGGGTAAGTGTAACTCCTGCGGGCTGTAAATTAAAGTGGCGCTTGTTACCCCCTTGTTCTGTGTAGTTACAGGGTAAGTGTAACTCCTGCGGGCTGTAAATTAAAGTGGCGCTTGTTACCCCCTTGTTCTGTGTAGTTACAGGTTAAGTGTAACTCCTGCGGGCTGTAAATTAAAGTGGCGCTTGTTACCCCCTTGTTCTGTGTATTTACAGGTTAAGTGTAACTCCTGCGGGCTGTAAATTAAAGTGGCGCTTGTTACCCCCTTGTTCTGTGTAGTTACAGGGTAAGTGTAACTCCTGCGGGCTGTAAATTAAAGTGGCGCTTGTTACCCCCTTGTTCTGTGTAGTTACAGGGTAAGTGTAACTCCTGCGGGCTGTAATTTAAAGTGGCGCTTGTTACCCCCTTGTTCTGTGTATTTACAGGGTAAGTGTAACTCCTGCGGGCTGTAAATTAAAGTGGCGCTTGTTACCCCCTTGTTCTGTGTAGTTACAGGGTAAGTGTAACTCCTGCGGGCTGTAAATTAAAGTGGCGCTTGTTACCCCCTTGCTCTGTGTAGTTACAGGGTAAGTGTAACTCCTGCGGGCTGTAAATTAAAGTGGCGCTTGTTACCCCCTTGTTCTGTGTAGTTACAGGTTAAGTGTAACTCCTGCGGGCTGTAAATTAAAGTGGCGCTTGTTACCCCCTTGTTCTGTGTAGTTACAGGGTAAGTGTAACTCCTGCGGGCTGTAAATTAAAGTGGCGCTTGTTACCCCCTTGTTCTGTGTAGTTACAGGGTAAGTGTAACTCCTGCGGGCTGTAAATTAAAGTGGCGCTTGTTACCCCCTTGTTCTGTGTAGTTACAGGGTAAGTGTAACTCCTGCGGGCTGTAAATTAAAGTGGCGCTTGTTACCCCCTTGTTCTGAGTAGTTACAGGGTAAGTGTAACTCCTGCGGGCTGTAAATTAAAGTGGCGCTTGTTACCCCCTTGTTCTGTGTATTTACAGGGTAAGTGTAACTCCTGCGGGCTGTAAATTAAAGTGGCGCTTGTTACCCCCTTGTTCTGTGTAGTTACAGGGTAAGTGTAACTCCTGCGGGCTGTAAATTAAAGTGGCGCTTGTTACCCCCTTGTTCTGTGTATTTACAGGGTAAGTGTAACTCCTGCGGGCTGTAAATTAAAGTGGCGCTTGTTACCCCCTTGTTCTGTGTAGTTACAGGGTAAGTGTAACTCCTGCGGGCTGTAATTTAAAGTGGCGCTTGTTACCCCCTTGTTCTGTGTATTTACAGGGTAAGTGTAACTCCTGCGGGCTGTAAATTAAAGTGGCGCTTGTTACCCCCTTGTTCTGTGTAGTTACAGGTTAAGTGTAACTCCTGCGGGCTGTAATTTAAAGTGGCGCTTGTTACCCCCTTGTTCTGTGTAGTTACAGGTTAAGTGTAACTCCTGCGGGCTGTAATTTAAAGTGGCGCTTGTTACCCCCTTGTTCTGTGTATTTACAGGGTAAGTGTAACTCCTGCGGGCTGTAAATTAAAGTGGCGCTTGTTACCCCCTTGTTCTGTGTAGTTACAGGGTAAGTGTAACTCCTGCGGGCTGTAAATTAAAGTGGCGCTTGTTACCCCCTTGTTCTGTGTAGTTACAGGGTAAGTGTAACTCCTGCGGGCTGTAAATTAAAGTGGCGCTTGTTACCCCCTTGTTCTGTGTAGTTACAGGGTAAGTGTAACTCCTGCGGGCTGTAAATTAAAGTGGTGCTTGTTACCCCCTTGTTCTGTGTATTTACAGGGTAAGTGTAACTCCTGCGGGCTGTAAATTAAAGTGGCGCTTGTTACCCCCTTGTTCTGTGTAGTTACAGGGTAAGTGTAACTCCTGCGGGCTGTAAATTAAAGTGGCGCTTGTTACCCCCTTGTTCTGTGTAGTTACAGGGTAAGTGTAACTCCTGCGGGCTGTAAATTAAAGTGGCGCTTGTTACCCCCTTGTTCTGTGTAGTTACAGGTTAAGTGTAACTCCTGCGGGCTGTAAATTAAAGTGGCGCTTGTTACCCCCTTGTTCTGTGTAGTTACAGGGTAAGTGTAACTCCTGCGGGCTGTAAATTAAAGTGGCGCTTGTTACCCCCTTGTTCTGTGTAGTTACAGGGTAAGTGTAACTCCTGCGGGCTGTAAATTAAAGTGGCGCTTGTTAACCCCTTGTTCTGTGTAGTTACAGGGTAAGTGTAACTCCTGCGGGCTGTAAATTAAAGTGGTGCTTGTTACCCCCTTGTTCTGTGTATTTACAGGGTAAGTGTAACTCCTGCGGGCTGTAAATTAAAGTGGCGCTTGTTACCCCCTTGTTCTGTGTAGTTACAGGCTAAGTGTAACTCCTGCGGGCTGTAAATTAAAGTGGCGCTTGTTACCCCCTTGTTCTGTGTAGTTACAGGGTAAGTGTAACTCCTGCGGGCTGTAAATTAAAGTGGCGCTTGTTACCCCCTTGTTCTGTGTATTTACAGGGTAAGTGTAACTCCTGCGGGCTGTAAATTAAAGGGGCGCTTGTTACCCCCTTGTTCTGTGTAGTTACAGGGTAAGTGTAACTCCTGCGGGCTGTAAATTAAAGTGGCGCTTGTTACCCCCTTGTTCTGTGTAGTTACAGGTTAAGTGTAACTCCTGCGGGCTGTAAATTAAAGTGGCGCTTGTTACCCCCTTGTTCTGTGTAGTTACAGGGTAAGTGTAACTCCTGCGGGCTGTAAATTAAAGTGGCGCTTGTTACCCCCTTGTTCTGTGTAGTTACAGGGTAAGTGTAACTCCTGCGGGCTGTAAATTAAAGTGGCGCTTGTTACCCCCTTGTTCTGAGTAGTTACAGGGTAAGTGTAACTCCTGCGGGCTGTAAATTAAAGTGGCGCTTGTTACCCCCTTGTTCTGTGTATTTACAGGGTAAGTGTAACTCCTGCGGGCTGTAAATTAAAGTGGCGCTTGTTACCCCCTTGTTCTGTGTAGTTACAGGGTAAGTGTAACTCCTGCGGGCTGTAAATTAAAGTGGCGCTTGTTACCCCCTTGTTCTGTGTATTTACAGGGTAAGTGTAACTCCTGCGGGCTGTAAATTAAAGTGCCGCTTGTTACCCCCTTGTTCTGTGTAGTTACAGGGTAAGTGTAACTCCTGCGGGCTGTAAATTAAAGTGGCGCTTGTTACCCCCTTGTTCTGTGTAGTTACAGGGTAAGTGTAACTCCTGCGGGCTGTAAATTAAAGTGGCGCTTGTTACCCCCTTGTTCTGTGTAGTTACAGGTTAAGTGTAACTCCTGCGGGCTGTAATTTAAAGTGGCGCTTGTTACCCCCTTGTTCTGTGTAGTTACAGGTTAAGTGTAACTCCTGCGGGCTGTAATTTAAAGTGGCGCTTGTTACCCCCTTGTTCTGTGTATTTACAGGGTAAGTGTAACTCCTGCGGGCTGTAAATTAAAGTGGCGCTTGTTACCCCCTTGTTCTGTGTAGTTACAGGGTAAGTGTAACTCCTGCGGGCTGTAAATTAAAGTGGCGCTTGTTACCCCCTTGTTCTGTGTAGTTATAGGGTAAGTGTAACTCCTGCGGGCTGTAAATTAAAGTGGCGCTTGTTACCCCCTTGTTCTGTGTAGTTACAGGGTAAGTGTAACTCCTGCGGGCTGTAAATTAAAGTGGCGCTTGTTACCCCCTTGTTCTGTGTAGTTACAGGCTAAGTGTAACTCCTGCGGGCTGTAAATTAAAGTGGCGCTTGTTACCCCCTTGTTCTGTGTAGTTACAGGGTAAGTGTAACTCCTGCGGGCTGTAAATTAAAGTGGCGCTTGTTACCCCCTTGTTCTGTGTAGTTACAGGGTAAGTGTAACTCCTGCGGGCTGTAAATTAAAGTGGCGCTTGTTAACCCCTTGTTCTGTGTAGTTACAGGGTAAGTGTAACTCCTGCGGGCTGTAAATTAAAGTGGCGCTTGTTACCCCCTTGTTCTGTGTAGTTACAGGGTAAGTGTAACTCCTGCGGGCTGTAAATTAAAGTGGCGCTTGTTACCCCCTTGTTCTGTGTAGTTACAGGGTAAGTGTAACTCCTGCGGGCTGTAATTTAAAGTGGCGCTTGTTACCCCCTTGTTCTGTGTATTTACAGGGTAAGTGTAACTCCTGCGGGCTGTAAATTAAAGTGGCGCTTGTTACCCCCTTGTTCTGTGTAGTTACAGGGTAAGTGTAACTCCTGCGGGCTGTAAATTAAAGTGGCGCTTGTTACCCCCTTGTTCTGTGTAGTTACAGGGTAAGTGTAACTCCTGCGGGCTGTAAATTAAAGTGGCGCTTGTTACCCCCTTGTTCTGTGTAGTTACAGGTTAAGTGTAACTCCTGCGGGCTGTAAATTAAAGTGGCGCTTGTTACCCCCTTGTTCTGTGTAGTTACAGGGTAAGTGTAACTCCTGCGGGCTGTAAATTAAAGTGGCGCTTTTTACCCCCTTGTTCTGTGTAGTTACAGGGTAAGTGTAACTCCTGCGGGCTGTAAATTAAAGTGGCGCTTGTTACCCCCTTGTTCTGTGTAGTTACAGGGTAAGTGTAACTCCTGCGGGCTGTAAATTAAAGTGGCGCTTGTTACCCCCTTGTTCTGAGTAGTTACAGGGTAAGTGTAACTCCTGCGGGCTGTAAATTAAAGTGGCGCTTGTTACCCCCTTGTTCTGTGTATTTACAGGGTAAGTGTAACTCCTGCGGGCTGTAAATTAAAGTGGCGCTTGTTACCCCCTTGTTCTGTGTAGTTACAGGGTAAGTGTAACTCCTGCGGGCTGTAAATTAAAGTGGCGCTTGTTACCCCCTTGTTCTGTGTATTTACAGGGTAAGTGTAACTCCTGCGGGCTGTAAATTAAAGTGGCGCTTGTTACCCCCTTGTTCTGTGTAGTTACAGGGTAAGTGTAACTCCTGCGGGCTGTAAATTAAAGTGGCGCTTGTTACCCCCTTGTTCTGTGTATTTACAGGGTAAGTGTAACTCCTGCGGGCTGTAAATTAAAGTGGCGCTTGTTACCCCCTTGTTCTGTGTAGTTACAGGGTAAGTGTAACTCCTGCGGGCTGTAAATTAAAGTGGCGCTTGTTACCCCCTTGTTCTGTGTAGTTACAGGGTAAGTGTAACTCCTGCGGGCTGTAAATTAAAGTGGAGCTTGTTACCCCCTTGTTCTGTGTATTTACAGGGTAAGTGTAACTCCTGCGGGCTGTAATTTAAAGTGGCGCTTGTTTCCCACTTGTTCTGTGTATTTACAGGGTAAGTGTAACTCCTGCGGGCTGTAAATTAAAGTGGCGCTTGTTACCCCCTTGTTCTGTGTAGTTACAGGTTAAGTGTAACTCCTGCGGGCTGTAATTTAAAGTGGCGCTTGTTACCCCCTTGTTCTGTGTAGTTACAGGTTAAGTGTAACTCCTGCGGGCTGTAATTTAAAGTGGCGCTTGTTACCCCCTTGTTCTGTGTATTTACAGGGTAAGTGTAACTCCTGCGGGCTGTAAATTAAAGTGGCGCTTGTTACCCCCTTGTTCTGTGTAGTTACAGGGTAAGTGTAACTCCTGCGGGCTGTAAATTAAAGTGGCGCTTGTTACCCCCTTGTTCTGTGTAGTTACAGGGTAAGTGTAACTCCTGCGGGCTGTAAATTAAAGTGGCGCTTGTTACCCCCTTGTTCTGTGTAGTTACAGGGTAAGTGTAACTCCTGCGGGCTGTAAATTAAAGTGGTGCTTGTTACCCCCTTGTTCTGTGTATTTACAGGGTAAGTGTAACTCCTGCGGGCTGTAAATTAAAGTGGCGCTTGTTACCCCCTTGTTCTGTGTAGTTACAGGGTAAGTGTAACTCCTGCGGGCTGTAAATTAAAGTGGCGCTTGTTACCCCCTTGTTCTGTGTAGTTACAGGGTAAGTGTAACTCCTGCGGGCTGTAAATTAAAGTGGCGCTTGTTACCCCCTTGTTCTGTGTAGTTACAGGTTAAGTGTAACTCCTGCGGGCTGTAAATTAAAGTGGCGCTTGTTACCCCCTTGTTCTGTGTAGTTACAGGGTAAGTGTAACTCCTGCGGGCTGTAAATTAAAGTGGCGCTTGTTACCCCCTTGTTCTGTGTAGTTACAGGGTAAGTGTAACTCCTGCGGGCTGTAAATTAAAGTGGCGCTTGTTAACCCCTTGTTCTGTGTAGTTACAGGGTAAGTGTAACTCCTGCGGGCTGTAAATTAAAGTGGTGCTTGTTACCCCCTTGTTCTGTGTATTTACAGGGTAAGTGTAACTCCTGCGGGCTGTAAATTAAAGTGGCGCTTGTTACCCCCTTGTTCTGTGTAGTTACAGGCTAAGTGTAACTCCTGCGGGCTGTAAATTAAAGTGGCGCTTGTTACCCCCTTGTTCTGTGTAGTTACAGGGTAAGTGTAACTCCTGCGGGCTGTAAATTAAAGTGGCGCTTGTTACCCCCTTGTTCTGTGTATTTACAGGGTAAGTGTAACTCCTGCGGGCTGTAAATTAAAGGGGCGCTTGTTACCCCCTTGTTCTGTGTAGTTACAGGGTAAGTGTAACTCCTGCGGGCTGTAAATTAAAGTGGCGCTTGTTACCCCCTTGTTCTGTGTAGTTACAGGGTAAGTGTAACTCCTGCGGGCTGTAAATTAAAGTGGCGCTTGTTACCCCCTTGTTCTGTGTAGTTACAGGGTAAGTGTAACTCCTGCGGGCTGTAAATTAAAGTGGCGCTTGTTAACCCCTTGTTCTGTGTAGTTACAGGGTAAGTGTAACTCCTGCGGGCTGTAAATTAAAGTGGTGCTTGTTACCCCCTTGTTCTGTGTATTTACAGGGTAAGTGTAACTCCTGCGGGCTGTAAATTAAAGTGGCGCTTGTTACCCCCTTGTTCTGTGTAGTTACAGGGTAAGTGTAACTCCTGCGGGCTGTAAATTAAAGTGGCGCTTGTTACCCCCTTGTTCTGTGTAGTTACAGGGTAAGTGTAACTCCTGCGGGCTGTAAATTAAAGTGGCGCTTGTTACCCCCTTGTTCTGTGTAGTTACAGGTTAAGTGTAACTCCTGCGGGCTGTAAATTAAAGTGGCGCTTGTTACCCCCTTGTTCTGTGTATTTACAGGTTAAGTGTAACTCCTGCGGGCTGTAAATTAAAGTGGCGCTTGTTACCCCCTTGTTCTGTGTAGTTACAGGGTAAGTGTAACTCCTGCGGGCTGTAAATTAAAGTGGCGCTTGTTACCCCCTTGTTCTGTGTAGTTACAGGGTAAGTGTAACTCCTGCGGGCTGTAATTTAAAGTGGCGCTTGTTACCCCCTTGTTCTGTGTATTTACAGGGTAAGTGTAACTCCTGCGGGCTGTAAATTAAAGTGGCGCTTGTTACCCCCTTGTTCTGTGTAGTTACAGGGTAAGTGTAACTCCTGCGGGCTGTAAATTAAAGTGGCGCTTGTTACCCCCTTGCTCTGTGTAGTTACAGGGTAAGTGTAACTCCTGCGGGCTGTAAATTAAAGTGGCGCTTGTTACCCCCTTGTTCTGTGTAGTTACAGGTTAAGTGTAACTCCTGCGGGCTGTAAATTAAAGTGGCGCTTGTTACCCCCTTGTTCTGTGTAGTTACAGGGTAAGTGTAACTCCTGCGGGCTGTAAATTAAAGTGGCGCTTGTTACCCCCTTGTTCTGTGTAGTTACAGGGTAAGTGTAACTCCTGCGGGCTGTAAATTAAAGTGGCGCTTGTTACCCCCTTGTTCTGTGTAGTTACAGGGTAAGTGTAACTCCTGCGGGCTGTAAATTAAAGTGGCGCTTGTTACCCCCTTGTTCTGAGTAGTTACAGGGTAAGTGTAACTCCTGCGGGCTGTAAATTAAAGTGGCGCTTGTTACCCCCTTGTTCTGTGTATTTACAGGGTAAGTGTAACTCCTGCGGGCTGTAAATTAAAGTGGCGCTTGTTACCCCCTTGTTCTGTGTAGTTACAGGGTAAGTGTAACTCCTGCGGGCTGTAAATTAAAGTGGCGCTTGTTACCCCCTTGTTCTGTGTATTTACAGGGTAAGTGTAACTCCTGCGGGCTGTAAATTAAAGTGGCGCTTGTTACCCCCTTGTTCTGTGTAGTTACAGGGTAAGTGTAACTCCTGCGGGCTGTAATTTAAAGTGGCGCTTGTTACCCCCTTGTTCTGTGTATTTACAGGGTAAGTGTAACTCCTGCGGGCTGTAAATTAAAGTGGCGCTTGTTACCCCCTTGTTCTGTGTAGTTACAGGTTAAGTGTAACTCCTGCGGGCTGTAATTTAAAGTGGCGCTTGTTACCCCCTTGTTCTGTGTAGTTACAGGTTAAGTGTAACTCCTGCGGGCTGTAATTTAAAGTGGCGCTTGTTACCCCCTTGTTCTGTGTATTTACAGGGTAAGTGTAACTCCTGCGGGCTGTAAATTAAAGTGGCGCTTGTTACCCCCTTGTTCTGTGTAGTTACAGGGTAAGTGTAACTCCTGCGGGCTGTAAATTAAAGTGGCGCTTGTTACCCCCTTGTTCTGTGTAGTTACAGGGTAAGTGTAACTCCTGCGGGCTGTAAATTAAAGTGGCGCTTGTTACCCCCTTGTTCTGTGTAGTTACAGGGTAAGTGTAACTCCTGCGGGCTGTAAATTAAAGTGGTGCTTGTTACCCCCTTGTTCTGTGTATTTACAGGGTAAGTGTAACTCCTGCGGGCTGTAAATTAAAGTGGCGCTTGTTACCCCCTTGTTCTGTGTAGTTACAGGGTAAGTGTAACTCCTGCGGGCTGTAAATTAAAGTGGCGCTTGTTACCCCCTTGTTCTGTGTAGTTACAGGGTAAGTGTAACTCCTGCGGGCTGTAAATTAAAGTGGCGCTTGTTACCCCCTTGTTCTGTGTAGTTACAGGTTAAGTGTAACTCCTGCGGGCTGTAAATTAAAGTGGCGCTTGTTACCCCCTTGTTCTGTGTAGTTACAGGGTAAGTGTAACTCCTGCGGGCTGTAAATTAAAGTGGCGCTTGTTACCCCCTTGTTCTGTGTAGTTACAGGGTAAGTGTAACTCCTGCGGGCTGTAAATTAAAGTGGCGCTTGTTAACCCCTTGTTCTGTGTAGTTACAGGGTAAGTGTAACTCCTGCGGGCTGTAAATTAAAGTGGTGCTTGTTACCCCCTTGTTCTGTGTATTTACAGGGTAAGTGTAACTCCTGCGGGCTGTAAATTAAAGTGGCGCTTGTTACCCCCTTGTTCTGTGTAGTTACAGGCTAAGTGTAACTCCTGCGGGCTGTAAATTAAAGTGGCGCTTGTTACCCCCTTGTTCTGTGTAGTTACAGGGTAAGTGTAACTCCTGCGGGCTGTAAATTAAAGTGGCGCTTGTTACCCCCTTGTTCTGTGTATTTACAGGGTAAGTGTAACTCCTGCGGGCTGTAAATTAAAGGGGCGCTTGTTACCCCCTTGTTCTGTGTAGTTACAGGGTAAGTGTAACTCCTGCGGGCTGTAAATTAAAGTGGCGCTTGTTACCCCCTTGTTCTGTGTAGTTACAGGTTAAGTGTAACTCCTGCGGGCTGTAAATTAAAGTGGCGCTTGTTACCCCCTTGTTCTGTGTAGTTACAGGGTAAGTGTAACTCCTGCGGGCTGTAAATTAAAGTGGCGCTTGTTACCCCCTTGTTCTGTGTAGTTACAGGGTAAGTGTAACTCCTGCGGGCTGTAAATTAAAGTGGCGCTTGTTACCCCCTTGTTCTGAGTAGTTACAGGGTAAGTGTAACTCCTGCGGGCTGTAAATTAAAGTGGCGCTTGTTACCCCCTTGTTCTGTGTATTTACAGGGTAAGTGTAACTCCTGCGGGCTGTAAATTAAAGTGGCGCTTGTTACCCCCTTGTTCTGTGTAGTTACAGGGTAAGTGTAACTCCTGCGGGCTGTAAATTAAAGTGGCGCTTGTTACCCCCTTGTTCTGTGTATTTACAGGGTAAGTGTAACTCCTGCGGGCTGTAAATTAAAGTGCCGCTTGTTACCCCCTTGTTCTGTGTAGTTACAGGGTAAGTGTAACTCCTGCGGGCTGTAAATTAAAGTGGCGCTTGTTACCCCCTTGTTCTGTGTAGTTACAGGGTAAGTGTAACTCCTGCGGGCTGTAAATTAAAGTGGCGCTTGTTACCCCCTTGTTCTGTGTAGTTACAGGTTAAGTGTAACTCCTGCGGGCTGTAATTTAAAGTGGCGCTTGTTACCCCCTTGTTCTGTGTAGTTACAGGTTAAGTGTAACTCCTGCGGGCTGTAATTTAAAGTGGCGCTTGTTACCCCCTTGTTCTGTGTATTTACAGGGTAAGTGTAACTCCTGCGGGCTGTAAATTAAAGTGGCGCTTGTTACCCCCTTGTTCTGTGTAGTTACAGGGTAAGTGTAACTCCTGCGGGCTGTAAATTAAAGTGGCGCTTGTTACCCCCTTGTTCTGTGTAGTTATAGGGTAAGTGTAACTCCTGCGGGCTGTAAATTAAAGTGGCGCTTGTTACCCCCTTGTTCTGTGTAGTTACAGGGTAAGTGTAACTCCTGCGGGCTGTAAATTAAAGTGGCGCTTGTTACCCCCTTGTTCTGTGTAGTTACAGGCTAAGTGTAACTCCTGCGGGCTGTAAATTAAAGTGGCGCTTGTTACCCCCTTGTTCTGTGTAGTTACAGGGTAAGTGTAACTCCTGCGGGCTGTAAATTAAAGTGGCGCTTGTTACCCCCTTGTTCTGTGTAGTTACAGGGTAAGTGTAACTCCTGCGGGCTGTAAATTAAAGTGGCGCTTGTTAACCCCTTGTTCTGTGTAGTTACAGGGTAAGTGTAACTCCTGCGGGCTGTAAATTAAAGTGGCGCTTGTTACCCCCTTGTTCTGTGTAGTTACAGGGTAAGTGTAACTCCTGCGGGCTGTAAATTAAAGTGGCGCTTGTTACCCCCTTGTTCTGTGTAGTTACAGGGTAAGTGTAACTCCTGCGGGCTGTAAATTAAAGTGGCGCTTGTTACCCCCTTGTTCTGTGTAGTTACAGGGTAAGTGCAGTAAATATACAATAAAGGATCCAATTTAATTTCTGACTTTTATTTTACAAAAAAATGTCAAAACATTTTTTCATCTTAATAAAACATTGTCTTTTCTACAGTATACTCAAACAACAAAGTAACACATTATACCCCCCCCCCCCCCCCTTTATTTGCGTCCCTTGCTTTTCTTCTTCTTTCTTTTCTTGCTCTTCTTTTTCTTAACTTCCACAGGGGACTCTGAAGTTGAGGAGTTGATGGAGTCCCATTGGTCTTGCTGCACTGCAAAAATATGAATATACAGTATATACATGCTCTTAGCAAGCTACACCTTCAATTTTAAGTTGTCGAACAATCCTCCACTCTAAACATTTTGTGCCACCTGATATTACTGTAGTAACTGTAATTTTGAAGAAAACACATTTTGGTGAAGTTTGAGTCAGATCATGGGGGGGTTGTGATATTTTATAGTGATAATGACTGTAGTGCAGCAGAAAATGTTTTTTTAAAAAGGCATAGTTGTTCTGACAGCAACAAAAAAACAAAAAAGCATGAAACACAAACCTGAGGGCTGTGGCAATAGTTCAATAGTTCAATAGTTCGGATTGAGCTGATCAACAAACGGACAGGGAACTACGTCATCACGTTGAAAGGTCACGCCTGCGCCGGCCGAAGTACCGCCCCACTGTTTACAATGCGACCGTACGTAGGAGGATAATTCAAATAGTATTGTTTGCGATTATATAGAAATAGTATTCAGTGAATATGAATATGAATAGTATATGAATAACATTCTGATGAATATGAATAGTAGTTCAAATAGTATTGCCGGCGCAGGCGTGACCTTTCAACGTGATGACGTAGTTCCCTGTCCGTTTGTTGATCAGCTCAATCCGAACTATTGAAGGTAAAAAGTCTATAAATTATATATTCCTTTTTTTTAAATGACCTATCGTTTCGCTAGATAACAACCTCTTCTTCAGCTGTGATCACGTACAGCCCGTTTAAACACTTAAAATACTTTTGAAACTGCATTGATTTGGACTTAACGATGGTGACCAATGTTTGTTACCGTTGTCCGTTGTAAATTTTCATTTTGGGGTGAACTAATCCTTTAACAAGTGCATTTATAATGTACAGTACCAGTGATGTTTAGTTCTTCAATTTGATGTTTTAAAAAATAGGAAAGTGGTCACAAGTATAAGCCCTGGAGTAGGGCAGGAGTAAAATTTAAACGTCTAACGTTAACCTTTCTTTCTTTCTTTCTTTCTTTCTTTCTTTCTTTCTTTCTTTCTTTCTTTCTTTCTTTCTTTCTTTCTTTCTTTCTTTCTTTCTTTCTTTCTTTCTTTCTTTCAAAGATAAGATTATCACTCTTAAAGCAGAGATCACCTTGCTCAAAGATGAGTGTGATTTTTTGAAAAAGGAAATTGAAAAGATGAAGTCTGCTGTCCCATCTGCAATGACACAAAGATATGCTGTTCCTATAGTGCCACAGCCCTCATGTTTGTGTTTCATGCTTTTTTTTTTTTTTTTTTTTTGTTGCTGTCAGAACAACTATGCCTTTTTTAAAAACATTTTCTGCTGCACTACAGTCATTATCACTATAAAATATCACAACCCCCCCATGATCTGCCTCAAACTTCACCAAAATGTGTTTTCTTCAAAATTACAGTTACTACAGTAATATCAGGTGGCACAAAATGTTTAGAGTGGAGGATTGTTCGACAACTTAAAATTGAAGGTGTAGCTTGCTAAGAGCATGTATATATATTCATATTTTTTGCAGTGCAGCAAGACCAATGGGACTCCATCAACTCCTCAACTTCAGAGTCCCCAGTGGAAGTTAAGAAAAAGAAGAGCAAGAAAAGAAAGAAGAAGAAAAGCAAGAGAAGCAAATAAAGGGGTTGGGGGGTATAATGTGTTACTTTGTTGTTTGAGTATACTGTAGAAAAGACAATGTTTTATTAAGATGAAAAAGTGTTTTGAAATGTTTTTGTAAAATAAAAGTCAGAAATTAAATTGGATCCTTTATTGTATATTTACTGCACTTACCCTGTAACTACACAGAACAAGGGGTTAACAAGCGCCACTTTAATTTACAGCCCGCAGGAGTTACACTTACCCTGTAACTACACAGAACAAGGGGGTAACAAGCGCCACTTTAATTTACAGCCCGCAGGAGTTACACTTAGCCTGTAACTACACAGAACAAGGGGGTAACAAGCGCCACTTTAATTTACAGCCCGCAGGAGTTACACTTACCCTGTAACTACACAGAACAAGGGGGTAACAAGCGCCACTTTAATTTACAGCCCGCAGGAGTTACACTTAGCCTGTAACTACACAGAACAAGGGGGTAACAAGCGCCACTTTAATTTACAGCCCGCAGGAGTTACACTTACCCTGTAACTACACAGAACAAGGGGGTAACAAGCGCCACTTTAATTTACAGCCCGCAGGAGTTACACTTACCCTGTAAATACACAGAACAAGGGGGTAACAAGCGCCACTTTAATTTACAGCCCGCAGGAGTTACACTTACCCTGTAAATACACAGAACAAGGGGGTAACAAGCGCCACTTTAATTTACAGCCCGCAGGAGTTACACTTACCCTGTAACTACACAGAACAAGGGGGTAACAAGCGCCACTTTAATTTACAGCCCGCAGGAGTTACACTTACCCTGTAACTACACAGAACAAGGGGGTAACAAGCGCCACTTTAATTTACAGCCCGCAGGAGTTACACTTACCCTGTAAATACACAGAACAAGGGGGTAACAAGCGCCACTTTAATTTACAGCCCGCAGGAGTTACACTTAACCTGTAACTACACAGAACAAGGGGGTAACAAGCGCCACTTTAATTTACAGCCCGCAGGAGTTACACTTACCCTGTAAATACACAGAACAAGGGGGTAACAAGCGCCACTTTAATTTACAGCCCGCAGGAGTTACACTTACCCTGTAACTACACAGAACAAGGGGGTAACAAGCGCCACTTTAATTTACAGCCCGCAGGAGTTACACTTACCCTGTAAATACACAGAACAAGGGGGTAACAAGCGCCACTTTAATTTACAGCCCGCAGGAGTTACACTTACCCTGTAAATACACAGAACAAGGGGGTAACAAGCGCCACTTTAATTTACAGCCCGCAGGAGTTACACTTACCCTGTAACTACACAGAACAAGGGGGTAACAAGCGCCACTTTAATTTACAGCCCGCAGGAGTTACACTTACCCTGTAAATACACAGAACAAGGGGGTAACAAGCGCCACTTTAATTTACAGCCCGCAGGAGTTACACTTACCCTGTAAATACACAGAACAAGGGGGTAACAAGCGCCACTTTAATTTACAGCCCGCAGGAGTTACACTTAACCTGTAACTACACAGAACAAGGGGGTAACAAGCGCCACTTTAATTTACAGCCCGCAGGAGTTACACTTACCCTGTAAATACACAGAACAAGGGGGTAACAAGCGCCACTTTAATTTACAGCCCGCAGGAGTTACACTTACCCTGTAACTACACAGAACAAGGGGGTAACAAGCGCCACTTTAATTTACAGCCCGCAGGAGTTACACTTACCCTGTAAATACACAGAACAAGGGGGTAACAAGCGCCACTTTAATTTACAGCCCGCAGGAGTTACACTTACCCTGTAAATACACAGAACAAGGGGGTAACAAGCGCCACTTTAATTTACAGCCCGCAGGAGTTACACTTACCCTGTAACTACACAGAACAAGGGGGTAACAAGCGCCACTTTAATTTACAGCCCGCAGGAGTTACACTTACCCTGTAAATACACAGAACAAGGGGGTAACAAGCGCCACTTTAATTTACAGCCCGCAGGAGTTACACTTACCCTGTAAATACACAGAACAAGGGGGTAACAAGCGCCACTTTAATTTACAGCCCGCAGGAGTTACACTTACCCTGTAACTACACAGAACAAGGGGGTAACAAGCGCCACTTTAATTTACAGCCCGCAGGAGTTACACTTACCCTGTAAATACACAGAACAAGGGGGTAACAAGCGCCACTTTAATTTACAGCCCGCAGGAGTTACACTTACCCTGTAACTACACAGAACAAGGGGGTAACAAGCGCCACTTTAATTTACAGCCCGCAGGAGTTACACTTAACCTGTAACTACACAGAACAAGGGGGTAACAAGCGCCACTTTAATTTACAGCCCGCAGGAGTTACACTTACCCTGTAACTACACAGAACAAGGGGGTAACAAGCGCCACTTTAATTTACAGCCCGCAGGAGTTACACTTAACCTGTAACTACACAGAACAAGGGGGTAACAAGCGCCACTTTAATTTACAGCCCGCAGGAGTTACACTTACCCTGTAACTACACAGAACAAGGGGGTAACAAGCGCCACTTTAATTTACAGCCCGCAGGAGTTACACTTACCCTGTAACTACACAGAACAAGGGGGTAACAAGCGCCACTTTAATTTACAGCCCGCAGGAGTTACACTTACCCTGTAACTACACAGAACAAGGGGTTAACAAGCGCCACTTTAATTTACAGCCCGCAGGAGTTACACTTACCCTGTAACTACACAGAACAAGGGGGTAACAAGCGCCACTTTAATTTACAGCCCGCAGGAGTTACACTTACCCTGTAAATACACAGAACAAGGGGGTAACAAGCGCCACTTTAATTTACAGCCCGCAGGAGTTACACTTACCCTGTAAATACACAGTTGAAACGGGTAACAAACACTACTTAATATGTAACAATACGAAACAACACTATTTGCACAGTAATTACAGAGAAAGGTAAGCTACTCTTATAAAAAAAATAAAAAAAAATTTTAATTACACAGTATATTTGCCCTGACATTTAAGTGGCATTGCAATACAATGTGATAAGGTAAGTACTAAGTACTACATGGTACGTTCTAAATTAAAGTCATAGCAGAATTTTTTTTTTTTTTTTGGGCTAAATGTTAAGTAGTTTAGTAAGAAAAGCCAATAAATAGCATTGCCAATGTTTTTCGAAATCAGCTGTTTATAAAATTGTTTCAGATAAAATTTTTATCATACTGTGCTTACATACAGCCATATATATATATATATAATTTACAACCCACAGATGTCAAAATTACCCTGTAACTACATTGCACAAGAACATATTTTTCCAGAAATGTGATACAAGCTTTTATATACAACAGACGTACAATTTTTGCCTGGAATATATTAACAGAATAGGTACCTGTTAGTTTTAAAATAATTACATTATAAATAATTTGCTTGTATATCTGGTTGTACCCCTTTATTACCCAAAACTTAACATATTGTTCCCTTATACCTACACGGAAGTACACTATAATTACAGAAACGTACACCGTAATTTCGGTTTACTTACGCAGTTGTTTGCGGGTCGTAATATAAAGTGTTACCGTACGTTTTGTACGTGAGATCAGGCTGCAATATTACCATGGATTATTTTTGTTAATTTCAGAATTGATTCAGCATCGGTTATGTAGATTCTATCATAGTGTAATGTTGATTCAACAGTTTCACCATTAACTGAGGGTGCAAGAGTGATGCAAAAACAACACCATTGATTCGTGGCTGAAATCTGAACATTATTTCAATATTAACCGAGGGTGCAAGAGTGATGCTAAAGCAACATCACTTCTTACGTCATTTCAATGTAATCAGCGTTGACGCATCAACACTGACTCAATATTGTTTCAATGCTATCTGGGATATACGCAAGTTTGTGATGAATGTGAAAATGGAGGATTAATTGTTTTTGTCATCTAGACTACAGTTAACCGAGTTCAGTCCTGTTTCCTGTGGAGAAATGATGTCATGTATAATGTCATATTAATGTTCTTACACTTGGCCTGTAAACCAGTCTTAATGATATGCTGTACTCATATATAACCAGTAGATGGAGCCATTGCTCAGCAAAACACAATTATATACTGTATATATGAATATAGACTGATCTATAACTATCAGCTAATTCAAAGGAATGTAACTGGAGAAACAAACCCTTAAATATTAAAATCCCCTTACAAAAATGAAAGGGCAGCTATTTTCACATATAATAAGTGAAACAATATTAAGCATGATATTGTAAGGCTCGCGCTCGATCGGCCCAAAACCGGCATCCGACCAGCGTGGAAGGTCTTTACGTTTTACTGTCCTTTTCTTGAGGAATTTTTTGATTAAATGCAATACATTTGAACATGTATTCTCTCTTTATTTCATCTGAAATCATAAATGAAAAAGGTTTTAATGATATCAAAGTAAAATAATGTCGAAGTCAGTTAGAATAATCAAATGTAACAATTTATTATGTCAAGTAAATGAATCATGCCAATTTCATAATCAATTCAAAGATAATTGATACAAAACATCAAATGCTCTGGAATAGAAAGAAGATGCAGTGTCTGGGGGCAAGAGACCATTTGTCCAGAGACCACCGTCCTTTGTGTGCTTGTTATTCCTAAACTCTTAAAAACCTTATTACCTTTTGTTTTACTTATTTGGAAATGAGACATTTGCACCAGTCACACTGTGATATTCTTAGGGTGATTTACATGTGGTCTCAGCATGAGAGAGACGGAGTGGCGAAGAGGGGGAGAGATGTGTTAAACACAGGAACATGATGGTTTCTCATGCAGAGCTGTCTGAGGGGTCAAAGGTCACGCACATTTAACAGAGGTCTCCTACCTTACCTTTAATCGACAGATTTATCTGAAGTCCCTGAATCTTTTCACAATATCATGTATGGTATTATGGTGAAAGACACAATCTTACATTGAAAAAAAATAGATTCTCCATTGTTTAACAATTCAATGAAATTTGAAACTTTGCTTGTAAAGACCAAGGCTTTGGTGGATAATCCTCTCAAGTCTCCTTTATTTATATAGCACTGAACACAATACAGAGAGTTTCAAAGCAGCTTTACTGAGACAACAGGAGAATAATGCAACAAAGTTAGTCTCTGCTGTACAGTATCTAGAAGAAAATAGGGTCAGTCCAATTTAAGTTCAGTGTTGATTCAGTTCAGTTGTAAAATTAATTAGTTAATTTATCAATAAAGCCGCTCTGATAGATCAGCACAATTGTTAAACATTAATAAATTTAAGAATATAAAGTTTTACACTTATTACCAGTTCACCTGCTCATTGTGGACCGTTTCAAAAGAGTTGAACTTGGATATTGTAAACTTTTCACTTTTGTTTTGCCTCCGTCCCAACCAAAATGTGTTTGAGTACAAAAATACACAATCATTGGACATTTCTTTGTACTTTTGTCATATAGAAAAAGGTTTAAGAGAATTTACAAATCACAGATTCTTGATTTTATTGCATTTTACAAGATTTTCCTGAATTCGGGTTGTTCATTGTTCAGTAATAAATTCTGTCCATGGATTCAGGCCTGGGAAATCCTCCCGGTGGGCTTGGGTCTATGAGAGACAATTTATAAATAAGTTAAAAATTAGATATCAAATCGTTAATGTTGATGCAAAATAAATGTCATTATTCTTCATACACTTGTATTTGTGTCACTGTCAATGTGTATAATAAATTATGGCATTTCTTTGAAATGCAGAGGATGTAAAATGATTTGTGATTCTTAATATTTAGCTTATGATAAAAACAAAACATGAAACCTACTTAAAAAAATATGCAATGATTTGATGTCTCAGTTTCAACATATGAAAGCACGAGTCATACCTGGTCCTCCTCCTCCACCGGGCATTTTCATCACAAAGAAAAGAACAGATAAACGTTTAATTTTATAAGACCCAAGTGTTTGATGGTCTTCCAGTGGATCTGTTCCAAAAATCACCCGTACGTTATTTGGGTCTGACAAAAGAAAAACATAAATAACATATGATGAACAGCTCAAATGACATGACACATGAATATCAAAATAATTTAACACCCCTTAAAGGAGAACTCCGGTCAATTTTAACATTGAGCTCATTTTTTTGTACATTTGGAGTGCTGTCAATACAGAGAACAACACCAAAAATCGGTGTTGTCTACACCGAGTTATTCTATTTTTAAAATTTGCACCCTGTTGACTTCAATGGGGCAAGTACTAAACCTGCTTTTAGCCTCTTAACATCCTTGATGTGTCATTACAAGTGCACAGGTCATGTGAGTGATTCCTTCTGAGTGAACACGAGTGGATCTGACTGCAGTAGATGTGAAAGATATGTATAAAAATTAAGTTATTTCAGCCAGCGCACATACCTGTTTACATCCTGTTTTCGGTCGAAGTCCAAAGTCGAACTGTTTCTGTTCGAACTCGACAATCGACTACTGTGGACTTCGACAGAAGTAAACACAGGTATTTGCGCTGGCTTAAATAACATCATTTTTATACATATCTTTCACATCTACTGCAGTCAGATTGACCCGTGTTCACTCAGAAGGAATCACTCACATGACCTGTGCACTTGTAATGACACATCAAGGATGTTAAGAGGCTAAAAGCAGGTTTAGTACTTGCCCCATTGAAGTCAACAGGGTGCAAATTTTAAAAAGAGGATAACACGGTGTAGGCAACACCGATTTTTGTCGTTGTTCTCTGTATTGACAGCACTCCAAATGTACAAAAAAATGAGCTCAATGTTAAAATTGATCGGAGTTCTCCTTTAAACAACAAATGCTGCTTATGAACAGATAATTGATATATATATATATATATATATATATATATATATTTTTTTTTTTATTTAGTGCAGTTTAGATGTTTTAATGCCAAAAGAAAAAGAAAAAAGATATGTAATTACTCTGTGTTATCACTGAAGAGTTAGCCTAATAAATATTTTAACCTACCAGGAGCTCCTGGAATCTTCTCTTTGAATTTCTCCTTCAGTTCTCGGACGGTGGTTTTCTCAAACTCTTCTAATGAATCCGCCACTTCTAATGGTTTATTCTTCTTGTCATTAAAGTTCATGAGGACCTGAAACACCATTCTGAATCAGTTTTAGCAGAAAATTACAATGAACGAAGAAACGGTAATTGTTTGATCACTGTAAGTTAAATTACAAAAGCGATTGTGCCGTTTCACTTTCACTTTGATTGTTTTAAAGGGGCGTGTGTAACAGATCATAACCCAGTAGAGTTACTGGTCAGACGGTGAATGGGAGGAACACAGATTAGGGAAATATTATAACGTTAGCAAGCTCTTGTGTTTATTGAGCTTTGTTTTTAAATAACCGAGTTAATGTGCAACTGTTCTGTGTAGTAAAGACTTAAATAATTGGTTTTGACTATGTGAAATATTTTTAAAATGGAGTGTCTATTTACACTAAGCACAAATGACGATTAGAACTTTAGTAGTAGGCTAGTTGTTGTTTTTTTGGATAGAACAGTCTGACTTGAGACGGCGGCGATGTAACGTGACGTAAACACCACGGCAAGAGCATGCAGTCGGTTTCTGGGTGAGGGTTGGTCATAAAAAGATTTAAGAAAGATATTGATTTGAAATGTCTATTTTGTAATTTAATTGACGAGACTATCTGTCATCTTTTTTTTAAATTGTACTCTGTAAAAATTAAAGGTGTCTGGAGGAACCTTTTGGGGTTCTTCACTTCGCCACACCGGCGGAACCATCTGTAGATCCTCTAGGCACCCTTTAAAAAGGGGCAGTTCTCTGAGGAACCACACAGGTTTCCTGAGGAACTCTTATATGAAGCACTGTGTGGAACCACTGTGGGGGCCTCCAGGAACCAATTTTCAAATTTTTTTTTATTTGTATTAAATTAATTTCATGTTGTTACAACGGTTACCATTAACTTCTATTATAATAAACAAACTGAACCAAATACAAAATAAGAATTGTTTATTACATATTTTAGATCCATTTTAATACATACACGTCAATGCACTTGGGAAAAAAAAGCTAGTAATAGATTAATATCAATGAATACACACAAAATAAATGTATAATAAATAAGTAACATGAATAATCAACCATGTGTATACAATAGGCTACACAAGAAAAGACATCTCAACAAACTGCATAGAAAACACATGTTCCATGTAATAAATCAAGGCTTTTGAAAAGCTTAAATGTGTGACTTGAATCAACAGTTCCCATAAATGGTTGTTGAGTATTCTCAATATCTAGAAACAAGATAAAGGAAGTAGAAGTAGAGGCTTCGACCCGTAAACAGTATTCTATGTCACAACAAGCAGAAAACCTTTTCCATTTGAACAGAGTTAAGGGGCAGTAAAATGATCTGTTGTTCTGTTCACTGGTGAGTTCAGTCATTTCAATAAGAATCCACACGATCAGCAATTTTGTGTGGTGCTTCATACATTACATCGCTACACAGCTGACAATGGTCAATGGACCTTTTTGCCTGTGTAATTTCACGAAATTCACAAATGTGACGCACCTTTACTCACTGCAACATAAAATGCAATCAATTATAAAATCTTCACAAGGGACATGTGAGGTACTTAACGAGTTAGAAAAGTGAAAAGGTGCATCAGCTTCATTTTCCGTGTGTTTTTCCCTCTTCTCTGGTGGATGGTCAGGCACTTCAGTGATTTTCAGGTGTACAGGAGGATTTTTATTCTTGTTCAATCTTGTATTTCAGCTTACCGAGATCCCTGCAAAGAACAAAATTTACTGTTAGTGAAGCCCCTTTCACACAGAGATTCCGGAAAATACACAGATAAAGTGACCCGGGATTTGACCCGGGTTTGTTTGATTTTGGTTCATTCACACTGCCAGTGATTTCCCGGAATCAGAGAGCGCGTTCACACAACCCGTAAAAATTCCGTAAAGACACGTGACATTGATTTAAATGTCTCAGCAGCGTCTTAAGTTTGCTTATGAGCTGCGATTTCTCTCTCGAGAAACCACGCTTGTGCATTTTTTCTCTGATTCGATCATAAACTTGCGCATTACGTACCGTTTCACAGCTGGCGAACGATCCCGGCTTCAGCGCCATCACTACGACACGGCATTATTATGGCTTTTGTTCACACAGCGCGCGTCCCGGGACTGAACACGGCAATGTTACTAGATCCCCAACCCGGCATCAATCCCGGCATCAATCCCGGGTCGTGTTTGCGTTCACACAGAAGGCGTTCTGGCAATTTGCCGGGTTCAAAGCACTGTCTGAAAGGGGCTTAAGTTTATTAAAGTACAAAATTTACTGTTAGTAAGGTTATTAAAGTGATAGTTGTGAAATATAAATAATTTCCTCAGCCTTGTGACGTTCCAAACCTGTTTGACTTTCTGTCTGTGGAACCCAAAAGCAGATCTCAGGCATAAAGCAACCCCAGTCACCATTCACTTTCACTGCATGAAACACAAGCAGAACAAAATTGTGCAAATCATTCATTAAACCATTCTTATGTACACTTGTCTAGTTCAATTCAATGCAACAATTTATGTAAAAATGGTTAAGCTCCAAAAAATGTCCCAGAAAAGATCCTAAAAATAATCAATGAGTTCACAACTCGTGTGTTATGGGTTGTGTTGTAAGTCTTCTGAAGCCATATAATAGGCTAGCTTTTTTGTCTAAAAAGACTAAACTTGAAGTTATAATTCAGAGTTCAAATGTCTTATATTCAAATGCAAATGATTAAGGTATAGCCTATAAAAAATGCATAGCATTATTTGCTCCAAACCTGTGATATTATTTTTCTGAGTAACATGAATGAGATTGGAGAGCATGAGGGAAGATTTTCAGAGAATAACTGATTAAAAAACACAAGTACACAGTCAAACAATACAATTGCACACAGAGAAAGTTCATAGTAATAAAGTACTTGCATGTGGTGCAGGTACTTACTGTAATTCAATGTTGCCACTGAAACATCGTACTGGTTGTTGGGGAAACAAAAGAACAAAGCTGATTATTCACAACATAATATTTATTGACCACTAAATGGCTTTAAAATGGTATGTGAGAGAATGCGGGCACCTGTAGTAAGTAAAGTTAGGCTAAACAAAAACAGACCAAACTATATTAGGCCTAACCTGCTTTTTTTATTCATAACAAACGCCAATGACAATAAGTCAATAATTTCCATTTGTTCATTAAATCAATGTAGGGGCGGATCTAGAAAAATATTTATGGGGTGGCGAGAGGGGGGCAGGAATTTTTGAGGGGTGGCAACATATGGCAGACGTATACTGAATTTAATCACAGTTAAATTGGCCATAACTTTTAATTCGTTGCTGCCAATAGGGATGGGTATCATTCGGTATTACTACTCTTACCAATACTCCTTATCAATCCGGTACTTTAACGGTATTCTTATCGGTTCTTTTTGTTTTATTAAAAAAAGGGGAAAAATTATTTAGAACACAATTAATATTGCTTTATATTTTGAAATGTTAAATAAATATCTATAACAAAAGAAAAAGCAATGCTTTAACAAAACAAATAAAACATGTATGTTATGCAGAAGGGTGCAGGCTTTTGTGTTTTATATTCAGAAGACATAGGACACCAAAAACAAAGTACAAACACATGGTCAAACAAAAAAAGAATACAATTAAACAAATATACATATTATATACCCAGTGCTTTAATTTTTATTTTTTTTATTTTACCCTTATTTTACCAGGGAAATCCTTTGAGAACAATTCTCTTTAACGAAGGAGCCCTGCAAAGGCCACCATAAAAGTTACACATAGAATACAAAATATAATAAATACAATGAACATACAAAACATAATACGTTAACAGTACAATGAATCGACCAACGTTAGAAAAAAAGAAAAAATCATGACATCCCCCATTGTCACCATAGACTTGGGAAGCAGGGACAGGTGCCCATTGTGCCTGCTTCCCAGAACCTTACTAGCCTCTTAAATTGACCAAAGGAGACCAAGTTATCAAGTTTTAAGTCATTCTGTCAGTGGCGTGCACAGACCTCTTCAGGGGCAGGGGCGGAAGGACCAAAAAGGGCACTTTAAAAAAAAAAAACATTTATTTTTAAAATAAATCACCTGTATTTAAAGCAGCACCCGTCTGTCTGTTGTGTTTTATATATTTTAATGACTTCCTCACAATTATTTGGAATATCTCACTCGATGGAGAGCAGCAGTCGGTCAGAGAGCCTCTCTCTGAAATGATGATAATATAACTAATTATTATTTACTTTACCAAACAAAACAGAGAATCAAGTCGGTAATTATGAGGAATTCATGTTTAGTTATGTTGATGTTATAAATTGTAGGCCTATGTATTCAATAAAGTGTTAACTATCATGAAATCAGTAACACTTTACAATAAGGTTTCATTAGTTAAATTTGTTAACATGAACTAATAATGAACTACACTTCTACACAATTTATTAATCTTAATTAATATTAATTTCAGCCTTTACTAAAACATTATTAAAATCAAAAGTTGTATTTGTTAACATTAGTTAATGCACTGACTGTGACATAACATGAACAAACAATTAAAAGTTGTATTATTATTAACTAAGATTAACAAATAGGCCTACAGTAGCCTAACAAATGTTTAGTTTAGTTTCAGACACAGTTGAGCTAACAAACAACAGCACAGTCTGAAACAGGTGTAGGCTGAAGCTCTTGCTTATAATGCCTACCTTTTTAAAACATCTCATATTTTAATAAAAAATAAAAATAATTATTGTCTTACATCATTATAATGTTGACAAACAAATATAAACAATACAAAAACATTAGTATTTCCTATGCAATACCATTGCACAATCAAAATACAAAAGCAGCTTGTTCATTTAACATTCTTTAAATGGTTTCATATAGTTTCAGTGCATTATTTTTTAAATAGTTTCTTTAACTTATTAAGTGCCCCACATATTTTTAATTCCTCATGACAGCTATTCCATAGATTTACACCTTTAACTGAAATGCAATGGTATTTTGCATTGGTCCTATGTTCTTTTTGAATTATACAAGTTCCCCTTAAGTCATGTTGGCATTCTCTTTCTGTGAACAACCCTTGGATACTTTCTGGCAATTGATGATTTTTTACTTTGTACATGATCTGTAATGTTTTTAGTTGTTTTGCATGATTATTAATGTTAGTTAATATGAATAATAAACAAATAAACCTCATTGTAAAGTGTACTATGAAATCAAAGATATAAATTCCTTACAATTTAGAGCTGGACATGGACTTTTCCTTGGACATGAAATTTCCTTTCACTAGATGCATTTCCCCAAGCTAATTACGAATGACATTGTCAGACTCAGAATGCGGCTGAAATTGAGTTATACTTTTATGATTGTTAAGCATAACTCACATGCTGCCGCAACTTTTACAGTAGCATGTAGGATAAATGTAACTTTTCCGTATTAGCTTAATGTTACCTGCTGCCATGCAGTTTGAAGACTCGCGGCGAACTGCTGCGTACATAGCGCTGAAAAAAAGAACTCCGCCTACTGCCACTTCACCTCCGCCAAATGCTTCCGCCAAAAAAATTATATTTAATATTTGTTTGTATTATTATTGTTCGTGGCAATGGTGTATAAGTGTATTGTTATTTATTATAATATTTATTTTAATAATCATTATTATTTACATTTATCAGAGAGGGGCACAATACATTTTGAGACAAAAGGGGCAGGGGCTTGAGCCCCCCCGCCCCCCCCCCCCCCCTGTGCACGCCACTGCATTCTGTAATAGGTTCCACGCTGATGGGGCAGAAATTCTAAATGCTTGCTTCCCTAACTCTGTGCGAGCCCTAGGCACAACCAGGTGGAGATTATCATTAGACCGCAGAGAGCGAGTGCTGGCCTTGAAGGACATAAGCCTACATAAATAAGGGGGCAATGTCCCAATGTCCCAAAAGAAACAATCGCCACCGGGTTAGTCTGCACTGAGCAAGGGAGGGCCACTGGACTAGATTATACAGAGTGCAACAATGTGTAAAGGGTTTGCACCCTGTAATAAATCTCAGTGCACCATGATAAGCTGAATCCAGTTGGTGCAAATATTTATTAGGGGCGTGCATATATAAAAAAATCACCATAGTCCATAAGAGACAGGAATGTAGCCTCGACCAATTTCTTTCTTGTTGCAAGAGAAAAACAGGCCCTATTCCTAAAATAGAACCCTAGCTTTAACCTAAGTTTCCGGGCTAAATTTTGGATATGAGCCTTAAAAGTCAAATGGTCGTCAAGTAAAATCCCTAAGTACTTGTACTCAGCAACACGCTCTATTAGATTTCCCTTCAAGGTAACAATGTTTGGAGGGATAACTGTGGAGTTCCTATAATTTGAGAACAGAACGTCTTGGTTTTACTTGCAGATTTCCAGATTGATGGCATAACATTCTGAGCCAAGGACAAATTAAAAATGTACATGAGCGGTTTAGCAATAAAATCTGCAGCGATTTTTTAAAAATATGGCTCTAAGCAATCTGGGCCAGCAGGCTTTTTAATGTCCAGTGACGTTAAGGCTTTATGTACATCATTGAGTGAAAACGGGGTAAAGGTAAAAGAAAAAGGCTGGCCAACACAACATCTTCCAGCAGCATTACCATCAGAAGGGGAGGTTTTTGGTTTGAATGTTTAGTTCTGTCCTCAATAACAAATATAAAATCAGAAAGATTTATCACATGCACACACCAGTTATGTTTAGACTACTTAATCCTATTGTATTTGTTATTTCCCCAGTTGTAACCTGGTTTCATTGCTGTGATATCTAAGAGGAACTGGATTTAATAGGACTGCTTAGCTAATCAAATGATCGATCTCCTAACTGGCACTGTATTGTGTGTTGTAACGTAATATCAGCGTAACGGCGACCATCAGTAAACGTTATGGATACAAACAATATTTTATATTTTTTATTAAGTTGTTCTTGTCTTTACTAAAATCAAAATTAGGGTAATCAAAGGGAAGAGTGCTCTTATGGCTCGTTTCCACTGAGCAGTACGGTACGGTACGGTACGGGACAGTACGGTACGGTTCGGGTCTGTTAACCATGATCTGGCTAGCGTTTCCACTGCCAACAGTACCCTTACTTGATAGGCGTGGTGTTTCGATCGACGTCATTTTCACGCGAAGAAGAACATAGTAAACTACAATGAATGACATACAGCAGATCTTGTTCTTGCTCCTCGACATGTTTGTCACAAGAAGACAAGCGCCGACATTAGGCTTTTCTCAGTATCAAGTACACAAAGTTTGTACTTGCCATGTGCGACTCCTACATGCAAATGTTACAGCGCGTTCTTAAAAGCGTCACTCAGCTCGCTCTGCTACTCCGGTTATCTCTGTTAACTTACTCTGTATGTACATTTTAAGCAACAATAAAATGAAATATGTTATAAAACACCACTCTGCCTCTTTTCGTTTTCATTTAAATAAATTAAACATTAAAGGGACACAAATGTAGTTCATGCGCAACGCATATTGATTATTCACTGCACGTTATTATAACAAAACGAAATTTAAAACCCTAACGTTACCTCTTTTCATTTAAATAATAATAAAAAAAATGTAAACATATTCCAGGCAATATATGCATTTGTACAAATGTTGCAATAAACATCAGTGATAATCTTGTAACAAAAAAATGACAAGAAACCATATTTCTTTCTGTAAAATTTCAGTTTTATCAATAATAGCCAATATAAAAGTTTAAGTAAAAGGTACAAGAAACTATACAATAAGAAATAAAGCAAACAATTCAGTCAAATATCCAAATGCAGCGCTCCAGTCTAACATTACAACAGTAAAGTTAAATACAAATAGCCTATAACGTTAATATGTAACTAAACTTAGCCCTCAGCCAAAACGATTGACAGGGAACGAATTATATATTCACAAGACCAAAGATCGCCCGTTAGGTCTACACAAGACGAATTATATCTTATGTTTAACCACTACCGTCAGCGGCGAACATCAGAAGAACTAGCCGAGGAAAGGCTCATCCAGCCGGGAAACATGAGCGCCGAGCGTCCGCTGATCGCATGGATCATCTTTATAAATAAACCACAGATTTGAGTTTTAAACAACTACATTCTCGCCTGAAAAACTCTTAAAATTACATTTCGTGATACAGTAACAGTAGTATTATATTAAACTGAATACATTCATTACAAAATTAAATTTAAGTTAAACGTGTGTTTAAACTACACCTGGGGAAACTCACTTCACCTTCAGAGGCTCTGGGGCAGCTCAGTCTCTCCAGTCGGGTTGCAGGGCCACCGCACCGCAGCAGACTCGCTGTGTGTGAGCCAGACTGAGCGAACGCCACTCTGCACGTTTCAATCAGGGACGTAGCGAAGTATTTTCTACTCAAATCATGATGCGTTAAGGGGCGCCCAGGAAACAAAGGTTTTTACCGTAAATGTCGTCTTATTTTCAGCTGGCCTGGCTGACATCAATGGGGTGGCAGCTGGGGTGGCAAGACCTTTACTAGGGGTGGCAGCTGCCACCCCAGTAGATCCGCGCTAAAACCTTCATACCAGATGCTGTGCAATAAACGAGTGGCACTGTAAAAACGTAGTAATGTATAATAAATTTAGTTTATATACGTGTCGTGTGTGTTTGAATAGTGAGTATTTATATTTCTTTGGCGATTTTACAAACCTTGTAACGGAGAGCCGGACAAACAGCGGAAGATGCAGCAGGCTTTGATGAGAGGAGCCGTTACCAGAGCCCGTCTACGGAGAGCCTTGGCACTTCCTATTAGCCCCATTGTATCGATCTTGGTTGCAGTTCCATTAGAATTCCGCTGGAGGTGATCACGAGCGAGTGCAGAATGAATGGGAGTCTATGGGGCTAGACGGCTAAATGTGTCTCTTTCACCCGATTGCCGTTGAGAAATCTCAGATTTTATTGTAGGTTTTGCAAGTTCAACATGGGTTATAGGTCGAAAGTTGAATGAACAAGTACTTATTTCTTTTCGATTTCTTACAGGTTGAGTTGTTGTTGCCCAGAACACGCTAGCATTCTGCTAATGACGTCAGCATTCTGACGTCATTGACATTTTAAAAGACTTTTTAAAGCAAATAAGTGACTCTAAAAAATCTAACACCCAGCAATGTGTAATTTCTTTGAATCTCCGTTCGAATACAACATTCAAATTACTAGACAAAAAATTATATCCTGAGAAAAGTGGATTTTGAGGGTTTTTCGCCATAGACCTCCATTCATCCTACACTCGCCTGCGAGCGCCCCCGCATGGACAGAGACGTGTTACTGCAGCCAGTCCAGAAACCGGAAGTAAGCAGAGAGTGCCAATTATCTTCCTATTAGACATTCTCTGCCGTTACTTTCAAACTCGATGACGATCAGCTGAGCTTTGTTGCGCGAGCATCACTGAAGCGACACAGCAGAGGAATAGCAGCAGTTTCGTGACAGAATAAAACCTTTATCCTCCTGGTTCTTCTTCTTCAAATAATAATTTATGAAGATTATTTATTCAATAATAATTAATTAATTATTATTTAGTGTTGTTGTTTAAGGTTTAAATTAATCAATAAAATAGGCCTATACTAAATAATTGTATGCTACCCAGGTGAAAAAGTCGTAGGCTACTGTTAAATGTATTAAAATGCATTATACTATGGCCGTTCATGTCGAGTGCGACGAACTGCTTCCCGTTTTGAGCGTCTCTCTTCCAGAAATGACTTGTAGGACTCCTGAGAGTCCCTGCGGCCGTTGTTAATTGCTGCACGCCAGTTTGGTCTGTCATTTGCAAGTGCCTCCCAATTGTCCAGGTTGATGGAGAAGGCCTGAAGATCCCTCTTAATGACATCTTTGAAACGTAGATGGGGGCGACCCTGTTTGCGGGGAGCATTTGCCAGCTCGCCATAAAGCAAGATTTTTGGGAGGCGGGTGTCATTCATTCGATAAATATGTCCAGTCCAACGGAGGTGGCGTTCACGAAGGATGGTGTACAGGTCACTGGAACCAGTTCTCTCAAGTATGACAGAGTTTGACACATGGTCCTTCCAGCATACACCCAGTATGGAGCGGAGGCAGCGAAAATGGAAGGCATTGAGGCGATGTTCATGCCTCCTGTAAGTTGTCCATGTCTCACTTGCATATAGTAAGGTGCTAAGTACACATGCATGGTATACACGGACTTTAAGGAGCAATGAGAGGTTCTTGTTGTGCAAGACACGCTTGCACAATTTTCCAAACACCGATGATGCCCTCCCAATGCGCATGTCAAGCTCTGCGTCAAGGTTATTTTTGTTTGATACTGTGGAACCCAGGTAGGTGAATTTGTCTACCACAGATAGAAGTGTGTTGTTAATGTATACTGTAGGGTTCAGGGTTGCAGGTTGGGCAAGGATAACTGTCTTTTCAAGACTGATCTGCAAACCAAACTCTAGACATGCAGCGGCAAAAGTTGAGCAGAGTAGTTGTAGATCTGCTTCTGAGTGGGCAACAAAGGCAGCATCATCAGCATAAAGCAGCTCACGTACCATAACATGGCGTACTTTAGTCTTCGCCCGCAGTCTGGCCAGATTGAACAGTTTTCCTGAGCTGCGGGTGTGTAGAAGGATACCCGAGTCATCAGGGAAGGCACGGCGTAATAGGGCAGAGAAGAAAATTCCGAAAAGGGTAGGAGCAAGGACACATCCCTGCTTTACTCCACGCCTTATCTGGAACTCTTCAGAGCGAGTGCCTTCAAACTGTACGGTTGCCTTCATGCCCTCATGAAACTCAGTGATCACCTTCAATAACTTTGGAGGGCAGCCAAGTCTTTGTAGGATGAGGAAAAGTCCAGATCGACTAACGTAGTCAAAAGCCTTGGTCAAGTCTACAAACACCAAGAACAGAGGTTTATGCTGCTCAATACACTTTTCCTGTAGTTGACGAACACAGAACACCATGTCTGCTATGGAGCGGCCAGCACGAAACCCACACTGGCTTTCAGGGAGGATACGGTCAGCAAGGATTTGTAGACGTGGTAGAATAGTGCGAGCAAATATCTTGCCAGCAAGACTGAGCAGAGATATTCCTCTGAAGTTGTTACAATCTGCACGGTCCCCCTTGTTCTTATAGATGGTGATGATGTTAGCATCTCTAAGGACATCTGGGAGATATCCACTCTTCCAGCACATCACAACCAGATGATGTAGGACAGAGGCAAGAACATCACCGCCTGCCTTATAAGCCTCAGGGGGGAGGCCGTCTGCTCCGGGAGACTTGTTATTTTTCAGTGCTTTAATTGCAGATTTGACTTCCTCAATGGTAATATCTGCATCCAGATCAGACATAGGGGGGAGCTCAGGAACAGCAGCAGTTATTGCCAGTGTGTTGGCTGTGACAGGCTGAGCATAAAGAAGGCTATAGTGCTCTGCCCATCTCGCCAATTGAGATTCCAAATCAGTCAGAAATTCACCTGATAGGGAACAGAGTGGAGAGGATTTTTTAGGGACTGGGCCCAAGGCTTCTTTCAGACCTTCAAAGACTCCTCGAATGTTTCCATTGGATGCACTTGACTCAATACGGTCACACAGTGTGCTCCAGTAAGCCTGCATGGCTGTGCGAGTGACCCGCTGGACATTGCGGCATGCCTGCTTCAAAGCTGCCTTATTTGAGCGAGTGTTATGCTGCAGGTAGGACAGTCTGGCTGAACGCTTAGAGTCAATTGCAGGTAGGAGCAGGCTGACATGGGTTCTGAACCAGTCAGGCTGGGATCTGGATCGCTTTCCAAAGATGGAAAATGCAGCCTTTGTGGTAGCAGAGTGGAAGTGCTGCCAGGCAGCCGTGATGTCTGCATGAGGATGTGAGGAGTCAAAGCTGGAAGCAAGTAGTTCCTGGAACGCATGCTGCGACGCAGGAACATAGGTTGCAGAAACATCCAGACGAGGAGTAGGCTTTGGCCTGGCGTAATGAAACTTGTTTGGGACCATCCTTAGTTTGCAGCGTAGAAGGGCATGATCAGTGTCACAATCTGCTGAGTGTAGTGATCGGCAGTGTGTTACTTCCTTCAAATGTTCACGCTTCACCAGTACATGGTCAAGTTGGTGCCAGCGCTTAGAACGTGGATGACGCCAGGTGACCTTGGAGGAGTTTGAGCCCTGAAAGAATGAGGAGGGGACACAGAGTTTGTGGATACTACAAAATTCCAGTAAGCGCTGACCGTTGTCATTCATGTTGCCATATCCATGGCTTCCCAGAATGTCAGGCCATGCACTAGAGTTAGCACCCACTCGGGCATTAAAGTCACCAAGGATCATCAAACGTTCGGTTGAGGAGGTCTTCTGAACAATGGCGCTAAGTTGACTGTAGAATGATTCCTTTACATCTAGATCAGAAGTCAGTGTAGGGGCGTAAGTGGCTATGATTGTAACTGGGCCACAGTTTGTGTGCAGGCGCAGTGAGGAGAGGCGTGAGGAGATGGGCACAGGTTTTTCCACTGAAGACAGTAGCTTGTTTTGGATTGCAAAGCCAACACCGTGCATTGGTCTGTCACCATCTGGGTATCCATTCCAGAATAAAGTATAGTTTTTTTCCCGGACAGAGCCAACACCGGTCAGCCAGGTTTCACTCAGGGCAGCGATGGAGATGTTAAGTCGGAGTAGTTCTGCATCAATCAGGGCTGATTTACGAGGTGAGACGCAGTCCATGTCAGAACTAACACCAAGAGAACGCACATTCCAGCATGCGATGGAGGTGTATGCGACAGTTGCAGGATGACGACCAGGTCGCGCCTGCCGTACACGCGAACCTTGCCGAGCAACGACAGCACTCTTAAGGACAGAGTGCTCCCGAGTTGCCAGTCGTGGAGGCTGAATGTTTGACGTCATAATGGAGAGATGAGATGCTCATAGTAGAGAGCGCCCGGGCAAAATTTAAGTGAAAGCATGCATGCCCAAGTCAAACTTCCACCTCTGGACTCAGTGCTACAGATTCCAACGGAACACAGGTGTGTGACGGTTGGTGTAGTTATGAGTTGCCCCGCAGTGACCAACTAACTAGGTCTATTGCCCCGTGACCATTGGCGAGGTGCTCTTCTGCTCACCGGGCGACTGAGACAGACCGACTCAGGTGCTTTGAAAGCAGACGCGCTCTGATACTCAGCATACCAGCCCCTGCTGCCGGGCTAGCAGGGTGGACTGGGTTTCGTCTGGTCTCTCGCCTTTGACCTGTCTGGCTTGCTTAAAGCTACCAGGGGTACAAGTCCCCCGCCAGCTTAGCTCTCAGGGTCATTGGGACTCACAAGCTGTTCCACCACGACAAGGTACCAGCCCATGGAACAGATGGGACAGATAAAATGCATTAAAGTAGGTTATATTTGTATTGAAGGCCTACTAAAAACACACTCAAGTACATTTTTAATAGTACATATTTTTCACCTGGGTATGTACTGAATCAAACTTAAGTAGCCTATAATAATAATAATAGGATCATAATAATCTTATTCTGGCCTCACTGAACCATTGGGTTCCTCCAAATGCTGGCTTTAACTTAAAAGATCTTCTATTAAACACATAAATGTTAAAAGATCTTCCAATAACCCTTTTATCGCATTCAAGTTCCTCTATTTCCCCCCAAAGCACTTCAAGGTTAGCCTGACTACGTCAGACTTCCTACTTCCGCTCAATTTCATTTTGCTTCTGTAGTCAGTCTGAGAAAGCGTAATAGCTTTTCGTTTTTCTCTGGCCTGAAAACAGCCGGCCAATCAAGAACAGAGGGCGGACTGAAGCGGGTCGCACACCGGACGCGCAGCTCGGCGCCGCGCCGCGCCACGTCTAGGACAACTCTCACCTGAAAATCCGATAACATCAACAATTTTCTGATTTCTGTAAATAAATATAAAACTAAATGTATATTTCCGCACAGGGTGAAGTCCGTATATACATTAACTACGATTTGAGACACATAAATGTAAATTTAATATAAAACCATGTAAATGGCGCTCTGTGGCGCGGCAGGATTTTGAACACGGTCCTGAGCCGTTGCTGGGCGCCGCGGACAGACGCCACCGGTGTGTGTACTCTCATAGAGAATAATGTGTTCGAATTTAAAAGACGTGGCGCTGCGCTGCGCGTCCAGTGTGCGACCCCCTTGAGAGCTGTGACGTAGATGCTGATTGTACCGTGAATGCGTAGATTTACTTCACATGATCTACAGAAGTCGTTCACAGCCATGTTTACTCCGGTATTTCGCTCGATGGTTTTGTTTTTGCATCATACATGTGTTTAGAGTGGAAGTTAGATGCGGCTGAGTATGCGCATAACACACGCCATAACCAAACGTTATGTGATTGGCTTACGGGTAACCAATGATTTTAAACATCAGACAAGCGCGGACATCCCTTGGCTGGCTGAAGTTCAGGAAGTAGTGCAGCTGGGCGGAAAAAAGGCTGCCAATTTATTTTCAGAGAATTAACTCCATACGGTTAGAGACACCTATGGCTGGAAATTGAGAGTAAATATTGAAATAGTGTTATTTTATGTGTTTTTGAGTAAAGGGAAACATCTGTTCATGTTATGATTGACATTTAAAAGAGTTTCGATCACATTTACATTTATGCATTTGGCAGACGCTTTTTATCCAAAGCGACTTATATTGTATCCAAGGCAGTGGCGGCTTGTCCATAGGGGGCGCTGCCCCCATCAACATTTCAGAAATTAACATGTGTAAAAACATTATATTAAAATGAAATAAAAAAATAATAATAATAGTTTACTCATGTGCCGGCTGGTAGTAAGAGCCTCAGAATTTAATAAAAACTGTCTTTAATCGATTAACTATTTACTATGTTTTTCAATACGTTTCATGGGCGAGGGACGCCGGACACATGGGTGTCATGAGTACACAAATTCTCGGGCAGCATGTGACCTGAAGCTGGTCTCTGATTGGTTTCTTAAAGATCCTCCTCGGGGCGCAAGTCGTTGCGTCCCTGGCCAATCATAATTGGATACATGTTATTTTATCCAATCTGATTGGTTCTCGTCACCTGTCATTCAACTGTACTACGCGGTGGGAAATAGAGCATCACAGTCCCGCCCACAGCCCGAGAGCGCTTCGGTGCCGGAAGTAAATTTCCCATTCATTTTTCCCATTGACGTTTTCGAAAATCCGTATCTAAAGAGTTTTAGAGCATGTCTGAGGATAACCAGCTACGGCTGAACTCATAGGCATACAACATATCATTTCGAGTGAAAAAACGGCGAGAAAATCCAAAAAAAGTCAAAGGTACAAGACTGTGTACATATTTTCATTTCCGAGCGAAGGAACTACTCATCCCATAAACCACCGCGCCTCACTGAAGTTGACTGAAGCCACAACCGCGAAAGAGCCTTTAGAGCGACTTTAAAATCTGACGACAGCCACGCGAACTTTTTCTTGTGCCGTTTATAGCAGTTCTTTCAGTAGTAATCGTGTGAATAGACTGGAAAGCATGGCTGGCGGTCCGCGGCTCACGGGTGCAGATCTGGCGGTCCGCGCGGCGTTCTGCTCATCAGTTTCAGCGGCCCACGGGCAGGTTGCTGACAAATGCCTCAACAATTTCCCACTTGTGGTCCATGCTCATTTTATTCATGAAGTTATAGTTCATCCTTAATTTTAATAACATTTAATGTATTTTCTTAATAACAACAAGTGAAAATTAAAAAGTGAAGGTCAGCAAACCAGAAAGTGCATCATATTCAGTTTATTAACTTGCCATGAATTATTACACAAATGTTCAGTAAATGCATGAAGAGCTCTCTATGGCTCTGGGTATGCCTAAGTGTAGCGAACGGGACCTACGTCCGCTTAGTAGGGGTAAATCACTCTTCCCTGAATGGCTGGAAATCAGAGGATCTAAGTCCCTAACCCCCAGGCCTATTAATCTCGTGTCTACTCTGCCCGCTCAGTAAAGCACAATAGCTTAGGCTTTAGGATTTGGACCTGTCACGGTGGAAACCTAAAGTGCAGAATATCAGTTGCCTAACTGTCAGTGTGTGTGCGACTTAACTTGTATTCCCCCTACCTACTATACTTTACAGACAGAGGATGAGACGCCCCTACTTCAGGAAAGATGGAAAAACTTCACAGTAAAAGCAATAGTGTAAAAGCTGAGAAATGAGAGGTTATTTATTATACTAAATGCCAGTATTCTAATACTGAGTAAAATAAAATAAAAATAAAAAAATAAAAAGTATATATATTTATAAATCAAATGTAAAACGTATAGGAATGGTTTCCCTATCAACCTGTAACCATCATAAAATGTTCAAACCCTTGTATTAACATCCACTTCACCAGAGTGGCTCAATAACACTTTGAAAGTTTTACTTAACAACATCAGCTAATATCTAAGTTAAATACACTGCAGATAAACCTCATATGCAAATAACAGCAGTAACGTTATTGTGAATGTAATTCACACAACAGTAATCTTCAGGTCAGTGGTAACTTCAGAAACAGTTTTGCACAATACACTTAACAACACTCCATGACCAACCTCAGTTCAATGTTCCTTTTGGTTCGGACTGTCCACGTTACGTATGTGCCGACCGTACACCAATTAATAGAACATGTCCATCACGAGGGCGTTGCTATCCCGCGGCAACGGTGGAGTCATGTGTGGCAGGGTAGCCTATATTACTCCTCGACCGCACCGTGTATCAATGGCGTGAGAGAGAGGATGGAGAGGGAGAGAGCAGGAGAGATGAGCCACAGACACGTCCTAGGCTTTAGCTGTGAACTGGCTGGTGGTCTTCCTTCCCTTGCGTGACAAACTTCCAACGTTGGCGACGAGCTAGTAGTATAGCTAAATAATCAACACTTTGCACTACCTAGCGAGAACGGTTGCCTCGCACTATGCGAACTATACTTGTTGATGATATGACGACGGATGAATCTTCAGTACTGATGGCGTGGAGTCTTCCGCTCTTACACACACCACTCAAACCGTAACTGTCCCGTAGCTCAGACCAAAACATGTAGCACACGCAATAACTAAGAGCTAAACTGTTATTTACTGAATTATCATACCGAAATCTCCGTCAGCATGGGACCTCTTCGGACGCCGCCATCCTCTCTGTTGTTTTCATTTTCTCTTTTCTCCCGCCCTCTCCTCTCATTTACCAGTGCACCAGCATGCAAGTCATTGATTGGCCGAGTCTATGTCCAAGTTCCTGTGTGCGATTGGGTGAGAATATTCTGGTGGATTCCTTCATGTTATCGTAGGGGCTACATATCAAGAAATATGTGCACACTCTGGGTGTACACCTACATTCCCCCCTTCCAAACCCTGCCACATCATAGACTTCACTGTTTGAGTCCCTTGCTAGACCACAGTGCATGTTCTTTCTTTTTTTATACAATGTAGCATCAATACATCCAGAACAGAGGTACACATGCATTCATTTCTTTTAGACTTTCGTTAGTGTAAAACAAAATCACATAACAAAACAAAACATAAAGGAAAAGGAGCTCACTTCAGAACATACCCCTCCCGATATCTAACAGGTAACTGACCCCTAGTGTTCCTCTGTGGGCGTCTCACTATTACAGACTCATTATCTGACTCCGAGTTATCTGCATCCTCAACTAAACCCCCCATAACAGACCCCTCCCCAGAGCTAGCATCAGAGGCTCCCCCACTTTCATGATCAGATACCTCCCCCAGGCTACCACCCAAGACTGCCTCTGGCTCAACATCCCGCAGCTCCCCTTGACTAGCCCCCATACTCTTGCCTGGTGTTGGTGCATTGTGAAGGGTATGAGGAATGCAAACTAGCCCTACAGAGTCAGTGTCTGAACCAGATGCAGCTCTCTTGTGCCTGGGAGCAACTGCTTCTCTAATAGGTGTCTGAAAGGTGCAATGCTTCATCTGATTTCGGTGCACTACTTTTGACGGCCCCCCAGTTTCGGGCCTGACTGTGAAGACAGGTAAGTCGGGGTGATTCTGCTTGACAACTAAATATGGCTCTGGCTCCCACTTGTCTTGGATCTTGTTCCTTCCCCTTGGTCGATGATTCCTTAGCAGTACTCGATCCCCCGATCTGACAAGTGCAGCGCGTGACTTCCGATCGTAGAGCCGTTTGCGTCGCCGAGACGCATCCTGAGCGGCGTGCCCAGCCGCCTCGGCTGCCACTTTCAGCCTCTCGTGGTGGTCGAGGACCCAATCATCGAGGTTGTCAATGTCACTGGGCTCCAAGTCTCTTCCCCCCAGAATGTCCTGAGGCAGTCGTGCATCTCGCCCGAAGAGGAGATAAAACGGGGAGTATCCCGTCGAGGAGTGAACATGACTGTTATAAGCCATCACAAGCTCAGGAAGATACTCCTTCCAATTGCGTTTCCTCTCTGGCGCCAAAGTTCGGAGCATATCATGCATCGTTCTATTGAATCGCTCGCATTGAGCGTTGCCCTGGGGGTGATATGGGCTTGTACGACTCTTGGAGATGCCATAGATACGACAGAGTTCTTTGATGACACTGGCTTCAAAGCTGCGCCCCTGGTCTGAGTGAAGCCTAGAGGGGCAGCCATAATACACAAACCAGTGCTTGACGATGGCCCTGGCTGTGGTTTTAGCAGACTGGTCTTTCGTGGGTACAGCCATCGTAAACCGTGTGAACATGTCAGTCATGACTAATACATTCTCATAGCCACCCACTGACACCTCTAATCGGGTGTAATCCATGGCCAGTACCTCCAGAGGTGTGGTCACATTAGTGCATGTCAATGGGGCTCGGATAGCTGGAAATACGTCTTTGGCAAGTGCACAACGCTTACACTGCTTCACCCACTCATGTACGTCTCTGCTCATTGAGGGCCAGTAAAAACTGCGTGTCATACGTGCAAGTGTACCCTTCTGACTAAAATGACCCCCATGCTCATGTTCCATACTGAACACATGTTTCCGCAGAGCCTCTGGTAATACCAACTGGTGTATCTGCTCACCATCTCTGGGGTCACAAATGCTACGAAATAGGACACCATGACGGATGCTCAGTCGATCCCATTGTGATGCCAGTTTTTTTTTTTCTGGAGCCATTTCCTGTAACTGGTTCTTATTAGGCCGCGCGTTACATTTCGTTGCCCTTGCTATAGGGCCCACTACAGGATCCTCTGCCTGATATTGCTGAAGATCCTCCCAGCTATATCCAGTAACCTTCGCTGTAACAGCAGCTTGTGAAGCCACCTGCACACTAGGCTTTCTTGCATTTGTCTTCTGTCCAGGCCATAGACAGGCACGCACTTCCTCAGGCTGAATGACCAGAAAGTCCTTATCAGTGTCGCTGACCTCAGGCTCCTGTGCTCGAGGGAGGCGAGACAGCACGTCCGCATTTGTGTTCTCCCTCCCCGGCTTATAATGCACTTCAAAATCATATTCTGCTAACTGGGCAACCCACCTCTGCTCCACCGCCCCGAGGTTAGCTGTTTCGAGATAGCGCAGAGGATTATGATCGGTCACCACAACAAATCTAGAGTACATTAAGAAGTCCCGGAATTTTTCTGTTATTCCCCATTTAAGGGCTAGTAACTCAAGCTTAAATGCACTATAGTTCTTATCATTCCGCTCAGAACCCCGGAGGCCTCGACTAGCAAAGGCGACCACACGCTCCACCCCCTCTTGCCGCTGGCTGAGCACTGCCCCCAACCCAAGGAGGCTCCCATCGGTGGTAAGGGTGAAAGGGAGTGAAAAGTCAGGGTACGCAAGTACTGGAGATGACATAAGGTGCTCCCTTAGCTTATCAAAGGCCTCTTGACACTCTCTACTCCACACAAAGGGAACAGACTGGCCTCCACTCTCTTTCTTGCCCTTTCCCATTAGAGAATGTAACGGCTTTGCTAACTGGGCGAAGTTCGGGACGAAACGCCTGTAATATGACATAAACCCCACCACTTGCCGCACATCTTTTGTACTCCTGGGCACCGGCCAGTCACGGAGTGCTTTGACCTTTTCCATGTCCACTTGGACACCCTCCGCAGAAACAATATGGCCCAAGAATTTGACTTCTGACTTTAGCAGGAAACACTTGCTCGGTTTAAGCTTAAGCCCATGTTCCTTCAGACGAGTGAATACTACGTCCAGTTTCTCACAGTGGCTATCGAAATCGCTGGAAAAGACCAGGACATCGTCCAGGTATATCAGTAACACGTCAAATGCCAGATCGCCTAGGACTACCTCCATTAGCCTCTGAAATGAGGCAGGGGCATTGCAAAGACCAAATGGCATTCTAGTCCACTGATATAGGCCAAACGGGGTGGTAACAGCTGTTTTCTCCTGATCGTCTTCATGAACAGCCACCTGAAAATAGCCTGCTGTCAAATCTAGCGACGAGAAGAGCTTCGCTTTTCCAAGGGCATCCAAGGACTCCTCAACCCTCGGGAGCGGGTAGGCGTCCTTCAACGTGACACTGTTTAGCTTACGGTAATCGCAACAGAACCGTACAGATTGGTCTGGCTTAATGACAATTACTGCAGGGGAGGCCCATGGGCTGCAGCTTTCTTTGAGTACCCCCTGTGCGACCAAGTCCTGCACGTGTTTCTTAAACTCTTGAAATATGTGTGGAGGTATACGCCGGTGCCTTTGCTTAATCGGCCTTGCATCTCCAGTCTGAATACGGTGAGTCACCGTGGTGGTGTACCCAAAATCGCTTTTATGCTCTGAGAACACATCCCGGTGTTTCTTGAGAAGATTGTCCAGCTTTTGCACCTGAGGTGGCGTCAGACCCTCGAGATTTGCGTGTACCGGAACAGACAGTGGTCCATCCCCCTCTACTGACTCGACCTCTCCATGGCTGACCTTCCTTACGTACACTTCTCCATCCACCTCCTCCACGGACACTACTTCCCTTGGTACGATCACATCGGGTTTACTCAACTCTGCCACTCTGCATCTTGGGAACAATGTGATGGTCTTTTCACTTGAGTTGAGTATGCGCACTGGGACCTTCCCCTCAGTAGCCTGGGCCAGAACATTTGCCACCAGTAGACCACGAGGGAGACTGGCACTGGCAGACGCCTCCACCAGCACTTTGCATGTTGCTCTGGGTGGTATCCTACAGCGACCTTCGATCACCTTTTCACTGAACGGGGGAATGGTGACAGCCTGCTTCCCTGCGACTTTTACGAACCCTATCCGTCCGTTTGGGCCCACACACCGTTCCTCCTCTTCCATGGTGGCCAGTATACGGCGTAGGCTGGCATGGCCTGGCTGTGGAGTACTTCGGTCCAGCTTCTTAACACCCTTGAAATCAGTCAGGAAGCCCTTGAGCTCTCCGATTACGTTCATTCCCAGAATGCCGGGTGGTTTTCCCCTTTCCTTCTTGCCGCTGCAACTGTCCTTCAGTACAAAAACACACCGACCGTTCAACAGCCTGCCCATACACTCAATATCCGCCTCCAGACACCCGACCACTGGAATTTCAAGGCCATTAGCCGCTGTTAGACGAACCCATTTAGCTGGTGACAGACAGCACTCGGTCCCCTGGAAATGTTCCCTGAAATAACTCTCTGGAATGGTAGTGACCTCAGAACCAGTGTCTAAAAGGCAGCTGGTCTTTACACCATCTATCCAAACATCAATTGTGAAGCACTCCCCAAATGCACCACTAGAAGTTGCTGAGTCCCTCTCGCTGGTCTGGGAAACAGCTTTAATGCCAGCTGAAACCAAACCACTAGCGCTTTGTGTGTCATTTTCGGCTTGACACTCTGTTGTAGCAACGGCTGCCATCCTTGCTCTATGCTCGGCTGGTTTACTTTGCCGACACGTGCGGCTCGTGTGACCAGGTTTATTGCAGGAATAGCAAATGAGTCGCCCTTCGTCGTCTCTTAGAGGTGGTCTAGCAGGTCTAGTGGGCATTGCAGCCTGCTCCCTTCCATGAACTGCTTTGTAGAGTTCCTCCTGGCGGGCAGCAAGGTTTTGGATAGCTTCGTATAGTGATGTCAGGGTCAGTGGAGAAGAGGTTTCTTCAGCAGCTGCTGCATTAACTGCTCCTCGCACTGGGCCTCTGGCAGCTGTAGGGGCCTCTTCTTCTTCTTCTGACCACGTGATGGCCGCTTGCATCAGGTCAAAGAAGGACAGCGTTGGTTGCGCTTTCTCCTGTCTCTTTGTTTCACGCCGTAAGAAGTCATCTCTTAGCCCAAGTACAAATTGTTCTTTCAGCATTTTGTCTGGATCTTGAACTCGCTCCGGGTCTCGCCGTTTCAGCTTATGCAGTTTCTCCTGAAGATCATAAGCGTAGGCACGTATCTTTTCACCTGGGCCTTGCTTCCTATCATAAAACTCTCTAAGGCGAGCACCAACAGGGACCTTGTCGCCATATGTTTTCTCCAGAACTTCAAAGACTTTTGTGATATCAGTATTTTCTTCACTTAACAGAAATTTAACTGTCAGTTTTGCCTCACCCTTGAGGTGCTGCCTGAGCAACTCGATTTTATCTTCTTCTGGAACCCTGGCTATCTTGAAACTAGACTTCATGGAAGCTATCCACTCCTCAACGCATGGTTCACCTTGGGCTGGGCTACCGGTGAAATCGGAACATTTTCTCTCTCTTGGAATATACAAAGACGCGGGGGTCTTGGCCTGCTGTTCGATTACAGTCTTAGCCATCAACAGAGCCTCCCTCTGATCTTGTCTGGCCTGATCAAGAAGTGCCGCTTGTTCCCCCAGCCTAGCTGTCTGAGCTGTAACTGTTTCCTGGAGATCCTTAAATTGCTTCCTTAACTCTTCCATCTCAGCCATGGAGCATAAACTATAAAGCTACAAAAAGTGGATCCTGTTCGTGACAGCCAATATGTAGCGAACGGGACCTACGTCCGCTTAGTAGGGGTAAATCACTCTTCCCTGAATGGCTGGAAATCAGAGGATCTAAGTCCCTAACCCCCAGGCCTATTAATCTCGTGTCTACTCTGCCCGCTCAGTAAAGCACAATAGCTTAGGCTTTAGGATTTGGACCTGTCACGGTGGAAACCTAAAGTGCAGAATATCAGTTGCCTAACTGTCAGTGTGTGTGCGACTTAACTTGTATTCCCCCTACCTACTATACTTTACAGACAGAGGATGAGACGCCCCTACTTCAGGAAAGATGGAAAAACTTCACAGTAAAAGCAATAGTGTAAAAGCTGAGAAATGAGAGGTTATTTATTATACTAAATGCCAGTATTCTAATACTGAGTAAAATAAAATAAAAATAAAAAAATAAAAAGTATATATATTTATAAATCAAATGTAAAACGTATAGGAATGGTTTCCCTATCAACCTGTAACCATCATAAAATGTTCAAACCCTTGTATTAACATCCACTTCACCAGAGTGGCTCAATAACACTTTGAAAGTTTTACTTAACAACATCAGCTAATATCTAAGTTAAATACACTGCAGATAAACCTCATATGCAAATAACAGCAGTAACGTTATTGTGAATGTAATTCACACAACAGTAATCTTCAGGTCAGTGGTAACTTCAGAAACAGTTTTGCACAATACACTTAACAACACTCCATGACCAACCTCAGTTCAATGTTCCTTTTGGTTCGGACTGTCCACGTTACGTATGTGCCGACCGTACACCAATTAATAGAACATGTCCATCACGAGGGCGTTGCTATCCCGCGGCAACGGTGGAGTCATGTGTGGCAGGGTAGCCTATATTACTCCTCGACCGCACCGTGTATCAATGGCGTGAGAGAGAGGATGGAGAGGGAGAGAGCAGGAGAGATGAGCCACAGACACGTCCTAGGCTTTAGCTGTGAACTGGCTGGTGGTCTTCCTTCCCTTGCGTGACAAACTTCCAACGTTGGCGACGAGCTAGTAGTATAGCTAAATAATCAACACTTTGCACTACCTAGCGAGAACGGTTGCCTCGCACTATGCGAACTATACTTGTTGATGATATGACGACGGATGAATCTTCAGTACTGATGGCGTGGAGTCTTCCGCTCTTACACACACCACTCAAACCGTAACTGTCCCGTAGCTCAGACCAAAACATGTAGCACACGCAATAACTAAGAGCTAAACTGTTATTTACTGAATTATCATACCGAAATCTCCGTCAGCATGGGACCTCTTCGGACGCCGCCATCCTCTCTGTTGTTTTCATTTTCTCTTTTCTCCCGCCCTCTCCTCTCATTTACCAGTGCACCAGCATGCAAGTCATTGATTGGCCGAGTCTATGTCCAAGTTCCTGTGTGCGATTGGGTGAGAATATTCTGGTGGATTCCTTCATGTTATCGTAGGGGCTACATATCAAGAAATATGTGCACACTCTGGGTGTACACCTACATTAGCTAAATATTGTTTTGACAGTGGCATCATAAAATGCTTGATATGACTCATACCATATATGAAGACTCCTCGGTTCAAATGTCACATCAGTGATACCGTCAGTTTCAACAGTTTTTTTTTTTTCTATTTATCTTGAGTCTTCACGAACTTTCGCGGGGTTTACACGAGCTCCACCAATCAGATGCATCACTGTGGGATTGTGGGATTGTGGGTAATGAAGTACTTCTCCAAGACATCGCGAATAAAAGGCATTTATCTCAAAACAAGGTTAGTGCCCCATGAACTTTTGGCGGTTATATGAGCATATACAATCGCTTAGTACTGCCGTAGCTGGTTTTAAGTCTACCATGTATGGTTACGTTTTTATGGCTTATACCCCAACTGTCAATGGAGAAATTGTATTGAATTTTTACTTCCGGCACCGGCTGTGGATGGGACTGTGATGCTCTATAACCTTGCTTGCTACTAGGCTGATCACTTTTTATTACGCAATGGCAGCAGTTAATCCAAATTCTGTTATTTATTTACAAAAAAAAACCTTTCTCAAGACTTTCGCTTGAAGAAAAAAAAGATTAAGGATCTCGGACCGGAACAACCAGATTTACACATCCAGCAGCAGGCAAGTGACAGAGGACGAAGCATGGTAAGTGTGTGCGCCATGGTGATGCAGGATTGACTGACAGCAGATGAACTATGTCACGGTGGGCATCGCAGTACAACAGCCACGTTACAACAAACACATGCTAACTTACGAGTCGTTGAAGAGAGACAGGAATATGATCGCAAACATCGCAAACATATGTTTCAATGTGCAGTTTTTTTACATATACGTTAGACGTCGTCTTTTTGTCTGGTACTAATAATCTTCACTAAGTTAGCATGAGTTTTATTTATTTAATATTTATTTGACAGGGACAAATGCATAGAACATTGCTTTATAAAGAATACAAAGTAGATGCCATGCAATTCATAAAGCTTTTCTGCTGAAGGAAGTGCAGAATGTCCTGGAAGTCCAGAGTCAATGCAGCCGTCTGCTACCAGGACATTTAGAGCACTTCATGCTTCCTTCAGCAGAAAAGCTTTATGAAGATGAAGATGATTTTCCAGCAGGATTTTCACCTGCCCACACTGCCAAAATAACCAAAACCTGGTTCAATGACCATGGGATTACTGTGTAACTACTACAGTGTGATTTCATGTAATATTCTAATTTTCAAAAAAAAATATTTCGTGGGTTCCATAAGCTGTAAGCCATAATTATCAAAATTATAACAAATCAAGGCTTAAAATATCTCACTTTGCAAGCAATCAGCCTTTTCTATAAAATTATTTTCACATTTTAAGTTGAATTCCTAAAACAATTTAACTTTTCCATGATATTCAAATTTTTGGAAAGGGTCTGTAAAGGAGAGCAACATTATGTTCAAGTAGGAAACATGCTTTTTGTTACTACTTTGTTGGTCTGAAATGTAAATAAAAAGAGATCAAAATAGCTTTTTTGTTTCTGCTTTGTATTTTGACCCCCCCCCCCCAATTTTTTTTTTTTTTTTTTTAAATGCGCCCCCCCCCAAATAATTATCACCAGCCGCCACTGATCCAAGGTACACATTTTACATTTTGTCAATTCTTGCTTTCCCTGGGAATCGAACCCATGACCTTGGTGTTGCTAGTGCCAATGCTCTACTGTTTGAGCTACAGGAAAGATTCATTTAAGTTGAAGTTGAACAATTAAGTTGAAGTTGATCGTTACATTAGTCGTGTTTCCACCGTCGGGCCTGAAGCTCCAAGGCGCTTCACTAAAACACACCCGTAACACACCTCTCTGGAAAAACCTCACACACACACTGACACAAACACACATCATTTCACCAACTAATGGAAGTTTCATCAGAAAACGAATCAGAGAGAAAAATCACTGGAAACAGCCAGATCACAAAACGCACATAAAAGCAACCTTTTGCTGGCATTTTTGTTTACTAAAAGATTTAAAACCCAAGCATGAATGTTTTACCACAGGTTTACAGTAAAATGTGATACATTGATCATAATTAATTAATTTGTGTCAAGATTGCACATTAGTCACACAGAAATAAAGTGGTTTATCGTTATTTCACAAAAGAAAGAGGACACATGGCCTTCAGTCGCTTCTGTTCATTCAGTCACAGGACAGTTTACATCACATTTAGAAGTGGTCATATTTACCGTATTTACTATGGTAATGGTTAGCACTTATAGTCTTTTGCATTGCATATAAATATTTCTACCTTATACGATGATCAGAATCGGATCACAAACAGAAGTTCGGGGAGAGCGGGGCACAACCCAAAACGGGGCTAGCTGTAACACACCTGTTTTAAATAGCCTACTACCCCACATGCTAGCACGGGGGTCGGCAACCCGCGGCTCTTAAGCGCCGCCCTAGTGGCTCCCTGGATCTTTTTCAAAAATATGAAAATGGAAAAAATTATTTTTTGTTTTAGTATAATTTCTGTAGGAGGAAAAACATGACAAACATTCTTAAAGTTTTATAAAGTTTTAAGTTAAAGGCTTATATAAGGCTTTTCATTTTTTGCGGCTCCAGAGTGACAGATTTTTTTTTGGGGGGGGGGGCCAATATGGCTCTTTCAACATTTTGGGTTGCCGACCCCTGTGCTAGCATGACGAAACTAAGTGTAGCCTACCTGTATACTAGTTGCCAAGTCAACACTATATAGAGAAAAAATGCGCCAAAATTCAAAAATCTTTGTAAGATAATCACTTAACGTTTATTCAACCATAGCAAAAGTAAATTTGTTACTTCACCTATGTTAATTGTTCATCTCTATTTTTGTGTTTATTTTAAATTAAACAAATCTGATAGGCTATTTTAATCTCCAATAGGCCTATGTTATTTAACAGTTGATGTGGTTCTTTAATGCTTCACTACTTTTATGAATTTGGCCTATGTTGAGAAAGCATTAGAAAAATGTGAATAAAGACTGAGAGTCAATGTTAAGAAATTATTAGCCTAATAATTAGGCTATGTTTTGAATTATGTTGTATATAATATATATGTATATATATATATATAATAGCTGTTTCCAGTGATCGTTGTCAAACTAAAAAAATATTTTATTTCCAATTATTAAAAAAGCCATTGTTTTATATTAAGTTAATAATAGTTTTTTTATTGAAAAAAACATTTAAAAAAACATACCTATGGGGATTGTTGTCACATTTTATATCAAGAAAAAAAGCATACACTATATTAAAACAAAACCACATAGTTGTACTAGACGTGTGAAATTAATGGGAAAAACTAAATACTCTGAACCCCAAGTAGATTTAAAGAAACTGAGAGTGTCAAACAGCGTCAGGTTGTGCCCCGTCTCCCCTATTTTAAACACTCGCTGCCGTCTGAAAGTGAGTTTAGAGCTAAAATTATATTAAAAAAAGTCTTTAGTGCTGATGTCAGCATATGGAGTCATTCCGGCGCTGGCGTCTCCAGGTTCAGGTAAACTCGCCTGTGTTCGTGACTCCTCAAGCCAGAGCTGGCCCCCTTTTCTGACCAAGGTATTCGGTGGGCCTGAAACCTTGGAAACACGACCGGTGTTGTGCCGAATTTCGACCCCCCTGCCAAATTATTACCCCCCTCGTTGAAGTCAGTACCTGATTGCCTGACCCTAACCCCACCCCTAATCCCAACACACATGCTTTTGGCCCGACCGTGGAAACACTGCTGTGCAGAAGATGGTTATGGTTAGATTGTGAATAACCGAATGTTGCTTTATTCATTAAGCAATAACTTTGCTATAATGATAGTGCAGTAACAAATGTGTTTGTGCTGTGTTAGTGTTACGCCTCTGTAAAAGGGGAAATAGAAAGTACGACACGGACACGATGTAGCAAGTCAAGTCTAATGTTGTAATGGACGAACGTAAGCAACACATTCCGTACACAGGCTGAACGAGGCATTAGCAATCCTTAACAGATCCTCCAATCACAAACTGGTACTTAAACTTACGGCTAAGAAAGTGAAACTTATGTAAACAAGCAAACACTGCATATTGTAATTTAAGGTGCATTTCCCCAAAATGTTTAAGTAGTTAAATAAAACAGCATTTTAAACACAGATCGTCTTTTATTTTATTAATCTCTTTACCCTCTTTTACCCAAAAAGCAATGGATTACCGATCTACAGACCATAAGTGTATTTTAACTTTCTCCTTTTTATGGACCATTTTAAGTATCTTTTAACTTATATCAACTCATTCAATGTATCAGTATTACATCATTTTTATCACCCTTACATTAGCAGTCTTTTAATTATCATTTATCAATATAAATCATTCAAATATAAACAGACTTACATTCACACAATTTGAGTCAACAAAATAAAAAAAGCATATTTCACTAAAAAATAAAAATTCGTTGTGTCAGACTAAATAATTTAGCATATATATATATATATATATATATATAGGACAGAGAAAAACTCTAGATTAGATCATGTGCCACACAGAAAATGAAGCATCATTCCGTTTACTAGATGCTTTACTTGGGCACATAGTCCAGTCCAAAAAACTAGTAAAAAAATGACAAATAAATGTCTGAAAGGGATTGTTGAAACATCACACTCTTTCTGTGGTTTCAGTCTCTCTTATAGTCTCTGGCAGTGGTCCTCGTTTCTGGAGCTCATTGAGAGCCTGTGCTGCAGTCTCCCTCGTCTCGTCAAATAAACTGGGCTCCATTTAAAAGTGAACCACAGGACAAGCTGAACCTCTGAACTACAGACACACACATTGTTTCTGAGCTGCTTTAGCATACACAAGTCTGATGAATCAAAGCGCATAGAAAAGCTGGATCAGATTGATATTCATCATGACAATAATAATCTTACCTGGATTGCCATCAGCGGCAGCTACGAGCTTCTGGTTCATCCAGCACAGCAAAAATAACCATGAATCAAACACTCATGACAATGTAGTGAATAATAACCAGCCCCGATCACACTGAAAAAGGAAGGCCGCATTACCGCTGAAAACAGAACCTTGCTCCTTATTTTCTGAAATCCTCCACCCAGAGATCATCTTATATAGTTAGGGAAAGTTAGGCAATTTTTAGCCAATCTGCAAAAAAATGTCTTACCAATAGTTTTTTTTTTTTAACCATGTGTTCCTATAGGTGTCTAGCAACACCTCCCAATTTATCCATGGCCAAATCCTCGGGGAAACGCCTGGAGAGGCAAATCAAAGTTGGGGTGGCCAGACGGCCTGGGTAAAAATAAAGATTATTTTTTTAACCAATATTTACTGTCTGTCAGCATCTGTATCATTTTCTGCTAATAAATTGCAAATTGGTGGATGTTGCAAAGCAGTCCCATCTCTTGTGTTTTTATGAATGACGTGAGTGACTAGTCAACGTCGACTCGACTTAGATGTCATGACAGTCGACTTAAAAAAATCTGAAGTCGTTCAACCCCTAGTGTCTATAGATATGTGAAGGACCGCCTCTGCTGGAGAAGATCAACGCCTACTTCATCATCATTATCACTGTAGCCCCGCCCACTGGTGTGTAAGTGTGATGATGAGAAAAGCAATCAGTGGATCACTGGACTAAAAATAACATTACCTTCCAAAGGAATCCAATGCTAGGAATGTGGTTATTTATTTTCAACAATGTGAATGTCTCAGTTTAGCATTATTTATTTACATTCTGTACATTTCACTGTGGATTCTTTAGTAAATCAGTCAGAGTTTCGGTGCAGGCTTTGCAAAAAGACTTTTACGACATGGACTCCATAGTAATGCCACAACATGTAAGTAACTGTTAATTCTGATATATAATGACTCATGTACAGTCAGATGTTCTTTGTCTCTGTTTCTGCAAATCAAACTTGAACGGTAAACTTCACATTGTTTCTCTTAGTAGGATGAAAATAATCTGTTGATTAAATTACAAATAGCAAACAATCAAAGAATGCTCCTTTACAATTGCTTGAGCTGTCAATCAAACAGCACAAGTTTATCAGTGACTCTCGCCAAAACTCTCGTTATAATCAACAAATCTCTTATTTAGATCATGTTTGCACTGTTAGTTATGATTAAAGCATTCATGAGAGTGAAGAATTCGAGTTACAATGATGAGATCACTGCATTCATGTCTGTGATCGGCTACAATAGTCATCACTGCAACCTTTCATCACACGATCTAAATATAATACTTTAATCGACACTATACACGATTAGTTAACATTGAAAGCTGTAATAGTAAAAATGTGCTAAAAGTTTTCAAAAGAGAATTTCACATATAAAAACTGAGCTATTTCATATGCAAAGATGTCAGCCAATCACAGCAGTGGGTGTTTACACTGAAGTCTCAAAGCAGACACGCCCCTTCAAACAGAGCGTCCAAATCAGGCTAGGAAAAATGCCTTTTATTTCTAAATTATGACTAGTTTTGATGAAAACATAATACTAACATTATAAGTGCACCACAGGAAACATTATAAAGCAATAAAACAATACAGTTCATGACCCCTTTAAAGAAGCAAGAGAAAAGATCATACAATACAAGATACTGCCACACTTCATAAAGATTTCATATAATAAAAGGGATGAATAATAATTTATGTTTGAAAAAGGAACTTTTCTGCACTGCTAATGGGAGTAAAGTGTTGCCATAAACATTGTTATGTTGAAGTTGCTGGTTTGGCCAAAAATGTTGGCAGTGACACATTTCTTTGTTTCACAAATTCGCAGCTTCAGTTGTTGTGGTGCTGATTCACATTGTTTCTAGATTGTTGTGCATTATGCAGATGCCTTTTAAATAATTGAAACATAATTTGACTAATCATATCAGAACATGAGAAAGAGTGAACGAGTACTAGTCATGATAAATCACTTTACCGGATCATCAAGGACTTCAAGAAGAGAGGTTCAACTGCTGTTTAAGAGGCTTCAGGATGTCCCAAAATGTCCAGCAATACCCAGGACCTTTACTCCTGAGGAATCAGCTACTGTACGTAATCATGTCTCCACCGGTGCAGAACTGCTCAATATTGGCAGCAGGTGGTGTGAAGCATGCACACACAGTGGACAACAGCCTGGTGTCAAGAAGGGCAGCAAAGAAGCAACTTCTCCCCAAGGAAAACATTAAGGACAGCCTGAAATTCTGCAGGAAGTACAAGGATTGGGCAGCAGAAGATGGTGCGATGTTATTTTCTGAAGCTCCTTTCCGACTTTTTGGAACATCTATTGACTCTTTGCATATATTGAATGTTTTTGCAAATAAAAGCCTTTAAAACATATTAATGTTTATGTTTCTTAACATTTTTTCAGCATACCACAGAAATGTGAAAAAATAATATACAAATGCTAAAGTAGCAAACTTTGTAAAAGAAGATTTATGTCACTGTCAATACTTTTATGTCTGCAGGGAAACTGGCTGTAAATACCCCCCCCAAAAATCGTATTTGTATCATTTTAAAATTCAGCCTTATGGTTTCTTTCACTGCATAACGCATCTTGACAATGAAAAATACAGAATAAGTTTTATACGCTTACTTGAAATATATTAAATGAACCAGACGAGCTACTAATACAAAACATATACAACATATCAAAAGTGATATGCTTTGTAATGTAATTTCATTCGGCGAGCCTGTATTATTGTGATTCGACGTGCCTGTAATATTGTGATTCGATGTGCCTGTAATATTGTGATTCGATGTGCCTGTAATATTGTGATTCGATGTGCCTGTAATATTGTGATTCGGCATGCTTGTAATGTTTTGTTTATCTCTCCAGAGTGGAATAGATGTCTGTCGTGGAGCCACACCATCTGAGCAGGGAATAAACCAACTACTTGTCTTCCGACAGTCAGGTGTGAGCTTGAGACAGACAAAACAAAACTCTTTGTTACACCGAGAGCACACTATGTTTTTACATTTCTCTGTGTTGTGATTAATTAGCATTCCACATGTTGGACAAGCACGAACTGCTGGACATTTAATGTTTTTTACAGATGGTAAAGTAATAGTTGCACAATCTCTCAGCAGATCCAGATCTCTGTTGCCGCAGCCGTCATTGCCACATCTATCAGATCGAGGACGCGGACCTTTCCACTCTCTCAGACACTGCCAGCAGAACTCAAAGGTTTTTTTGTTTTTTACAGAGCAAACGGTGCATCTCACACTGAGATTAGACGAGTCTGATCTCTCGATGATCCAGTCACAACCAGGACACTGGAAGAGAGAAAGAACTTATGCATATAAAATAATGAACAATCCCATACATATTTCCTGTGTGTCTGGACTACTGTTCATTACTGGCAGACAGTATAATGGCCTTTTTGCTTGTGTTTTAGGTTTATGGTAGTTAATTTTATAGAAGACGGAAAGGAAAAGTGGTACCTTTATCAGAAAGTATTGATGATAGTGACAGCAGTACATCAGAAAATAAGGAGGATAGAAGCATTGATTGTTGTGTAAGTCTAAACAGGTCAAAATCGCGTCACGTGTGGAAAGTGTGAGCTACACTGAGAAAGAAGTGTCTTCTTGATTTTCATGTGTGTTAAAATGATGGATCTGGAATTCCAAGAAAACAAATGTTAAAGTTTTTCTAAATGTTTTTTGAAACACTCAGGGCCCTATCTCGCTCCCAGCGCAATTGACTCTGTACAGCGACGCATGTATCATTCCTATTTCTCACCCATGCACAGCGCACTCTTCCCTCCACAGACGCACGTCGGTAAACTAGGAAATACACTTGTGCTCCCAGGGCGGTTCAGCGAAAAGAGGAGGCGTGATCCGGTGCAAACGTTCCCTGGTGCTATTTTGCAGGTTTAGAAAACAATTGCGCCACTGACCGAAAAAAACTTGTCAAAAAAAAAGTCAGTTGTGCATGTTAATCAGAGGCTATTTTAAGGGCGCATGCTTGGCCATAATGTAGCGTGAGCACAACACACACACACTTTGCTTCTCTCATCTACACAGACGCAGCAGTTTTCATTTTTGCAAATCATACATTATTACGATAGATAGATAGATAGATAGATAGATATATAATTCTATAAGCATAAATAATAATAATAATAATAATACATCACACTTGTATAGCGCTTTTCTGGACACTCAAAGACGCTTCACATGGGAAATAAAACAAAACACAGGGGGTTTTAAGGAAAAGCTAGTTTGAACAGGTGGGTTTTGAGTACTGATTTGAAGTTTGGTAGTGAGTCAGAGTTTCTAATGGATGTAGGGAGTGAGTTCCAGAGGGTGGGGGCAGCGATAGCGAAAGCTCGATCCCCCAAGGTCCGGCGGTTAGTGCGGATGATCGGGGTAAGGCGGTTGGTGCCAGCTGAGCGGAGGTGGCGGGTGGGTTGGTGCTGTTCCAGGAGCTCAGTGAGGTAGGGTGGCGCCAGGTTGTGGAGGGACTTGTAGGTGAGGAGGAGGAGCTTATATTGAATGCGATAATGAACAGGTAGCCAATGGAGCTGCTGGAGAACAGGGGTGATGTGTTCTCGGGACCGGGTGTGGGTGAGAAGGCGGGCGGCTGAGTTCTGGATGTATTGCAGTTTTTGTAGTTGATTGGTAGGAAGTCCGTAGAGAAGGCTATTGCAGTAGTCAAGTCTTGAAGTTATGAATGCGTGAATGAGGATTTCAGCTGTTGACAGGGTAAGGGAGGGGCGAAGGCGAGCAATGTTGCGGAGGTGGAAAAAGGATAGTTTAGTGATATGGTTGATGTGTGTTCGGTATGAGAGGGTGGAGTCCATTATGATACCAAGGTTTCGGACAGAGAGGGAGGGGGTGACATTATGTCCGTCGATAAGGAGAGTAAAGTTCTGAATAGAAGAGAGGAGAGATTTAGGGCCGGTGATGAGGAATTCTGTTTTATTGCTGTTGGGTTTAAGAAAGTTATTGTCCATCCAGGTTTTAATGTCAGAAATGCAATTGGTGATGGTGGAGAGGATAGCCGGGGTGATGGATTTGGTGGACATGTAGAGTTGGGTATCATCAGCGTAGCAGTGAAAATGAAGTCCATGGTGGCGGATGATCTGACCGAGGGGAAGCATGTAGATGATGAAGAGGAGGGGGCCGAGCACGGAACCTTGGGGGACACCATGGGTGACAGGGGAGGTGTGGGAGTTGCAGTTGTTAACAGAGACAAAGTGGTGACGGTCAGAGAGGTAGGAGGTGAGCCAGAGAAGTGCTGTGCCAGAGATGCCAATTGATGTAAGACGATGGAGGAGGACAGTATGGTCTATTGTATCAAATGCAGCGGAGAGGTCCAGGAGAAGGAGGATGGATATGGAACCAGAGTCGGCAGCAAGGAGGAGATCATTTGTGACTTTAAGAAGTGCTGTTTCAGTGCTGTGGTGTGGACGGAATCCGGATTGAAATGTTTCGAAGAGTTGAGAGGAGTAGAGATGTTGGTGGAGTTGTGTGATGACGGCGCGTTCCAGAATTTTTGAAAGTAACGGGAGATTGGAGATGGGTCTGAAGTTGAAATCTAGCTTACACATTTACCCAGATAGCACAAGATGAAATGGAATGTTAATAAAGATTTTTAATAGGGCTGCAAACACTAATCGATCAAATGATTAATAATCGATAATGAAAACCATTGACAACGAATGTCATTATCGATTAGTTGTGTCTGCCCACTGTGCAAACTTCAGCCAGCATTTCTATATGCAAAAAACATCTAAAATAGTGGAGGAAAGAGTGAGCTGCTGGACAGGAGTGTGATCCAAGTTGCCCAAAACATGAGAATTCTTTATTTTAAGCTTCAAGATAATGTATTCACGTAATGTTTAACATGACTTTGACTGATGCGTGTGCTGTTTAATGTGTGAGATATGTTTCCTCAGTGCAAAACTCTCATTTTATGGTTATCTCCTTATCTTTAAGTGTTACAAATTCAAGCGAGAGTTTACATTTTGCATGAAGACTTGTTCTTACATTCTGCATTAAACGTCAGACTTTATTTTTTTCAGATAGTGAAAATGCATTTGAATGTGTGTGAAGTGACAGACGATTTGCCAAAAAGTAATTTACCCTAATAGGACAAAGTCAGTTATAAATATGACAGCAACCTAAAAAAGTTCAAAGGTCAGATGTAGAAAACAAATTTTGGAAAATGATTTTAGCCTTAAATATACTGTATGTAAACAATAAAGTCATTTAATATGTCTAGCAGGGGCGGACTGGCCATCGGGAGCACCGGGACATTTCCCGGTGGCCTGACGGTCGTTCTGGCCTGCCGGCTGCCGCTGTGCAGATGATCAGCCTGGCATGTGATAGGCTGGTGTGCAACTACGAATTAATTTACGGATCTCTCAATCGACGAATCAGGCAATGGCGGAGTGAAAATGACACTCCCACCCAACGTCAGCGACGCACTGCCTAATCTGGTATATCTGACTAAATCGTTCAAAAAATGGAGCGTAAACGCAAAGGAGGAGCAGAGAGGGAGCGTATAAAAAGGAAAAAAGCCCTGGCCACAGACGCAGCAAGCTGCTGCAAAATCCCAGCTATGTTCGCCAGTAAGGGAACAGGTCGGTCAAGATTACATTTACATTATATTTATAATAATTTGGCAGACGAACGCTTTCATCCAAATCACTTAATCACAATAGATAAAATTAAACCAACAAACGAGCAACAATATGTAAGTGCTGCTGTGCTGTGTCAAGTCTCGTTTCGTCTACATAATTGCCTAAGTCATATTTCAATGTCTTTGGAAAACAAGAAGAAACAAAAAATGACTTAGGCAATTATGCTATAACCTGTTAGCCTACATTAATAGGGTTAGCCTACAAGTTTATCAGTCCAGTAGATTACATGAACAGGGTGGTGGTGACTGCAGCAGCAGAGGTGGCCTGGCAGTGGAGTCAAATTCCCGGCCTGAATTATTGTCCCAGTCCGCCACTGGCTGTGATAACATAATTAGTCCCATTGAGGGTTTAAAGGTAGAGTAGAGTGCTCTCCAAAATCCACGGCTCCTCCAAACCACATGAACACACACAGCCAAAGCAGATTCAGCAATGCATCTTATGAGAGACGGCGTGAGGCTCGTTGGCGGTCTACAACTCTGCATAGCCTCATGGAACGTGCTGATGATGCGTGACGTCTGCACGAGCAGGGTGCACGGAGTTATACATAAATACATAAACTAACAGGCAGGTAGACATCGCATTGGACGAAGAATATTTATGCAAAAAGTGTTTATGAAACAAATTGCCTACCCCACATTTATTTTATGACTACTTAGTAAATGTAAAGGAAGAATACTTACATTTTTGATGTCTACTGTCATTCTAGTAGCGTTGTTGGCAAGATTTTCCTCAAAGTATTGCTGTTCTTCAGGTGTAAGTTTGGCTAATGTACGGACTTCAGTGTAAGACCACTGTTTTTCACATTTAGGGCATCTCAGCTCGGCTTTACCCTGAAAATGATCATAAGAGCAGTGTACTGAATCAAAAAAAATGTTGATTTAAAGATGATTTTACATAGTTAGGGGCAGAGAGCTCATCTTTAGTAATGTCTTTGGTGTTTTTATCTTGTTTCCTATCTGCCAGTCACTTTGACATTGTTTCGATGTGATGATACTAGGGGTCACACTTGGGAGCCCCAAACACCTCTGATACTTCATTAAAGGCCAATGAGAATTGGTTTATAGAATTTGCATGCCACTCCCTTATATAAAATAAGATGGCTTGTATCCACTTGTACCAAATCAAAGCAAATTTAAAAGTGCTGGCTAATGCTAATCGTAAATTCTCTAAGATCATCATTCACGTCGGCACTAATGGTGTTCGACTCCGCCAGTCGGAGATCACCAAAATTAACATTAAAGAGGTGTGTGAACTCGCAAGTACGATGTCTGTAATTTGCTCTGGCCCCCTTCCTGTTCGCAGGAGTGATGAGATAGTTAGTAGATTGTGTTCTCTTAACGGCTGGCTGTCTAAGTGGTGTCCGCTTAATAATATAGAATTCTGACCTGACCTGTTGAAAAGAGATGGTATTCATCCCTCCTGGGATGGTGCTGCTCTTCTCTCTAGTAATATGGCTCATAGTCTTAGAGCTCAAACATGACAATCTGGGGCTCAGGTCAGGAAGCAGACAGACTGGCTAAACCGACCGTCTGCTAGCGGCCTCGCGTCACCAAGGTCAGATAAATCCCATCACATACAGCCTCTTTCACCTAGCTATCATCATATTGAGACTTTGTCTGTTCCCCAAACTTGGAAATCCAAAAAACGTTTAAACCCATCTAAGGTTAAAAATTTAATTGATGTTCAACAAATAAAAAACAGCTATACTACAGATGAGCAAATGCTAAAGCTTGGGTTGCTGAATATTCGATCGCTTACTTCAAAAGCACTCGTTGTTAACGATATGATTTCAGATAATAACCTAGATGTGCTGTGTTTGACAGAAACCTGGCTAAAGCCAAACAATTACATTACTTTAAATGAGTCCACCCCGCAAGATTACTGTTATAAACATGAGCCTCGTCTGAAACGCAAAGGGGGTGGTGTTGCTGTAATTTATAGTAATATTTTCTAAACCACTAAGAAATCAAGTTTTAAATATAATTCTTTTGAAGTGTTAGTGCTTAATGTAAAAATATATAGTGTAAACGATAAATCGCGTTTGAGATTTGTGCTGGCTACTGTATACAGGCCACCAGGACACCATACAGACTTTATCAAAGAATTTGCGGACTTTCTATCAGAATTAATTAGAGTTAGACAACACGTGTCAGGACCTACTCATCGTCGTAATCATACTCTAGATCTAATATTATCACATGGAATAGATTGAAATTCTAGAGCAGAGCGATGATGTAAGGACTGATTTTCCTGCTAAGACCAAACTCCCCTGCAATAAAGCCATAAAACACACCCTGGACAAAAGATAACAAAGACAGAGCACAGGGCACTCCTGCCCAAACGTTTTCCCATCCCCTACCTCTGCATCCCCCCTCAACAAGCCACTAAAGAGGTCACTAAGAATGTCTTTATATGTATCTTGTGAATCTATTGTTTTTCCTTTTCATGTTTGGTATCATTTAAGTGTCTCGGTGCGATTGGTAAAATGGTCTTAATTTATTTTATTTATTTATTTATTTATTTCAGGTTTATTTAACAGGGACAATGCACACTAATAATACATAATTAAATGTACAGTGTGCCAGAATTAGCCCAAAGGCTATTTTACATCTGCTGTCCCTGGACAGATCTTAAGATGTCACACCTAAAAAAAAAAAAAAAAGTAAACAAAAGAATTAAAATATTACATACATGTTAGAGCCAGCCAACCTCATCGGCATAGCACAAGAAGCACAAACAAACAAAACAGACAGGACAGAGAAGACAGGGGAGCAGCAAGATTTCATGTCAAATGTAATGTTGACAGTCCTGACTACCTGTTAGCCACTTCTTTAAGTTAATTTTAAAAGAAGCGTACGTTTTAAAATTCCTAATGTGAATTGGAATGAGGTTCCATTCATGAGCAGCCCTGACTGAGAAAGCTGTTTGGCCAAGTGCACTCTTCCTAAACGGGACAATGCAGTCACCTCTTGCTGCACTCCTTGTAGATCTGCAAGCATTTGGCGCTGTTCTCACAAACTGGCGCAATACAGGAGGAGCCAGTCCATGCAAAATTTTGTACACAAGACAGAGATCTGCATATATAATCAAGTTTTCGAAATTCAATAGACTATATTTTTTTAAAACATGACAATGATGATAATATATAGATTTCCTATCAAGTACTTTAATAGTTTTCTTATATAGGGAGAGTAGTGGTTTAAGAGAAGTGTTGCTAGCTTGTGACCAGGTTGTCAAACAATAGGTTATATGAGATAAAAATCATTGAGTGCATGAACATCATAGCGGCCCTTTTTGACATGCAGCTACGGACATATCTAAAATTTGCCAGGTTGTACTTAATGCGATTACAAACCTTCTTAATGTGTAATTTAAAAGTAAGATTGTTATCTATATATACTCCAAGGTATTTAAAATCTGAGACGACTTGTAGTCTCTCTCCTGCTACGACTACATCAGGTTCTACACAGCGGCTTTTAGATTTACTAAAAAACATACATACAGTTTTGGATAAATTCAGTTGAAGGCAGTTGTGATTTAACCATTCTGTAATCTTTTGCATTGAGTTTGATAGCAGATCAGCAGCTTGTGCAGCACTGTTATTTCATTACAGTCATTGGTTTAATGAGAAAGATTGAGAACTTAGGAGAATCCTGTTCTCTTTGGGTGATGTCTCTTCAAGATATCTCCCAAAGCCAGGTGCTACCCCCTGGTTATATTGGTATAACCCTTTTGTTCTAGTCTGAGTATTTAAGGCTAGGTGACAGAGCAGTCTGTGGGACCCTTTACCAGGAGGCATTCCCCGTACAGTGCTGTTTCAGTGTTTTCCTGTTGGAACACACTCACACACCACTGTATGTCTTTGTCAGGAATGCATTTCTTGCTTTTAGAGTCATCTTTGAGTAAATTGTATTTATTATTTCTGAATTGGCTTTTAATCACTTCTGTAATTGGCATGATACATTTTTACTTGAAAAATAAATGTTACATCTTGATTTATTCTGAAGTTTTAGAAATCATTATTTCAGTAGACTATGAGGAGGCTGGTGCTTCCGCAGCTCTGTGTCCAGGATAGGTCAAACTATAGGCGCATATGAACAGAGCAGTAGGCACGTCATCTGAAGACCTTTTGATTTCTGTCTATCACTGACTTGGCAAGTTGTATGGAAATAGCTAAATAAACTACACTTTTCTGTATGTGTGCGCAGTAGGCAACCGACTCAAGAGGTATTAGCAAACCCTGCACCCTCTGACAAAAATCAGACTGGCGAGGCTGTGTCTGTGAGATCCACGTAAACCCGGGCGTGTGACTCTGTGCGGCATCGGGTTTCTTAGTGAATTAATAATTGAAAGTATGGGATACTCAGAATAATGAAAGATCTAAATTAATTCATAATCAATATTTAACTCTATTTTCTAATAAGAAATACGATCTAAATTTGATTATCATTTAAAATTGGAGTCAGATTACGCATAGAGCTAAAATAATATAACTAAATTCCAATAAATTAAGTTAACTTCACTGGAGCTTCATTTAGCCAAGGCTGCAAACTGCCGACTCTGTGTTACAAATATGTTAGACCTATCACTTCTGCCACTAAAGATTGCTTTATTAATAATCTTCTTAATCAGTTTCATCATCTCAGCATCCCGGATAGCTTAGAAGAACTAGATATTGCAACAGAAAATTTTAACTCTCTCTTTTCCAGCACTTTAGACACAGTTGCTCCTTTGCGCTTAAAGAAGATTAAAGAAAATAGTCCAACGCCGTGGTACAACGAGCACACTCAGGCCCTTAAGAGAGCAGCCAGAGAGATGGAGCGCAACTGGAAGAAAACAAAACTAGAGGTATTTCGCATTTCATGGAAGGAGAGCTCGATTGCTTACAGAGAGGCTTTAAAAGCTGCTAGATCTGCTTATTTTTCAACCCTATTAGAAGAAAATAAACATAATCCTAGGTATTTATTTGAAACGGTGGCTAAACTAACGAAAAATAAAGCTTCAAGCACCGAAGTTTCCAAGCAACACAGCAGTAATGATTTTATGAACTTCTTCACTTATAAGATTGATAATATCAGGGACAAAATTATAACTATGCAATCGTCTACTACAGTATAGCATCAGGGAGAGCATTGTAGTCTCCCTGAGGAAAAATTTGATTCATTCATTGCTAGACCAATTTCGAGCCTACGTCACAGTTACATCACAGCGTTAGCTGGTGGCAAAACGAATGGAAAACTGGAGGCGGCCAATAAAAACAAGCACAGAATTGGCTACATAATAAGGAGCTTAAATTATTATTATTGTTATTAAATGTCATCTTGTTGTGTTGTTGGGTGCAAGAATCGACGGAGTACAGGCTCCAATTTGAAATTTTATCGCATAATGTTTTCTAAATGATTGTGATTATTTGTGAATCATCATTGTTAAGACTGATTGTGACTATATACAGTTACTTTTTGAGGAACCTGGTAAGAAAGGGTAATCATATACATAGTTTTAAAAATGAATATGCTGTATCTGGAATTTTTATTTCTAGAAAATATTCACATCGTTAAAATTGCACCGTATAATGTCACTCTTTACATTCATTGTTGTCTTTGTGCCTGGCCGTGGCGCTGGCTAGGCAGAACTGCAGATCGTAGGCTAACTTACCACACAAGTCTTGTACGTAACGTGACCATTTAGTAGCCTACAGTTATAGGCATCTAAAGATTTATATGCCCTCAGTTTCTCTTTACGCTCAGTTTCTCTATCGGGCAGGTGTAGAAGTCAGGCCACTCAACCGGAGGCAGCGTTAATCCTGTCAGATCGTCCATCCATTGACTGAGCGTGTCCGTTAAAATTAACTTTTGCAAATAACAATCGCGGCCCTGGACAGTGAGTGACCTTGCACATTAAGATAAAATCGGATTTTCTCCAGTCATTATTAAAAAACAAGCTAACAAAACTTGCAAACTTAACTAACGTTAGTAAAGCGGCCAGAGGGATCGTTCTGCCACCACCTAAGCTCCGCCCACAAAAAACGTCACCATGTTTACCAACTGAAAATTGGTCTATAGGAGAGGAAGAATTTTGCAAACTCGTTAATTCATCTAAATCGACAACATGTATGTTAGACCCTATACCGACTAAGCTACTGAAAGAGATGCTTCCAGAGGTCATAGATCCTCTTCTTAATATCATTAATTCATCTTTGTCTCTAGGATACGTACCAAAAACCTTTAAGCTGGCTATGATTAAACCACTTGTTGTCAAAGATATTAGAAAAGGCAGTATCCTCAGAACTGTGTTCCTTTCTTGAAAGAAATGATATCTGCGAGGATTTCCAGTCCGGATTTAGACCGTACCATAGTACCGAGACAGCTCTCGTTAGAGTCACAAATGATTTGCTCTTATCATCCGATCGTGGTTGTATCTCTCTATTAGTGTTACTCGATCTTAGTGCTGCATTTGACACTATTGACAACAACATTCTTTTAAATAGACTCGAACATTATGTTGGCATTAGTGGAATAGCATTAGCATGGTTTAAATCATACTTATCTGACCGTTATCAGTTTGTAGCAGTAAATGATGAGATGTCTCATCGATCACAAGTTCAGTATGGCATACCACAAGGCTCAGTACTAGGACTTTTGCTGTTCACTCTGTACATGCTACCCTCACACACACACACACACACACACACACACACACACACACACACACACACACACACACACACACACACACACACACACACACACACACACACACACACACTGTGCATGTTACCATTAGGAGATATCATTACACAAACTTGAAATTAGCTTTCACTGTTATGCTGATGATACTCAGCTCTATATTTCTTCAAAAACAAAACTTACCAATTCACAAAATTAACGGAATGCACAGCTGATATAAAAATCTGGATGACTAATAATTTCCTACTAAATTCTGAAAAAACAGAGATTCTAATTATTGGACAAAACGTCCTCACGTAATAACCTAGAATACTGTCTAACACTTGATGGCTGCTCTGTTAAGTCTTCGTCGTCGGTTAGGAACCTGGGTGTGTGTGTGTGTGTGTGTGTGTGTGTGTGTGTGTGTGTGTGTGCTCTTTGATTCCAATCTTTCATTTGAAAGTCACGTGTCTAGTATCTGTAAAACCGCATTTTTCCATCTTAAAAATATATCTAAATTACGCCATATGCTCTCATTGACAAATGCGGAACAGTTAGTTCATGCGTTCATGACCTCAAGGCTAGATTATTGTAATGCTCTACTGGGTGGTTGCCCTGCACGCTTAATAAACAAACTACAGCTGGTCCAAAACGCAGCAGCTCGAGTTCTTACCAGAACCAGGAAGTATGACCATATTAGCCCAGTTCTGTCAAAACTGCACTGGCTGCCTATTAAACATCGCATCAATTTTAAAATATTGCTGATCACGTACAAAGCACTGAATGGTTTAGCTCCGCAGTGCTTGAGCGAGCTCTTAACGCATTATAGTCCGTCACGTCTATTGCGATCTCAAAACTCCGGCCAGTTGATAATACCTAGAATATCAAAATCGACTGCCGGCGGTAGACCCTTCTCCTATTTAGCACCAAAACTCTGGAACAGTCTTCCTACCATTGTCCAGGAAGCAGACACACTCTGTCAGTTCAAAGCCAGATTAAAGACACATCTCTTTGACCTAGCTTTCACATAATACATTATAGACTTCTATAGTTCAATGATTAGGCTGCATAGATCAGGTCAGCCGGAACCGGGAACACTTCCCATAAATCCTGATGTACTCGTTACATCATGAGAAGATTGGCATCTACGCTAATATTAGTCTCTTTGTTTATCCCGAGGTTTTCCTGCAGCCTGCCGGATCCAGGCCGTATCCAGATCTGACGAAGGCCCTTCGCCTGGACCCGATGACAGCTCAGTGCTGAAGTGCCAACTAGTCTCTCCCTATGGAGGATCCCTTTACCACTCTACAGATAAAGCGTTGTTGGGAAAATTCATTTTGCGAATGAATGAAATATGAAGATGAAATAACGAGAGAATACATATTCAAATGTATTGCATTTAATCATTTAATCAACGAGCGACGTCTCGTGGTTCCATCACAGAGAGCCACAAAATCACTTTCCATGAACATTCTCATTCACAGTTCCATGCTGGTGGAACGCTCTCCCCACCCTCATCCGGAATGCAGAATCCCTGACAACCTTCAAAAGACATCTGAAAACCCATCTCTTCTGTGAGCAATTAACCGCATAAAAAAGAAATCCTCCCCCTTTCCCTCTAAAACCTCACTTATCGGGCTTATGCTACTCTGAATAATGCCTGAACTTCGTATTTTGAGCACTTCTTGCGTTGTTTTTGTTTTTGCCTCTTCATGATGACTCGCTTAATCTAGTCATAATTTGTAAGTCGCTTTGGATAAATGGTATAATGCCCTTTTCACATGATTTAAAATAAGTCTCTGATGTCCCCAGAGTGTGTGTGTGAAGTTTTAGCTCAGAATACCCAACAGATATTTTTATATAGCGTGTTGTCACTTTTTGAAGGTGAGCAAAACCACACCGTTTTGTGTCTGTTCCTTTAAATGCAAATGAGCTGCTGCTGGAGGCAAAGGGGGCGGAGCTACAACAGCTTGTGTCATTTTACCTCACACAGAGGTAAGTGAGTTTAGCCTTTTATGTTCCAACAATGATGGAGAGACTCAAGAAGAAGTGACAACATGTAGAAGCAACAGGACATTTCTGAATGGTTAGTTGATGAATTTATGATGCTGATGTGTAGTTATCTTCTAGTCATTGATTAGCTTATTCTGTCATGATAATCTATAATTAATTTTCCGGGGGCGGGGTTTATGTAAATTATAGTGTTTGTGATGTCACTAACCCTGGAGGAATGTGGTGTAGTCTTTACCAGCCGTTTGTTGTAGTCCTTAAAAAGCGATTTCTTTAAAGGGTGGGTGAAATGCTATTTCATGCATACTGAGTTTTTTACACTGTTAAAGAGTTGGATTCCCATGCTAAACATGGACAAAGTTTCAAAAATTAAATTGTACGTTTGAAGGAGTATTTCTGTGCCAAAAATTGTCCTTCCGGTTTGTCACAAGTTTCGGAAAGTTTTTTTCGAGTATTGGCATGTGTGACGTCAGATGTAATGGAATTTCCTTATACGGGTCCTAAGGGCACTTCTCCGGTAAGATTGCAGGCGCGCGCGCAACCGTAGACCAGAGCAAGAGAGCGAAAGCAGTTCGCCATCAAAGCGCTCTGCTCGGCTTTAGGGAAGTCAGTGTCACCAAAGAAGTGGGTTTTTGGTTGCCAGGGCAAGACAAACCTGCACAGATTCCCAAAGAAACCCAGCGTTAAGGGAATAGTGGATGCAGTTTGTTTTTCCGGGGCAAAAACGAGTTGAGCAAGACTGTTTCCCTGCATTTCGACGATGATTGTTTTATAAACAAAGCCCAGATCGACGGATTTGCAGATCGTCTAATGCTTAAGGATCGAGCAGTCACAATGATAAAGGTCCGCAGTCGTGCGTTGGAACCGCAGGCGGTGAGTAAAACTGTTGAACAAATGTATCTGTGTGTTGTTAACGTTACTAGCTCGGCGCGTTAGCACAGCTAGCTGCACCCACACGGCCCGCCTCCAGCCGCTCGGTTTTTTCCGGAAAGACTCGGTACAGCCTATCTTTCTTTAATAAATATAATAAAACTAAAGACTTTTTGGAGATATGAACGATGCAATACTACTCTATAGGTACTCAAGATTAACAGGAGATTGAGTGAAAATGAGCATTTCACCCCCCCCTTTAAAAGCAAATATCTCCCTTTGCTCTGAACTTTGAGCGCTGTAACTTTGCAGATGTTGTTTATGCTCAAACAGCAACATTACACACTAACTAAAGTTAGAAAAGTCAAATCATAATCAACCACCCCTTTAAGGCTTTGCCCGTCCTGTCCGAGGACAAAGGGCAGGACATCTATGTGAGAGTCATTGCAGAAGCTGCAAGGAGCCAGGTAAGCTTTGCTGCCAATAAACATTATTAGACGGCTTTGTCAATAGTACAAGAAAAAAAAAATACAATCAATATAACCAATTGTATTTAAACTTTTTTAAAAAATACCGGTGAATTATATAAATTACTATATTTGTATTACATGAAAACAATGGCCTAGAATTGTCATTGTTTGTATTTGGGACTATTTGTACTGATTCACTCATTCCCATTGAATCAAAAGCTAATTTGATGTTGTGGTTTTGCTGTTTTTCACCAGACAGAGACTGAAGTGGAGACAGGAGAGACTGACGCAGATAAGGTACCAAAGAGGGATGGCATTCAAGGTCCTGTGTAGGGTTGGGTACCGAAACCCGGTACCTATATGGAACCGGTACCCAGGTAACAGTATGTAACCAGACCGAATCAAAACGCAGATTTCAGTGCTACTTAAATTCCTCAGCTCGTCAGCTGTCGGTTGAAATATTTTCCATCTGGTTCTCCAAAACGGATGCAAGAAGCATAATCAGTATGTAATCGCTAGTTAACCATTCGATGCGTACGATCGTTCACACCGCTGAGAATCTTTAACGCTTGTGCAGAGGGGGTGCTAGATCATTGACAGGGGGAGCTGCGCAATTATAGGCTATATATATATATATATAAATGCACATCATGGATTACATAATTAGAGAGTAGCCTATTTCTTTTCGTTTTGAATTATTTCGTTTAAAGACATTTCAAGCTTTGTGTATTTGATGTATTTCTCATGTCTGTGTGAGGCATACACTGAGTTCCGTTAAGTTAGGATGAGATGCGCTCCAGTTAACGTGCAATGCAAGTGACCGCACGGGTGCCTCCATGACTACATTGTCTGCTATATATTGTTGCTTCTTGTTTATTCAATCCAGGCAATTGGTTGATGAAAAATTGACTAAAAATTAATAATTTTATACAAAACGAAATTCACTTTAAAGAAAGGTTTTCTACAAAACCAAACTTAATGAAAACTCCATGTCTCTCGATATATTGCGCATCTTACTCATGCTGTTCACTTTTCATAATCAACATAGTATAATATTTCAACAAATATCAAACTAAATGTGCTTTTTTAATGGCTAAAACAGTATAGTAGGCCTACAGACTCTATTTGTACAAATTTGTCAGGATCTGGGTTGCTTCTCTGTTCTCTCTCACTACCACATACACTCATTCGCGCACTCATTGACACACGCATCTCACTCACTCACCAGCGCGCACACACACACACACTTTCATGTTTACACTCTTCGCCTGTTGATCATCACAATCAGCGCTCGCGCTGCTTTGCGCTGACACCTGTGTCTTGTCTGATTACTCGGTCTACTTCTGGTGTTTGTACTTTCTGTTCTGTGTCGTATTATTGTGTGAGTTACGCTCTCTCATTTTGTCAGCAAAGATCTTACCATTGTCTTGTCTTGTGTAGCAGCATTCGCCTTAGTGTGCCATGTCTCCTGTTCCCTGCTGTGGTGTGCCTTATCTAGAGTTTTCTCTGCTCGAGCTGCTTTCTACAAGGACAAGTTCCTAATCTGAGGAAGAGAATTTTCTATTCAACGTTATCTCTCCTGACAAAGTATCCACTGTGAAGCTGTCTTCCTGGAGAGCGTCTTTTAGTTCCAGTTCTGAGCTATCTACTTTCTGCTGCTTTTTTGTTGAACATTAAAGACTTTGAATTGAATTTTGCACACACAAGTTGAAATGCATTTGTTCAAATCAAATTCACGGATAATTGTGCATGCATTTATTAATCATTATGATACTGAAATCATAACAAAGTAGGCTATGCTATGTACAAAAAATCAGATGAACCCAGAATATGAACGCAACGTTTAATTACACATTAAAGGTGTGGTTGATTATGATTTGCCTTTTCTAACTTTAGTTAGTGTGTAATGTTGATGTTTGAGCATAAACAACATCTGCAAAGTTACAACGCTCAAAGTTCAAAGCAAAGAGAGATATTTGCTTGTAAAGAAATCATTTTTTAAGGACTACAACAAACGGCTGGTAGAGACTACACCACATTCCTCCCGGGTTAGTGACATCACAAACCCTACAATTTACATAAACCCCGCCCCCTGAACACATTTATAGATTATCATGACAGAATATGCTATGTCATGACCGAAAGGACAAGATCCCGGATACAGGCGGCCGAAATGAGCTTTCTCCGGAGGGTGGCTGGGCGATCCCTTACGCCCGTTTCACACATACTCCGTTTGCAGCGCGTATGCGGTGCGTATTTTTTCCCGTACCCATGTTAACAGGTTAGAGCTTTCACACTGCACGTGGTTGCAGTCCGTCGATCCGTTCCAGTTGCGGTACGTATACAGCAGTGCAGAGATCGTTTCCGCAGAGTCTATTTCTGCTGTGCTGTAAACGCTGAATTAAAGTGACAGCGCATGTTTCGTGGTCAAAATGAACACCGATTGACCTGAAAATGTTGTAATTTCATCATAAATGCGATTAATTAAATAAAATTGAGCAAATCTCACCATAAATGTATTTACTTAAATACTACGTTTTTGGTAAAGCAAGGAAAGCTACTATTTACCTCAACAAGGCGACATAATGAACAACACATGTCACATTCGTGGAGGTGGAAAAACAAGTTGTGACATGCAAGATTTATTGTATTAAAATTTTAATGAAAAGGAAAAGGCATGAGAATCGGCTGTTCTTGTCAATTTTAAGTTTTAATTTAAAATGTTTGCGATTTAATATAAGTACATGGTTAAATATTTGACCACTTGCTTGAGCAACTTAAGTAGAAGTAATGCATTGAATAATAGGCTGACATTGTTTAAATTGTATTTAAACGTGCATACGTCTATTAAAGAGTGTGTACAAAGATAATCGCAATGCTGAGACGTTAAGACCGGCGTAAATCAAGGGAAAATACAATTTACTTCAACAAGGCATAATGAACAACAGTCGTCTCATTCGTGGGGGTGGAAAAACAAGTTCTTTGTGACATGCAAGGTTTATTGTATATTATAAAGATTTAAATTATGCAAAAGAAAGGGTATGAGTCTGCTGTTTTTGTCAATTTTAAGTTTTAATTTAAAATGTATGCTATTCGATTTTAATATTTGTACATGGTAAAATATTTTACCACTTGCTTGAGCAACTTAATATGTAATTATATAGAAGTAATGCATTTAATAATATGTTGTTTAAATTGTGTTATACTACAGGGCCGTTGAATGCTTGAATCTGATTGGTTGACGAACGTTCTAAGGTGTGCATTATTTTCAGGGAAACGCACAGCTAAAGTAGTTCCAGCAGGTCTTGACCGCATTACAGTTCCATATCACTTCGCGTAGTTAACGGTAATAACGGAAAATAGGATACAATTCATAACAATAAAAAGCATTTAGCCCCATGCGCTTGATCTGCAGTTTTCAATGTCTAGCTTCACAATCAATGGAAACATGCAGTTTAATTTTAATAAATAAAGTATATAGTCCTGTCTATATTATAATCAATAGAAAACTAAACTGAATATAGGCTAAATAAATGGATAGTCCTGCAGTACGGATATTTATTGCAGATAATAATAAATAAATAATTATTTATAGGCCCACTTGTTAAAAGGGCTTTGTGTTTCATTTATTTGGCTATAGTCTACTGTCATCTGTCAATGAAAAAAAAAAAAAAAAAAAAAAGAATGACCGAATTAATTAAAACGAATTAAATTAATAAATAAATAGGCTAATAATACTGACGCACATGCTTTTCTGTCTCATTATTGCAACATCTCTCTCTAATAACTGCATTAATAACTGCATAAAGCCGGGGACACACTTTAAGGCCGGTTATGAATGCAATTTGATACTTATGACTGATAATGCCCAAACGCGTGTTCAGCGCGTTCAGTCTGTGTTCAAAGTCGGTGTTTAAAATCTGCTGCGATGAAAACAGTCAGAGAAGGTGTCAGCTAGTCGTGTGTCTCCAGCATTAGTCTGCTATCAGTGGCTCAAACCTCCGTTACTAACTCTAAAATGACGTTTTGGAATTAGCAACGGAGGCATTGGTTTAGATGCGTAAGAAATTAGTCCTACATACAAGAGCGTTTTAATGACAAAAACTTTACAAACGTCTTGAAATACATAATCTGAACAATGTTTCGAGGTGTGGTAACTGTAGTATAAGCGGAATAATTGACTTCAGGCCGTTGAATTATTAGAAAAATAATGCACACCCGAGGTGTAACTCCGCTTCGCGCCGTGACCGCATTACCACCTCGGGTGTGCATTATTTTTCTAATAATTCAACGGCCTGTCGTCAATTATTCCTTACTTAAACGTGAATACGTCTAAAAAAGAGTGTATATGTGTACAAAGAGAATTGCAATGCTGACAAAAAACTTTTTTTTAAATAAAAGTTGCTGATAACTTCCGGATTTGAAATACAAATAGCGAGTATGTATTTGTGTTATAGCCTACAGCAGCGGATCAGTTACGCACTGCAAACGCAGCATATGTGAAAGCACTATTGCATGTGCTGCTCCTGCACTGCATACGCACTGCAGCAAACGGGCGTTAGAGATAGGGTGAGGAGCTCGGTCTTTCGGGAGGAGCTCAGAGTAGAGCCGCTGCTCCTCCACATCAAGAGGGGCCAGCTGAGGTGGCTCGGGCATCTGCTCCGGATGCCTCCTGGACGCCTTCCCGGGAAGGTGTTCCGGGCGCGTCCCACCGGGAGGAGACCCCGGGGAAGACCTAGGTCACGCTGGAGAGACTATGTCTCCCGGCTGGCCTGGGAACGCCTCGGTGTCCCCCCGGAAGAGCTGGAGGAAGTGTCTAGGGAGAGGGAAGTCTGGACATCCCTGCTTAGACTGCTGCCCCCGCGACCCGGCCCCGGATAAGCGGTAGAAGATGGATGGATGGATGGAATATGCTAATCAATGACTAGAAGATAACTACACATCAGCATCATAAATTCATCAACTAACCATTCAGAAATGTCCTGTTGCTTCTACATGTTGTCACTTCTTGAGTCTCTCCATCATTGTTGGAACATAAAAGGCTAAACTCACTTACCTCTGTGTGAGGTAAAATGACACAAGCTGTTGTAGCTCCGCCCCCTTTGCCTCCAGCAGCAGCTCATTTGCATTTAAAGGAACAGACACAAAACGGTGTGGTTTTGCTCACCTTCAAAAAGTGACAACACGCTATATAAAAATATCTGTTGGGTATTCTGAGCTAAAACTTCACACACACACTCTGGGGACATCAGAGACTTATTTTACATCATGTGAAAAGGGCATTATACCACACCTTTAAGCATTTTCCTCCCATAGAAAACCATTATAAGAACGTTTAATGTGGCTTAATGCAGATTAGAATATCCCCTTATTATGTCGAAATAACAAGTTGTTATGTCGAAATAAAGAGATATTATGTCAAATAACAACTTATTATGTCAAAATAACGAGATATTATGTTGAAATAATTAATATCGAATACTTAATATATCGAAATAACAAGATAAGTTTCCTTTTTTTTTTTTTTTCAAAAATGCGGTTCAGGGCTTCCATAGAATACAGCCTGAATATTTGGTAGCCTTTGGTCTTTCATGGGGGTGCTGAAGCTCCTGCTAGCCCCTCCCTAGCGCCGCCCATGGCAATAAGTCAGGAGAGGTGTCGTATTTTGCCATAGTAGCAAACCAAGAATACAGACTACTTAGCTGTTATTAGTACTGTAACTGTTTTATAGTGTTATTTAGTGTTAAATTATTGTAGTTGGGTTAGGTGTCTTAGGTTCATTGTGGATTTGTTATGTAAATTTGTTGTGTTTTCTAATAAGGCTACTTATTTAAATATATTTAAGTACACTTAAATTTGAAAATTTTAAGAATTTTTTTTCAAGAAAAAAGCTGTTCTTTAATGTCATTCACCATCGTTTTGAGGCTCTTAAGGCGAGACACTACAGGTGAATAGGGTAAATTTTTTAACTAGTAGATATTATCATGAAACTTTCCCTAGTTGATTACCTACATTAAGATGTATTACAAGTTTTCTGTAATTTAATGTTTAAATATGCCTTAGCAAAGGATTTTTTAAACCTTATATCTTCACTAAACTTTGTACAATGGGTAAATGGCCCCACTCACTGTCTTGGTCATACAGATTTGATACTGACTTATGGTTTATCTTTTGCTGATGTTGTCACTAGTGACATTTCCTTTTCCGATCATAAAGCAGTGCTGTTCTCTACTATTCTCCCTTTTTTACCCAGTACCAAACCAGCTCAAGCTTGCTGGTCTCGTACTCTGACTGCACAATCCTGTAATGCATTTTCTAAAATGTATCTGGAAGAACATCAACCTCTCACCTCGGACTCTGTTCCGTCTCACTTGAGTGTTGATGATGAAGTGCAACGGTTCAATAATATATGTCATAATATCTTAGATGTTACTGCACCTCGAAAGCTCGTTAATCGGAAATGCAAATCCCAACCATGGATAAATAATGTAATTCGGGAACTCAGACAGCAATGTCGTCAGTGTGAACGAAAGTGGAAGAAGGATAGGCTACAGGTATCATATGAAATACTGAAGGCCTCGTTACACAATTTTCAAAAGGCTGCCAAAATTGCAAAAACTAAATATTTATCAGACATCATAGCCCAAAATTCATACTGTTCTAGAATTTTATTTTCAACGATAGATTCAGTCTTAAACCCCCCCGATGCAGATATTTCCAGAGGTTTCATTTTCATTATGCGAAAACCTTCTTAAGTATTCCTAGATAAAGTTAAAGACGCACGGGTTCAATTATCTACAAAGCCAAATTCCATTCCAGACCCCATATTATTCACTACTCAGTAGAGCGATTTTGAACTAGTCTCTTTGAAGACATGCAAAGAAATCGCTCTAAAATTAAAAAACACCTTTTCTCCCCATGATGTTTTGCCCTCACGATTTGTAAAATTTATTTTTGACACCATTGGATCTGATCTAGTAATAAAAATAAACAACTTTTGAAAGGGACAGTCCCTGACTGCTTTATATTAGCTTCAGTATCACCGATCCCTAAGAAGCCTTCGCCTGATCCTTCAGTTTACTCAAATTTTCGACCAATCTCCAACTTGCCGTTTTTATCCAAAATTTTAGAAAAAATTGTATTTACGCAGCTACAAAAGTACTTGAATAGTAATGGTATTTCAGATATCTTTCAGTCTGGTTTTAAAACCTTACATAGCACAGATACTGCCCTTTTGAAAGTTTTTAATGACATTTTAATGTCTACTGATGCTGGTAACACCATGGCTCTAATAATGTTAGATCTCAGCTCTGTGTTTGATTTTGTTGATCATGGTATCCTCCTGTATCGCTTGGAGCACTACATCGGTTTAAGAGGCACTGTACTCGACTGGTTTCGGTCCTTCTTGTCTAACAGAAGATTCTCTGTAAATATAGGGAAGTATTCTTCTACTGTAGCACATGTTATATGTGGTGTCCCCCAGGGTTCAACTTTAGCACCGTTGCTGTTTTCATTGTACATGTTACCCATAGGTTCTATATTTAGAAGATTTGGAGTTTCTTATCATTGCTATGCTGATGACACGCAGCTTTATATACCATTTAAGCGCAATGACAGGTCTGCCATAAATCAATTGATGGAATGCCTTCTAGAACTAAAAGCATGGCTCAATAATAACTTTCTCCATTTGAATGACAGCAAAACTCAAATTTGGGCCAACTGAGAACAGTGATTTGAGCAATGTTGACTTGGGTTCTCTCACTTCATATCGTTAGTTTGCTGCAAAGAATCTGGGTTTTATATTGGATAGTGGACTAAAATTTAACAAACAAATTAATACAGTTGTCAGTTCCAGTTTTTACCACCTCAGGAGACATCACGGATTGATTACTGTAATTCGCTATATCAAGGGTTACCTGCATCTATCCACCGGCTTCAACTGGTCCAAAATGCAGCTGCCCTTCTGCTTGCAGGCATTCGCAAACGGGATCACATCACGCCTACACTACACTCACTGCACTGGCTACCTGTTCAGTATCGTATTGAATTTAAAGTCTTGTTGTTTGTGTATAAAGCATTAAACAATCTTGCTCCTCAATACCTTACTGAGTTGGTTATGGAACACAAACCAGCCATATTGCTCAGATCACAGACCAATTATCTGTTACGAGTACCCAGATCCAGATTGAAATGCAGGGGCGACAGAGCCTTTGCGATAGCTGGCCCCAGGTTATGGAACAATCTGCCATTACACATCAAAACAGCGTCCACATTGTTGGAGTTTAGAAGTCTTTTAAAAACCTATTTGTACTCTTGTGCGTTTAATGTCTTGTGAAAGTGATTGTAGTGATGTCTTGTGATTTTAATTCTATGGGATGGACCTAGATACAGTATATCTTGTACAGCACTTTGGTCAACCAAGGTTGTTTTAAATGTGCTTTATACTTGAAACTTGAATATGCAAATTAGACAATATCTAATTAAATATGTGCTAATTTGCATATATAAAAAATCTGAGCATTGGATAAAGCCAGGTTAAAAATTATTCTTTAATTGTGTTCACATATTAGATGGGGAAAAAATTACAGAGGGATTTATCTGTAAATCAGAATATACTGTCAATAGCCTTAAAAAAAAGATTTTCGCCATGTTTTTTGGAATAAAATGTTATATAAATCAGGCTAGGAATAATATATTTACAAATCCCTCTGTACATGTCTTCATAATATAACTAGGTACAAGACTGGAAAGATTGGTGTATATCGGTGCTACTGAAGTGGAGATTTCAGACTTGGAGAATGAGAGAAAAGTCATTTTGAGAAAACGGGCTTTAAAGATTTATCATCAGCCAATGAGATTGCGCATTCAGCCCTTTTACTTTCACGACTGGTTGCTGCTAAAAAGGAAATGACCATATTTGGATCCGACAGCATTGTACAGGAGAGAGTGCGCTTTCCAGTGGTGTGTGTGATGACAGGGAGCAGACAGCGATCGTGGAGCAAGATCGTGTTGATCAAGAACGCCAACTTTTGTTGAATTTGAAGACAAAGCGTAGTAAAATAAAAATCTAAATGTGTAGTTCGGACTTTTTTTCACCACAAGTCTGAAAGAGGACATGTAATTGAAGACAAATTTCTTTTTTTTTAGGCACCGTTTAGGCACCGGTACCATTTTAAAAGTATCGATTTGGCACCAGTAAAACCCAAATGATACCCAACCCTAATCAACCCTGTTAGTCTTTCTTGTTATTATTGGAAAGAATGATCCATTGTCAAGCTTTTGGGAGAGGCTAGAACATTCAAACACAAAAACATTTGGGCATTTCCCTGGTCAAAAAACATTCAAGGCACTTGTGAATACAGTCTACAGGGCCTTGAAACAGCACACTGTATGTACCGTACCAGTCTTTACAGTTGTGGTGTGCTATGCTGAAGGTGCAGTGATGTGTGTCGTCTAGGGCACCCCCACACATAGGGAATCCAGTCTTGCTTTCAAAGCCATCAATGAGATCTTGCATTTTTGCCTCACTTTTTGGCCTTGTCACATATTCCTTCCTAATTTGGCAAAGTACCTTGCACACCTCCCAAAATATGTCAAATGCTGTGCTGATACCAACTCCAAATAAACTGGCCACATCATGGAACTCCATATTGCTTGCCAATTTATAGAGTGTGATGGCCACTCTATTTTCCAGGGGTACAGGACTTTTCATTGCAGTTATTTGGGGGTGAATGTGAGAGGTCATTTAGGTCTGGTTGAACAATTTGTTAATTAAATTGTGATTGGATTATGTTGGTAATAGGCACTTACCTAAAGCTAAAAGAAGTTTTGTGCCTCTGACAAGTGCTTTCGACCTTCTTTTTGATCTGAATGGTATGTGGTAACACGAGTTTTGCAAGAGTTTTTCCACTACCTAGAACGCAACCGAATGCTTCTTTAAGTTCCTCCTTACTTGAAAAACTGAGGAAAACTACTGTTAAACAGGAAATGACGAATATTAAAGGACAAGTTCGGTATTTTACACTTAAAGCCCTGTTTACAGATCGTTTCTGGTGAAATAGAACGGTTAAGATTAAAATTTGGACAAATGCTGCTGTCCCAAGAATTTTAGGTTTCTTTCGCTTTCCCCAAAACCTCTAGAATGAGTGTATAGGTGCACTGGAACAATCCTTCATAAAACGCATTAAACTTTCGTTTACAAAGACCTGAAACTCACCGAGTGGTCAGGGGTGTTCACTGATATGCTCACACAAAAATCGCTGCAAAAGATGCTATTAGAAACTATTCTCATAATAACATAAAAGTTCTTCATGTTTTGTTTTGCGCCATTGCTGTCAAACAAACTAAAACTGAAAGTGTGATAAGGCTTTGCGTCCTTATCAATAAACTGTGTGTTTGTGCTGTGCAGAAAGAAGTGTGCACTTTGCTCACGCAGTCAGCACATGATCCGCTCCACGGGTTCAGTGGATGAATGCAGTACCTTGTCTCTTATGTCAAATTTAACCAAGTACTGAACTAAATCAGAATACTATTTGTTACCAATAAAGAGTTATCATTCACAAAAGCCATCTTTACACTGCAAAGGTGGAACAGAAGCTGCATCTGACAGACTGTTTAATGTTACTCATAAATTATACATTAACATAACTCATTACAGGGTCATTGTTGTCAATCAATGCTTTTGATATTGTAATAATGATTATTAACGTTGATTAATAGAATACATTAAGTTTTTGTTTTTGAGAAACTGCATGTCATATTCTGATTACACCGATAAAACAATCTAATAAGCATTTGTGAACTATTTTAATGCTTTTTACGCATTAGCAAATGAAGACTTTACATGATCTTATCAGCATGATGAATACATTATATTAACTGGAATAAACTGTATATACAGTAGAAAGAGAGCAGAGAATGTGAGCGATCGTGAGGCTGTCCATAACTTGGGTCTCGCGCAGGTTTAAGCACACTCACCACTCCCGTTAAAATCCCGGAAGCTGACTACACCGCGACATTAATCTCTTACATCCAATCTGCACTTTGTTTATGATGGGATTATTTGCACGTTTCATTTTTTTTTCGCTAACTGAACAAAACTCTTCCTTATAGTGATGACTAATCTGAACGCCTCTGATTGGCCATCACATCCATAAGCTCAACAGAAATGTGTGCGATTGGTTATAATGCTCAACGCTGCAAAACAAAATCTGATGGAAAGAACGTTAAGTATTGCAATTTGTTTTAATCAATATTATATTATCAATTAAACATATATTCTATTATATAAATATTTTGAAAAAAAATTCCATGACTTTTCCCAAACTTTCTGGGTTTATTTATTTTCCAAAACTTTTCCAGGCCTGGAAATTGCTTTTCTAAATTTCGATGACTTTTCCAGGTTTTTCATGACCATATGACCCTTGCTGAGAGCAGCAGAGCTTTTATTATGCTTATACACCACAGTTGGCCACATCCGCTCTATTCGTTCATGTGTATGTGGGGTAACGTGGTGTTGTTTTAATTGGTCAAAACAATCGTACTAAATACGTTGAGTGTGTTGAAAGTTATGTTTCTCTGTGTGTAACATTACTCTGTGCGTTTGCTCGGTGGCTGGTTTGAAACATTAAATATATTGAATGGAGGAAAATGTTACTATTACTGTTACTACAAATAAAGCTCTCTCTCATTATGCCATGTTAGCCACTTGACAGAATTGTGTTGTCTCTGAGGTAAAAACATGCAACTCGCAGTAAAAAAAAAGAAAAAAGAAGAGAAATCTGAAATCGAGGGTAACGCGGATATGATGCGATTGACAGGCGACGCAGTGACATGGGCCGTTACACTGATTAAAACGTACTCGGTTACTAACGTAACCTCGGTTCTCTCTAGAAGAGGGAACGAGTACTGCGTAATATCTTACGCTATGGGGAAATACACGAGATATTGAAGCCAAAAAAATTATTCTTAATTTTGTAATAATGTAAAACGCGTTGTGGCAGCATGCAGACATAGGCGAGACAGCTCCTATCCAACACCAAAAGTCCCAAGGGCAGGCGCCCGGGCCCAACCTGGATAGATTCTGTTTCGACACAGCTAGTCCCTTAGAACGTCCGTTGAACGAAACAAATAGCTGCTCCGTCTGTCTGAAGACAGTCGAGCGAGACACATAAGCCCTTAATGTCCTGACCAGGCAAAGGAAGCTCGCGTCCATCTCCTTGTTAGAGACCGGCAGGGCTGACAGAGAAATCACCTGAGACCTGAACGGTGTGTTGAGGGATTTAGGAACGTACCCGTGCCTTGGCTTGAGTATGACTTTCGAGTCATTTGGCCCAAACTCCATACATGTCGCGCTTACTGAGAGCGCTTGCAGGTTCCCTTTGCGCTTTACTGAAGCGAGAGCCAGAAGAAACACCGTCTTAAAAGAGAAGTGTTTGATATTTATTGATTGGACTGGCTCGAATGGGGCGCCTTTCATGGCCTCCAAGACCGTGGAAAGGTCCCATATGGGAACTGAGGGAGGTCTGGGAGGATTTAGCCTCTTAGCTCTTCTTAGGAAGCGAATGACCAGATCGTTCCTTCCAAGTGACTGACCAAGCGTTGGTTTAGTGAACACTGCTATAGCCGCCACGTAAACTTTGAGTGTGGATGGGGTTCTACCCTTATCCAGTAGCTCTTGCAGGAAGGAGAGAACCTCCGTCACCCCACAGTCTGGGGGTGATTTGCCACGAGCTGTGCACCAGCTAGAGAACACAGACCATTTCGAGGAATAGAGCCATATATGCTGTATAATAAATGCCGTGTTTGCAGCGTTTAAGGTGGGGGGCGCGCTGATCACAGCGGGCAGCCTGACCGCGCTCGATCCCTTCTGGGCGGATAGCTGAGAGAGAGCGAGCGGGGGGAACCCCTTGGGGTTTGTCATGTCTGTGAGTGAATACGTGTGCATAACAGCGGGCACATTTACTGCATTGAAAACACCGTCTGCCTGAGCTGACTGTATGTGTGTTGGTTTCGTTTTTACAGAACGTGGGGGGCGGCGTCCGGTAGAGTGAGAGCGCGGTCTCAAGTCTCGGGCCTGTTGACGCTGTGAAGCAGCGGCGGTGGGCTGCGGCTGCGGCTGGGAGCTTCGAGCAGACGGCTGTTTAGAGCGGCCTGTTGCAGACTTAGCGCTTCGGCAGAAAATGCTTCATGGCCTGTGACGCGAAATCTTTGGCGGACAATCCAAAGAGACCGGCAGGAGAGATGGGGGCGTCGAGGAACGCAGCGCGCTCCGAGTCCGGCATCTCAGAGAGCGTCAACCATAGATGTCTCTCAGCAACGGTGAGAGAGGCCATGTTACACCCTATGGCCTGTGCAGCGGATTTATTGGCGCGGTGTACAAGATCCATAGCGCTTCTCAAATCCTGCACGCAAATCCGGCCAGGCCAGCACCGTCTTTAGCACCGTCCAGCATGGAGAATGCTGCTGAGGCAGAGGTACGCACCCTGGCTGAGGAGGGGGCACACCAGGACTTCGCGAGTTCTTCATGAAGCTCAGGAAGAAACGGTGCGGGTCTAGAAGTCGGCGAAATGCGGTCTCCTTGCAGGAAACAACCATCCAGCCGGTTGTGCGCAGGCTCCGCGGGCGTTGACCACTCGAGGCCTAGGCTCTCCACGGCCTGTGTGAGCAGACGCTTCAGCTCTGCTTCGATGCTCGCTCTTTTCCCGGAAGACTCGCGAGCAGAAGGGGCGAGATCCACAGAGCTCACCCAATCCTCACTGCCCGACGCCAGGATAGAGCAGCTGTCTTCCTCTACAATAGCCACTTCTTCAGTGTCATCCGCAACGGAAGCGGCGGCAGACAGCGGCCGCTGTCCAGGAGAGACTCAGGTGAAGCGGGCGGCGAAGCTGGCGGGTGAACCGGCGAACTTGTGTCGGTTGGAGGAGGCTCCGGGACCCGCTGAGCACGGCGCTTTTTACGGCGCGGTACCGTAGCGGGCGGGAGTGCAGTCTCGCGGAAGGGTGCCAGACGAGTCCTCAGAGTCGCCTTAGGCAGTAGCTCACAGTGAGGGTAGGCCTATCCGTCGTCAGCGAGCGCGAGAGCTGCATGTCCTTCACCCAGGCAGGAAACGCAGATGACATGGCGGTCCCTGTCGCTGAGTGGGGCTCAGCACGAGCCACAAGAGGTGCGAGACATCTTTAAAAAGATGCTCGAGCTCTTTTAGAAAGAGAGTGTGTGTCGCGGCGGCGAACACACACTAGCAGGAAAGGATATGATGCGCCGGATAGCGCAGAAGGAACGGCGGCAGAAGGCGGCTCGGCCAGTGGCTTCGATGCAAGGCTCGTCCCGCTGAAAGGCTTTCTCTGACAGCGCAGCTTCTTCTCTCTGGATTCAGCGATGCATGCGCTTCGCTGAAGAGATGAAAATCTGCTATACCAGCCTCTCGAGCTATATTTATAGCCCAAGGCCACGCCCGTTCACGACGGGGCCTTTTCGATAGACTGCTGCAGTTGCCGCAGAGCAGCCAATAGGCGCGCAAGCTGTCTCGCCTATGTCTGCATGCTGCCGCAACGCGTTTTATATTATTACAAAATTAAGGATAATTTTTTGGCTTCAATATCTCGCGGAAAAGAGATTTCCCCATAGCGTAAGATATTACGCAGTACGAGACAACCTCTCGTAAGAGAACTGCGGATTTATCTTTATTTAAACATTGTCGGAATGGAAACATTTGGAATAATGCAAGTATAAAAGTGAACAAAATCTAACATTGTTCTAGTGGTTTATTTATATTTTAATCTTACATATTGTGCTTTAACTTCGGTAGGTACAACAAAAGGCATTGTAACCGGCTTCAGTGCAAAGCTAATTTTTTGTGTTTTATTTCTTATCGATCATTTGTTGGTAAAGGATGAGAGACCTGAAGAGCCAGATGATTTGTGTCAAATAGCCAGATGTGGCTCACTGTCACGCACTGGCTGTAGTAACACACACGATGAAGAAGATGAAGATCCAAGACTTCTAGTTTCCTCCAAGGTTATTTTTGTAAACGAAAACTGAAACTAATGCCGAGTCCACATTGCACGATTTTCAAAGTAGTCGAGTCACTGTTCTTTTCACACTGCACGACTATCCAGGGTAACTTTCATTTGCTGGTGTGTTCACACTGCACGATGCATCGGCGACAGGAGGTTTCACACTGCATGACTTTCAGGAGGAAGAATCGCCGCAAAATACGTTTCACAAGCAAACAGAAGTGATAAGGAAATAACGCAAAATCTCGTGTGCGTAAGACCGCAGTTCTCACGCGAGACTGAAATTGTTATTAAAAATGATAGCCTGCAAGAAGCTTGCGATCCAAATTGTCTGTGCACTGATTTGCAACAAAAAGGAGAAAAAGAAAAACATTATGCATGAGGAAATGGCTGGGAAGACAAGGGGAGCAAGGACTGTGTGTTCTGCAAAGAGAGTTGGGGGTAAATAAATAATGTTGAAATGTGCTGCTGTTGCTGCTGGTCAAGCAAATGTTTGTGCTTTGTTTCTGTTTGATATAATTGTAAATATATCTATTAAAATACAGATATTGTGGCCTATAACTCCTCCCCGAACTCCCCGCTGCTCTGTATCTTGCTCTCTCATTGGCTGTCGGTCATCGCCGATGTAATTTTTAGTCAGAACACTTTTCACACAGCAGGATTTTGAATCGTCTGCGATTCTCTCTGATCGCGTCTTTGCTCATTCACACTGCGTGATTGTCACTCGCGTGAACGAGCACCGATTTGCCTGTGATTTCGGGCATTTGTCGGCGATCTCTCAAAACCTGACGGCGAACCAAAATCAGGGCTAAAATCGTGCAGTCTGAACTCGGCATAAGACTAAAATTATTGGTCAAAAACATTTTCGTAAAATGAAAAATTCATAAAAAATTAAAAACTAAAACTAAACTAAACTAACAACAGTTACTGAAAAACTAACTGAAATAAAATAATAATTAGCAAAAATAAAAAAACCTAACATAACCATTAATGAAACTAACTAAAACTAAACAGAAATTTAAAGCAAAATCGAAAAGGTTATTAAAATAAAAAAATATTATGATAATAATGAAAAATAATAACCTTGGTTTCCACAGGTATTTCCAACGATAGGTCGGCAAACAAACAAAACCATAACACTGATGAGACCCAAACAATCAGAACTGAACACAAGGGAATTTAAATACAAAGGAAAATGAGGATAATTAAATACATACACCTGAGCTGAATAACAAATCGCATTAGTGTCCATGACGACAGATTAGACAGTGCAAAACAAACATAAATCAGAACAAAGGGAATCTGTGACACTCAGAGTCATAGGTTCAACCTGTGTGCTATAGACTCACTGTATTGAGATTGAATGAAGCTTTAAGTTTAATTAATAGTACGATTTCTTCTAAATAAATTGCAGCAAAGGGGTTGATACATATTTTGAATATATAGGACCACTTATTATGTCAAATGCCACCAACACAGATTTATTTTGCTAAATGATACAGTTACCAAATTTATCCAGATACTCATCTTAACATGACTTATATTTATGGTTCAAACATGTACTTATATTTAAGCACCAAAACTCAAGCACACCAAACGTAATAATCACTCCGAATCCTCCTGTACTTTTTGATAAAACTGGTCAGATAAAGTACACTTACATCATTCAGCTGTACTCTGCAGTAGTCAGTCAGTGTCTGTGGACCAGTGACGTGACCACAGGATAATACAGCTCTTAAAACATCTGGATCATCATCATATGGATCTGAAGGGGAAATTATATGTCTTAAACACTGCCAACATTTAGTCTTATGTCAGGTTTGTTCTCTATTTAGTGACGTAAACACAAAACTCTGTGGTTTGGGAATAGGCTTGCACAGCACACATTGTAAAAATAGCAAAGAATGGACAAAGTTATTTTTTCTTTTCTTTTTTTTTTACTGAATATGTGACTTAAGTTGTATGGGAAAAAAAATCCAGCAGTTCATAAAAAAAGCTCACAACTCAGAGAAAGCTGAAAATAAATAATAGCCTAATCGTCTGCCTGTAACTAGGTGTAGATGAAAACACCATTCTGCAATGAAACAATTCAGGCCCAAATTAGCGATAGGCCTACATCAAGACATGCCATTATGTTTGCAAGGTGTAGAAAACAGACATGATAACATACTTACCAATATCGCAACACTTTTTCACTAATATAATGTCCTTCTCCAATCCATCATATCGCTTCTCGTGACTGGACATGATAAGTTTATCAAACTAAAAAACAGAACTTTTTTATGTGCACGATTAGAATACTTGTCGCATCTAGCCGGTTTCTCTCTCTCTCTCTCGGATACTGTAAAACACGTGTCCTACAGTTTACATGTACTAAAAAAATAGATCTGGGCGTGGCTACACGTGTCTTTCATAGGCATGATAGAGCACCGTCCCTGAAAATGAGAAATTAAGCTGGTCTTTAGACTAACGCACGAACAACACCAAACCAAAAACAAATTGTAGGCTATTTGTAGATTATCCACATCAGGATGGTCAGGTCTGAATTATGAATTTAATGATGCATGAAATTTGATTGCCTACTTCACCATAGTATGAGAAAGGAAATGAAAAAGATAGGCTATATCAGTATCGTTTAATTTAAATGACTAGCCAATACACACTTCTAGTTACAGGTGTTATTTTTTTTTTTTTTTTTTTTCAGTTGTAGCTACTAAATGACGAAAATAAATGTGTCTGCCATGTTATTTTAGTTTTTATGAAAGTTTATTTTCTTCGCTATGTTGCAATACATAATAGGCCTATCAGACTTTTCCCTCCATTTCATAAAAAAAAAAAAAAACACAACAACTGTTTCTCGTTATTGCAAAATCAAAATCTTCCTTGAGACCCAACAGTGATATCCGTTGCATGAGCGAATCTTTTGAGCCGATTCTTTTCAATCAACTTGGTCACAAATAAGATCAAATGCTTCATTTGTGAATTCGACTGATCCAAAGATTAAACTTTCAGCGGTTAACAAGCGAGTCAAGTGAACAATAAACACCTAAATTGATCTCGTCCTGCTCAAATAAGCCAAGATCCGGGAATAATAATATTCTTAGATCAAGTGTGCTCCTAATAATTCATAATAATATCAGACTGAGCTCGTATCGCATTAGAACCCACTCACTGGAGTACATTTATTAGTGTTTCTCTACTTCAACCCTGTTAGAACAACACTTTTTCTGTTATTAATGCTCCTTGAAGACCTCAGAGATAATCTCATTAACTTGACCAATGTTTGGAAGCAAAAGTTAATATATGATGAAATGTGGATGATAAATTTAACATGCAACTGATGGAAGCCTGTAAAGACTCAAAATTGTATATCACCGGCCCATGTATGATAAACTTGAAGATATTGAATGTATGTCACTGTAACCTTGTTTATTTGTCAGGACTACATACTCGTACATACCAAAAATCTCTTTAATATTCAGACTCCTTCAGTTTCTTTCACTACACAATATACAAATGATAAATGGCAGGTTTTATGCACTTTAGTAATCTTTAATTAAGCAAATATTTCAGATATACTATAATTTGATCATTAATTATCCCCCCCCCCCCCTGCCGTGCCACACCACACCACACCCACTCCCCTCCCTTCTTCTCACAGCCACCACGCCCCTTTAAGTTGCATTTTTCAAAAAGATTGTGAGCTAGATTTGAGCTGAAAGAGGGGGGTTTCATGACCCTTGCCCGGCTCGAAACAGTTTCTCTTTCCTTTCAGATTCTGTAAAATCACGTGATTGTTTCTCCTTTAGGGCGGAGTTCTTCTTCAAGCTGCATTTGTAGTGTACAACGTCAAGAATGACTGCAGCTTTACGCACAACATTTGACACAAGAAGAGTTTTAAGATGAAAGCATTGACCAGAACGTACAGAAGATGAACTTAAGAACCTTTCTCTAAAGTGAGTTTCGCTGTTTTTTGTAAAATGAAAATAATGAGAAAGAAAGTTCATGGAGTAGCCTATTCTGTTTAAAAAGCAATGACTTAAAATGCTTATAAATATTTCTGTTCCTCTCCTTGCATTTTCTTTTGGCTCAGTTATTTTTATCTAAATCTTTTGTAGCTGGTGTTTCTACAAAATGCCTTATTGTTGCACTCTATTTATTTTCCTCTTACATTAGGCTATATTCTTTTTCTCCACAGTTTTCAACAAATTCCAACCACTTAACATATAGACTCAAGTTTTATTTATATTTTATAGATAAGAAAAGTTTGATGTTAATCAATCTTCCATTGATATTGACTCACAGTTGATTGGTTCAGTATTTGTTTGTGATCTGTGAGCAAGAGCAAAAGCTGCCGTGGAACAGGTTAGTTAGGGGTTTGCCATATTGTGTGTTCAAATAAACTTGCCTGTATCTTGTTGCTTTGTGTGTCTCTCTAGAAGGAAATGATTTTTACTGTGATCCGAAAACATTTACAGCCATGTGTACATCGACCTGCAATCAAAACCAGATACTCGTTCTATAACACCGTATTTCAGGAGGTTGGGAAAGTAAACCAAACACAGTAGGAGACATTTCAGCAACAGCTTCTGTAAGAATTCTGTAATGCCATGTACTGTTTTATTTGAATGGGATTACTAACATATGATTTTCTTTTGTTTATTGATTGGAATGCAGGTTCAAATGTGTTCCAAACATATGGTAACATTTTATTTTGAAAAATGTCTAAAATGTGCTGGTCTGAAGTCGCTTCATTACTCATAGGTGTGGTTTGGGTGTAACGTGAAATAAACCAATCAGAGCGTCGTCTCACATTCCCTTTAAGAGCAGGCGCGCTTGTTCCATGGCGGATCGCTATTATAACGGCGGATTTGCCAGGAGCGGTTCACAGCCGAGGAGACCGGCGTTCTCGTCAGGGCCGTAAAACACAGAGAAGAAGTGACATTATTGAACTGCTGCAGAGAAGCAAAGTGTGTGTGTGTTGTGCTCACGCTACATTATGGACAAGCATGCGCCCTTAAAATAGCGTCTGAATAACGCGCCGCGCACTTTAGACAAGGTTTCTCCTGGTCAGTGGCGGGATTGTTTTCTGAAACTGCAAAATAGCAGTTTGCGCCGTTTGCATTTCTGAAACTGCAAAATTCTTACGTTTGTGCCGGAACACGCCTCTGCTTTTCGCTGAACCGCCCCGGGAGCGCAAGTTCATTCCCTAATTTACTGACGTGCGTCTGTGGAGGGAAAAGTCCGCTGTGCGTCGGGAGAGAAATAGGAATAATACATGCGTCGTGTACAAAGTCAATTGCGCTGGGTGTGAGATAGAGCCCATTATCTTTACTGTAACCTTGGGCCGATTTACGAAAATTGTCTTAAAAAAGAAGTTAAGAAAGTTTTGATTTTCATTAATCTTTTGACATATAACTGTAAAAAAAAATCGTATCGATTGCAGCTTCGGAGGGTGGGCTTCTGCCAACTGACGCTGAGAAATCGTCTGGACCAGCACCATCTGGTGTGGTCGCTCAGTCTGAGGCCGATGTGGAGCTGAATTGTGGGCTTGAGTAGAACCCTCCACCCAGCCCTGATCGTTCCCGGCTCGATGATTGGTTCCTGGGTTTGGAGTGATGCTCAAAGCTACGCTCTGCCTCAGTTACTTTCTTCCCAGAAGTGCATGAGGAGCCCACTAGTCGTGGAAGGCACCTTTAACTGCCAGGGACACGCTTCACAAGCTCAAGCACAAGCGTCCTCACTACACCCGATGGCGGGGCAGCGAAGATGGTTTAGGTCAGGGGTGCTGGGGGGAGGGGTCACCACTTTTGATTAAGAAACAATATCAAGTCTATAAAACAACATGCGTATCAATGAGAACCAGAACACACCAGACATTTGACTGCAAATCACATTTTTTTGACATGATTGATACTGTTTACCATCGTAATGCAATGGACCAGTCTTCAGGACATAAATAAAAGGGTTATTGAGCTGTTTACCTTGTTAAATACAATGCACAGCGACAGAAAATTAAAAATGAACACAAAAAACCAAGCCAAGGCACTAAAAGAGTTGCATGAGGGTAGTCTTGGCCCAGGATTGATGCTGCGTTTGCTCCTTTAAAGAGCGCACTGCTTGGCATGAGTTTGGTTTGTTTGTTTTTTGAAGGACAGAATATAGATCACCACACACAATAGGATCCCCAATTTATCTAGAAAGCTGCTAATAGTTCTAGAACTGTTTAGCCAAAGTATTTTTCCCGTTTAGCCTTACACATTAGACAGTTATGATTGGACTATGTGTTAGAAATTAGAAATGTAGAGCTTTTTTGTCCCAAATATTTGTGATGAGCACTTGTTGGATGGTTTCATATTTTTGAGTAAAAAAAATCGAATGTGGTTTTTGATGAACTTCTCAATCATTAAACTTAGGACAGAAAGGATAATACAGTACAGTAGAATAGATGAGATTGTCATAGCAAGCAAAAATGACTTATTAACTTATAAAACAGTTATAAAATTATTTTTTGCTCATATGTTTTTTTTTTGTTTTTTTTTTAGGTTTTAATCTTTCAGAACTGAAAAGACTCCCCTTCTTAATTTTACTCAAACTTCAACATTCGCCGGTCATTACTTTGCCTAGATATATCAACAAAACAGAAAGCAGGAATATTAGGATGCATAATTCAGACAAGCATAAGAAAAGTCCTATAAAGCGAGGAAGAGAAGAATATGCATCACCATCTGGAGGTAACACAAAAAAATAAAAAAATAAAAAATATATATATATATATTTTTTTTTTTTTGTTGTTTTTTTGTAGAATATTGATGATATTCAAATGTATGAATATCATAAAACATAGTGTATAATAATTATAGTTGAATTTTTTTTTCTTTTTTCTAATTATTCTATTTCTTGTACCAGGTCAACTTGATCAATTGGAGGCACCATCAAAAAAGATGAAAGGGATGGATCATTTTCTTTGTAACTTTACCAGAAACTATTTCCTCCTTATTGTCTTAAGAATATGCATTAAATCCAGGAGATTTATAATAATATATGAGCTGTAAATTATAAAGTCCTTGCACTGTTCTTGTAGTTGCTTAGCCTAGCTTAGCTGTTTTTACAAAGATTGAGGCTTTTTCATTGACAGGCAGAAAGAAAATATATTCTAAAATGTATTATAATGTATTAATATGCTTTTTATTTGTCTTTAATATGCACGGTTCTTTACTATGCTAATATAACCGGTTTTTTTTGTGTTTATTTAAATTGTTATTTATATTGTTATTTATATTTTACTCTACACAGTTATGGGTGAGATGAAGGCCACCACCTCACCTTCAGCATCTGAGAGTAGGTGCACAGTACATTGTTCACACAGCATTAACATGTAACACACATTTGAGAACAGTAATTCAAAAGGGCAATCTTGAATATGGAATTTTAGCTGATGGATAGTAAGATCTCAGAAAAAAGGTACAAAAGCTGTCACTGTGGCGGTACCTTTTTAAAAGGTACACCTTTGTACCTAAAGAGTGCATATTAGTCCCTCAAAGGTACGTATTGGTAACGTGTACATATTAGAACCCTTTTGAAGGGTACTGTCCCAGTGACAGCTTTTGTACCTTTTTTTCTGAGAGTGTAAATATACAACAATTTGCTATACATAGTAAAGCATTGTAAATTACATTTGTGTTATTTTTCTTTTCTTATGTTTGAAATAGCAGACACTTCCACATCTTTGGACAATGGTATTAAAGAAGACAATGTTAGAAGACAGGACAAAGTTTCAGGAAATAAAAGTAAGTTCATAAAACGTGTTCTAAACTGTGATGAAGTGACTGGAATGAAGTGTTATATAAGCATTTCTCTTTTAATTGTTTGCATGTTTTTATCTACTCTGGATAGACCCTGTAGACTCGCGTCAGCACACTAAACACATCATTGAAAACTACCACGACTCTTCGGTCAGCAATAAGCAAGATCCTCCGGCTCCTCTGAACACCAGTGATTCTAACACAGAGAACGAAACTGAGAGAGATTTAGATTTGGAAATAGAGCCAAATGACTCTCCGTCTCCACCTGATGTTTCTCCTAGCACAGCAAAATCCAATAACCAGTCAGAGACATGTGATAATAACTCTCTTAATGAGAGACCAGCGAGTGAAACATCTGACACCAAACCAGTAATGGACAATCAGGCTGAAGAGGAGAATCATTCCTCTCCAGCAGAAATAAGAGGTTTGTTTACACTCTCAACTCTTTACATGATCAAGAAAGTCTTAACAGCATCTCCAGTAACAACACGCTCTGATATCACTCAGCTTTTCTTCTGTAATTTTCACTTTCCTTTCTGGACTCATCACTTCATTTGAACTCATAATGATAATAATATAAAATACCTAATCATTACCACTCTGTTTAAAAAGTATTGTGTGTCATATGCAGGGGCGTCACTAGGCCCTTTTTAGGGGGGCTTCAGCCCCCCTAAACTTCTGCCCAGCCCCCCTAAAAAATATTTGATTAATACATTTTTGATCGCTTCATCAAGCTGCGTCAAGTTTCGGCTCCTCCCCTTGGGAGCAACACGGGACGGTTCGGTTTCTCATCCAATACCAATAGCCTGCGTTCACCTGCGTTCACCTTCAGCCCTTATCACAGTGTGATAGTTGTTTTTTCTTCCAACAAAAATGAAGCGATCAACACCCATGAAAACATACTTTAGAAAACGATCATGATTTATTTTAATTTACTTTTTAAACTTTAAAACATATTATTTTGTATTTCGGCATTACATTATGCAGCCATGCACAGAAATGATTAAAGACACACATCATTGTCTGAAAGCACTAGATGGCCCAGAGAGAGAAACATCATGTGGAGTTATTTTGTTTTGTATTAATAAATATAGTTTTGTATTAAGTAATAATGAATCAGGAGGAGTGTATCATGATACATATATTAGATAGAGTAGAGTAAAGGGATTTGTGATTTTCTTTTAAGTAGTCTACTTGATTTATAAAAGTGGCAAATTGATAATTCATGTTGTTATTTTTAATAAATAGAAATAAATATAGAACAGATTAATCATATTGCCAATAGACAATTACATTAATACACGTTTAGCTGGTTAGTTAAATGATTTGAAATTAAATAGATTTTCACGGGGTGACTTGATGAATAACCAACCGTATTGTTGATTCTAAAGGCTAAAAAGCTTAAAAAATAAAATAATTTATATTTCATTGTAGATGGACTTAGTTACCTAGATTTCCTGGTAGCTTTGTCTGAGAAAATGATTCATAAATCAACTTGACCCTATGTTTACTTTCTTCACTGACAGACAAAAATGAAAAGCCTATATCAGTCAAAGCTCAGCTTTAGGAGGGGAAAAGACAGAGCAAGATAAAAACAAAGAGAAAAAGAGTGTGATGCTGATGTGGAAAATAAACAGCTGCCCGCACATGGTTTTAAAGCTGTTGTCATCCAATTTTGTTGGCCTTCAAAACATCTTAAAATGCACATATGTAGATCAGAGAAATAAACATTTTCTCGGGGGAGCATGCCCCCGAACCCCCCTAGATACCTCACATTTGGTACCTCGGTGATTATAAAACCCTGCCATATGCATGTTACTGGATGAATGAATGAAACTAGTTAATAATGAGCATTAGACCATAAACTAACTTTTTTTTTCTTTTTTTTCTTTACAACATACCCTCATTGGGGGCTGAGCCCCCCTAAAATGAAAATCCTAGAATCGCCCCTGGTCATATGAAAGTATGATACCCTTCTTCTCAGTTTACTGTGGATTGGTGAATCAGGGAGCCACATGTTATCTGAATGCAGTTCTGCAAACGCTCTTCATGACTGAGAAGTTCAGAACAGCTGTCAAGGAGTGAGTTTATCTCTGACTTGCAAGATCATGATCTTTTATAACACTATTATAGTAATGATAACAAATGCTGTGTTACTCCACAGGTTAGAAATAAAGAGGGAAAAACGTGTTTCTTTTGCACTTCGCATGTTATTCAGCGATTTAGAGTCCAAGACTGGAAGTGTGAAAACAAATGGAGTCACAAATGCTCTACACATTGGAAATTGTAAGTTGATTATGTGCATGAATCTTTACTGTACCATTCTTACTGGTACACATGCACGGAAATATGGAAGACATTTTCTGCCAAATTTAAATAAATTAAATGATTAAAATGAAAATTAAAACCAGATTAACGATTTCATTACAGAAAACAGTACGCAAAATATGTGACAAAATTGAGAAAGAAATTAAATGATTTCATTTTCACAGCATTATCCCTGTCAAATTGAAAAATAAAATGCAATTGGTGATTTCACATTTCATTTTCACTACAGTCTCGCGGCAAGACTGCCAATATTAAAATGAAAAGCCAAACGTGAAAAAGAAACTACAAATACAGTTTTTACAATGCTCTTTAGTAACGCTCACGCAATAATAGTGACACAATTCAAATACAAATGTAAATTTTCGTTTTCATTGTAATTCCTCTTTTATTTCACAGTTTTCATTTTCGTTTTCATTTTCAAAGACAACCTGCATGCAAATTCTATGTTAATGAGTGGGTGTGGCTTATTCTAGTAACGGCGCTGAGACACGCCTTCTGTAAAGCACGTCCCGCATGAGTTTAATGTGTGAAACAAAATTATTTAAATGTGATTATATTGTAATCGAGACGACGAGATGTGGCGAAATCTGTTAGTGAGCTTTTGCGGGAAGCTGCCGCAGCATTAGAACATGGAAACAACCAGCCTGACCATGTTAGTTATGATGTTACTAGACCATAATCGACTATGGGTTCATTCGTGTATTAGGCTGTTTTGTAAATTCAACTATTTGGTTGTACAAAAGTCTTAGTAACACAATTTCTACAACAATTATAGCCAGACATTAATACCCACTGGCTTTAACCGAGGACCTCGGCCAATGTTTCATATTCGCGTCATGCCTAACAACGGCTGCCAACTCTCACGCATTGAGCGTGAGACTCACGCAATTGACACTTTTCACACGCTCTCACGCCACACATCCATTTTCTCACGCACAGAAAAATTGCGGAGCAAAGAGGTACTTTTAATATTAAACTAATTCTCAGCTCTTAGATTCCGTCAGTTGTATTACGAAATTCAGACAAAAATACGTTTGGCGCTTGTAAATGTGACGTGACAGATCGCTGTAGCGCCTCAGTTCAAGTGCACGTGAACCGATCATCTGTTACTTTTTTATTTAAAGATGCAGTACAACTTACCGAAAGTATACATAATATCGACCAATTAGTGTTTTTTAACCATTGAAAGAGGTCAATATATAACAGCAGGAGAACAATTATGTCACATAACGTTACATTTACCTCAGGAAAGCCATTTAATGAGCATGTTAACTGAATAGAAAAAATTGCTTGAGAGGAGATTTTGCTGAGCACTATATTACATATTTATTATATTTTTACTTATGTCATTAAATAATTGTTATTATAACAAAAATACATTATATTTAATTTAATTTGTTATTTTGAACCTTTAATAATACCAGCAGATTGGGCCCTCTATGTTTACAGCATTAGGTGAGATTAATTTTTAAATTAATTTTAAAATAAAATTTAAAATAAACATGTATCCAAATTAGTCAATATTGAATCAAAATCGGAATCAAATCACAAGAATGGAATTAAAATCTTGAAATTTTTGTCAAGCAATAATAAAAACTATCCTACCAGTCATTGTACAATGTAAACATTGTAACATGTTGTCACTAAACTTCATAAAATTCTATTTAGTTACCAAATTATAACCAAAGTTACCATCACTTATTGTAATGCAATATTTGTTTTGACATATTGAAATCGTAAAAAAACGTAATGAAATCGTTAATCTGGTTTTAATTTTCATTTTAATCATTTAATTTATTTAAATTTGGCAGAAAATGCCTTCCATACGAAAACAGTGGAGGGAAAAAGAAAAAATCCACACTTTTCTTTTTTATTTCTAATGAGTTTGAATCCACAGAAGTTCTAAGCAGTTTTATTTCAGTGTGTGAGCAGCAGGATGCAGCAGAATATTATCAGAAGATTCTGAGTGAGATTGATGAAAACCCAGCCAAGGTACGATCTAAACTCATGAGAAGGTGCTGTGTGTGACAGAGTAAAACAGATGACAGTTTCTATTCAGACAGAAACATTGTAAAATGATCTGATAAGCCATGAAATAAGATGCTGAAAAAGTTAAGATTTAAGATGTAAAAGACACTATGGGCCAGATTTACTAATGGGAGCAATTGAGCATAAGAGCGCTATAATCCCATAAAAGCACTGATGGGAGTGTAAAGTTCTGCAGTTGGGTCAACTACCTCGGATGTGTCCTTGACAACAATTTCTATAATTGGTGCAAGTATGGCTATGGAAATTTTAAGGAAGGTAAATGGTAGAATTCTTGCCAGACATGTTTGTTGTTTGGATACACAAAATTTAAAATCACTTGCATCATGTCTAGTGCAGTGTAATTTGGAGTATGAATGTATGAATTCTTGGATGTGATTTGTCTCGTATATGGTTGGATAAGATATAGAAAATCTCAAAATAAATTGATAAGGTAATTTTTAGGGATTATTTGATATATGCATGCTGATGTATCCAGTTTTAGACATATTTGTTGGTTACCTAGAAAGCAAAGTACACCTTAAACTTAAAAAGGTACACAAGAAAATCAATAAAAGAGCTCTTTCATATTTTTTATTTAAAAAAAAAATGAGGGTAAATGAGAAACATTATTATAATACCAAGCAAAGTCTTATGGATATTGCACAAGTTACATCTTGATATTAAAAGTATTTCAAATGAAGTTGGTTTTAGTTTGAAAAGTTAAAATGTTTCTTAGGTTGTTTTAGTGGGGAATTTGTATTAGCATATGGTGTGTTAGTGTATGTGTTAAATTGTGATTTTAAATGTTGTGAGTGTGGAATTGTTATTGTAATTTTGCATTTATACACTACCACTATAACCAGGAGTGAAGATTGTGTTTAACATCAAATGACTGCAATGGAAACAAGTTTTTAACTTAATTGTGTTATCTGTGTCCACAGGTTTTCATTGCTAATTTCTTACTGCGTGTCTTTAGTAAATCCTGACAGTAGCTTTTAAAGGCTAAAAGAGGGTTTGCGCTGGCGCGAGCTGTTAGTAAATCTGGCCCTATAAAATATATACCATTAAAAGTAGTCAAACACCATGGGCTTAACTAAGTGATTCACCATTTTGCAATATTTTACAGATATTCCAGGGAAAGAAGAAACACTCAACCACCTGTATACATGGGTACCATGAACCCATTGAGGAAGAAATTTCATTTTTTTCTTTGGCCATTGCTATGGATCAATATAAAATTAATGTAGTAAGTATTATGTATTATTATTATTATTATTATTAAAAAATATAACCAAAGCTATAATAAGTATAAAATAATAAGGTACTTACAAGTAATTCATCTGACACAAGCTAGATACAGAACTTAAAAAACTGAGAAATACATTGTCTCCTGAGCATTGAAAGAAAAACCTCTAAGCAATTTCAGATCAGAAAAAAATGAATCAGAAATTGAATTTTAAAAATTATCAATTAAAATCCAGGCAGGAATTGGGGTTAATTGTTTGTCTTGGCCATAAAACCCCACTCATTATTATGCTCATACAAATTAATTCTCATGATTTTGTCACCTTGTAAATTTGTACAAATGATAAGTTCAAGATGAATAAATCCAGTCACTTTTTCCCCAGGAGGTACAGTAGTTTTACTGTTTGCCCTGATTTCTTATTCTTAAAATTGCATGTTTCAGGAAGAGAGTCTGAATGCACAGTTTGAAGTGATGCTCATGTACGGAGAGGATCAGCTGTTCTGTGAAAAATGCAACACTATGACTGACATGGAAATGGTGAGCTTCACATTTTACTTAGTTGTTTTGGTTCCACTTTATTTCAATAGTCCACTTTAGACATTCTACTAACTATCAGTAACTTTGCAACTACACGTCTCTCATTAGAGTATTATAGGCTGTAGTCGACTCTCAGTAGACTGGTAGGTTAGGGTTAGGTGTTCGGGTTCGGGTTAGGAGAATAAGTTGGCTTGTAGTTGCCAAGTTCCTTATAGTCAGTAGAATATCTGTTGAGGAGCATCAGAATAAAGAGTTAGCAGATATTCAGCAGACAATACTAATACTCCAATGACTGATAGCTGACATTTAGCTGCAAAGTTACTGATAGTTAGTATGTCTGAAGTGGACTATCGAAATAAAGTGTTACCGTTTTTTCTACATTTTTTTTCTACATTAGTTTCTTTTTAAAATTAATTTTAAGCTTCAATAGTCTTATCAAATCTCTTACGTGTTAATGAAACTATGAGATTTAAAAACATTTATTCTGTGAGAGATATTGTTAGGTAAAAACACTACATGACACATGAAACAAAAGAGACTAATATTGGCAATACAAACAGTATATAATAAATATACAGGTAAATAGATATAACAGTATTTTCTATGAGGTTGGTACAATTGAAAAATTGCTGACTTTATTTTAAATGAGATTATATTTCTTTCAGAAATGTACCATTTCTGAGGTGCCAGAAGTTCTGACTCTACATCTGCAGAGATTTTACTTGGATTACAACTACATGACTTTCAAGAAGAACAACTGTCCTGTTCAAATTCCTCTCCGGTTATCACTGCAGGTCTGACTTCTTTGTGCTTTAAACCCTGTGATCTCTGATTCTGACACTTCACTAAAATACAGCCTGCTGTGAATGTGCTCCGTTGGTTTACTTCTATTGGTTCATTGGTTCAACACAATGCTTATCATAAAACAGATATAACATTACGATGTCCAGTAATCGATTTAAATAGTACATTGATTGGGTTTAAAGGAACACTCCACCGTTTTTTGAAATAGGTCTTATTGACCGTCTCCCCTACATTTAGATAGGTGGGCAAATGCATTTTTGTCTCAGTGCATGCATTGTTTTAGTTTGACAGGGTCGGCGCTAGCTTAGCTTAGCATAATGAATGGAATCCTATGTTGCCACCTAGCATGTCCTGAGTAAAAGTGATATAAAAAAACAAAACAAAAAAAAACGAATTACTTCTTGTGGCCTGCGTATTCACAACGAGTACAAATAGTGATGCAGATTAACACTAGGCGATTTCCTAGGCAGATATTGACTTGGGACCATATTAGGAGGAAGCACAGGCGAAGCACTGGGCGCAGAGATATCACACCCAAGTAGCAGTGCTTCGCCTGTGCTTCCCCCTAATATAGTCCTTAATATATAAGTCAATATCTGCCTAGGAAATCGCCTAGTGTTAATCTGCATCACTATTTGTACTCGCTGTGAATACGCAGGCCACAAGAAGTAATTAGGTGTTGTTGTTTTTTTATTTTTTTATTTTACTTTTACTCAGGACATGCTAGCTGGCAACAAAGGATTCCATTTATTATGCTAAGCTAAGCTTGCGCCGACCCTGTCAAACTAAAACAATGCATGCACTGAGACAAAAATGCATTTGCCCACCTATCTAAATGTAGGAAAGAAGGTGAATAAGCCCTATTTAAAAAAACGGTGGAGTGTTCCTTTAAGTGATCGTTCAATGAGGCCTATTATATGTTGATCCGACTAATTAAAGTGTGTATTTAAGTGGGGTAGAACTTTTGCCAAGCGTGTCAGAGGTTCTGAGTTCTAATCCGCACTCATATAGTTTTTTTTTTTCTTTTTCTCATCAAAATCGATTATGTTTTTCAGTGGTTGTATATCAGGCAGGGACACTTTTTTGTGCTTTTTGTTTTCTAATTTCACCAGAACGAATAGAGAGTCTCTCCACAACGGATTGAAGCGCGCGTCCGAGTGAAGGCTGTGCGCGAGCCAGAAACAAACATATGCTGAGTCCCAATTCACATACTATCCGTCCTAAATAGTATGCGAAACTAGAATTAGTACGTCCCAAATCGTAGTATGTTGAAATGAGTATTCCAAAGATACCCGGATGGTCTACTATTTCCGGTTAGAATTCGCAGTGCAGATCAATGCACACTCTAACGGCTAATATTGCCCACTTGTAACCCATAGAGTGCCGAAGTAATGACGTCACTTTGTAGGCCAACCCGGAAGTTAGCGGCGCATGGGTTCCCTCGATCAAAAAGCAATGCATTTTCCCCATAGACTTTTGGAAAATCGCAAAAAATAAGATCTGTGTTCAACAAAGAGTTGTGACCCTTACACGTTTTGTCTATCAAGATAATCTTTACAAGTTAATCCAAAATGTATACATTTTGAAGCCTAAATAAAGCCGTCGGATATAAAATGCTAACGGTAGGCTATCAACGGACTACAGCACACCATGGTCGCGGATCAACGTCATCATCAAGCTTCCTCAAACTCACTCGCTCGCTCATTATGATCTGCGCTGTGTATGAACCTATTTTTACAGTCTATGGTATGAACACTTATCCAATTTTTCATGAGAAATATTGCCCATTCTGTTTTTCAAAAAATGTTAGAAACTAATTTTGTTTATGCGTGCCTCTCTGAGATTTTTTTAAGCTTTTGTTAATGTTTTATTTATTCGTTTATTATTTTGTTAGTTTATATAAACCTTAATATTATTTTCTTTGTGATTAAGATTATTATGCCTGATCATTGTGCCCCAAATAAACTTTAAAAGATTATCTTTCACTGTATTATGTTTGATTGTATGTTTGCATACCATTTGCTAATTCGCCAGGAAAAAAAACGCGCTTTAACCATCTCAGAAGCACTAACGTTAGCTATGGCCGTATCAATTTCCATGTCCTTTTTCTTAGACGATAGAAAAACCATAGATCGAAGAGAGAACAACTATAAATCTGGACATGAACAGTGCAGCTTAGATGCTGGTTTACTTGCCGGTATTGTACGGGCCAGCATGAGGTACAAGGTTAATCGAGTAAGTAAAACTAGGGAGAGATAGAGGAGTTATAATAGTGTTCTATGTATTTAAGATAACTATACAAATAATCTCTGAACAAGCATAACACAGTTCAATTCCAAACATTTAATATAATAGTTGTATATAATTATATATGTTGAATTTAAAGAGAATTGTCAATAGCAAATGCTTATTATAATATATTATAATTAAACCATATATATGTTCCCTAAATAACACATATATACTCATTTTGTTAACATTTTCTATTTTTACCTGGTAATCCACAAGCCCCAATGTGAGAGCCTGTGTAGTAAATTTTATCTCACATTCACATTACTGTGAGCTGACTGGAGTGTAGTTACAATAGTATACAAGTAGTATGCAATAGTTTAACATTTAATTTGTGTATTTGTCAGACAGGCAACTTACAGTGCATTAAGGCTATACATATCAGCGTGTTCTCTGGGAATTGTCCACGTTTATATAGCACATTAAATATAGTTAACATTTACTACTAAAATAACAAAGATTAATATCATTGCCTGCTTTAACTACCGATGCTGTTTACAAATACAATCATATTATTATAGGTGGGTAAAAGCCAAGTTCACAAGGTGCAGGACCCACCCTTTCTATAATTATATCCAAACAAGTTACAATAAAAGTCAATAAACCAGGTATTATTTTGAATATTTTAATTAAACACATTTCTCAACGTAACGTTATAGCCTTTAATAAAACTGCAGCGGATCTAATCTATTAAACAGTGGCAAAGTAAACAAGCTTTTAGATATTTTAAGAGAAAGACAAAAGGTATTTTAGCTGTTGATTTGGTTATGAAAAACGTTTATTCTTGCTACTGCTAGCCTTTTTTACTCCATCTGGCACGAACCCAGAGTCTCCGCTGGATAACATCGGACGGAAAACAAACGAGATTTCATTCGATGACTTGTGGTTGCATCTCGGGACAAAACAAAAATAACGTTATGTAGGCTATATTAACTGAAAGGTAAACTTCTAAGAACGTGAAGCTGAAACGCGGGCTAGTGAGAGCTTTCATGTTTGTCATGATGACGTCTAAAGTCCCCGCCAAAGGATGTAGTCCCTTTTAGCAACTTGTTAGCAACCACCGTTTTTAAGACACAATAAAGTTTTAAAAAATCACAAGCAGGTTATAACTGGTGTGTTTTATGTCATAGATCAAAACGTGAAAATATTTAGAGGCTTTGTTAACCACAGACCTTATTTCAGGCGATTTAGCAAAAACCCATTCAAAAAACCCATAGACTTTAGGGCGAGGGAACCCGTAGTGCTAAAATGCTAACTCACTTCCGCGTTTTGGCCTACAAAGTGACGTCATAACTTCGGCACTCTATTGCGTGCGGGAGGGAGGAGCTTTGTGGTGATGGTGGTGATGTAAACCTGGCAGTCGGATGCAGCAGCGGAGATGTGCCGTCAGTTTTTAAGTGTAAGAATTCAAATGTTTAACCCTAATTAAAGTTATATTTTAATGTCTCGTAATATTAATGGGTATATGTTGTGCCAAAAAAGTACCGTGTTTATCTTGTAGGGTCCGATGAAGATACCGAGCGCCTCATTGGGGTTATCAGGCTAAAAAACAATAAATAAAAAGGCTCTAGTTCAGTGTCATGCAAGTGTCTTTTTTATGTATTTCTTTTTATGTTTCTGTCCGAGTAGTAATACTGTGGCTGTACAAATGTTAACTTTATCAGTCCAACCAAAGAAACATGGTTACTACACTTTTACTATAGTAAAAGCATGGTTAATTTTCATCAGGGTATTTTTAAGTATTATACATAAGTATAAGATTAAGTATAAAATACGTTAAACAATAGTTACACTATAAACCTTAAATATTTTAACTCGGAAAATAAGTAACGTTAGCTTTCGTTACACACATTTGCACATGAACGTCAGAACCAGCCGCCTCACAAACGACCTGCGTTTGGTTGATCTACGACGACGCCCTGCTTCACTCCTCAATTTGGTAAACACATTGTAAATGTATTGTGGAAAAAAAGATGGGAATAGTAAATAAAATTATATTGGATATATAAGAATGAATGAAGTGTACATTTTTTGTCACGGTGTGCGTAACTAGGCAACCACGTTCTCGTTTACGTTGCATGACGTCATCGAAGTATGTCCCAGAACGTGCATACTCTTTTGCTACACACTCAAAAGTATGTACTTTTTCATCACAAAAAAGTACACACTTTTAGGTCGTAGTATAAGTAGACGAAATGGAACTCAGCAATAGTATCCGCGCCACTGATTGCAGCGGCAACGAGCACTTTGATCAGTTGATTTAAAAAACAAAACATTTCAGCGCTAGATCGCCTCTTATTTAAAAAACAAACTAAATGAATGCTCTGCTGGTTAACTGGAGATGTTTTGTTTATTTGTATTGGTACATTCATGCCACGAGATGTTTCAAAAGTGGTGGGGACAATATCGACCTTAGAAAATAGTGGTGGGAACATGACCCACCTGCAAATTACGCCTATGCCCAATATAGACATTTCTATAGAGTAGTGGTCTCCAACATCCTGCAGATTTCAGCTCCAACCCTGATCAAACACACCTGAACAAGCTAATCGATGTCCTCAGAGTTACTTAATACTTAAAGACAGGTGTGTTGAACTGAAGTCTGCAGGACAGAGGCTCTCCAGGAGCAGGGTTGGAGACCACTGCTATGGTGTATATAGACATTTTATCAGTCAGACCTCTAAGTAAGCATGAATGTGCACAGTACCAATACTTAAATATTATAATCTGCTATTTCAGGAAGAGGGTGGTGTTCATTATGTCTATGACCTGTATGCTATAGTCAATCACACTGGTTCCCTCAGTGGTGGACACTACTATGCTGACATCAAGTCATTTAAGGACCATCAGTGGTATCGATTTAACGACTCCACTGTGAACAAGGTGAGTTTATCTCTCTTTAATAATATACTCATTACGCACATTCACAGCTAGATGTCCAATAGCTGTTTTTGTGTGGACACACAGTAAGTCACATTGTCAAGTATGCAAATATATTTCTGCATTTAAACTTCTGAGTCCTTGATTGTTTTTGGTGCAATCTTTTTTATTTGTGAATAAATGGGAAGACTGTGGGACAGAATCTTTGCCCTTGTGTTTTTACAGATTGATAATGTCAGTGTCAGGTAAGAGACTTTATGATGTCACTTAATAAAAATACTTTACATTTTACTAGTGTTTTAGTGTATGAACTGTCTAATCTTAGAGCTACTAGGGGCTACATTGGGATTGGGATCCCGGTACCCTATGCTAATCTCGCGGGAGGGGGGGTGGTTTGACATTTGTGGTGCTATAGCATTACTTTATCTTTTGGTCAGTTTAATTAACACAATGTTTTATCTCTGTTCTTCTGAATGTCTAGCATAGCCCTAATATTTGTGTAATTTTTTCACAATTTCTACAAGCTGTAACAGAGTGTTTGCGGGTGTGGGCAATAATGGTCAGAAACTCAGGGTGAATGGGAAAACTGTCCCGCACAGGGCTGTAATATGGACCACTCTTAACTGTAATGTAGAAACATTTTCTGTAAAGCTGCTTTAAAATTGTATGAATTGTGAAAGGCACTATGAAAATGAATGTGAACTGAATTTTATTGGCAGCCAGGAATCTGTGCAAATGCACTGTGGAATCATCAGTGTAGTGATGCAGTTTGTAGCGCATCATTGCAGTTTAAATGTTGCATTTATTTTTAACAGATACATCGACTCTGACACGGCATGCTTGCTTTTCTTCAGAAAATGTAAGCAAAAGTTTCAATATTGTGTAATATTTTCTCATGTGTATTTATTTTCACATACAATAATTATAGACAAAGCCAAACCTGAAAACTATTAATCAAATATCAAAGCAAGTATTATACTGGAAAAATATCAAACTCATCAGAAAAACATGCCTCTAACAATATTTTTTTTCTTTCTCAAAACTCCCAAAACAAACAATCCACTGCAGTTTCCAGCTCAGATGTAAAAAACCAACAACTTTTAATCCTTTACACACAAATTATGGTTACAGGGGTAGATTATGGATTAATAAAGACTTAATTTTGTGCGGCTCCTCACACAATATAATATGACCTAAAAACACTTTTACTAAAGCGCATGATTTGTAAACTAATATAATTTACCATTCGCAAGCAATCCACACGTATGGAGCTGGTTCTGTAAACTTGCTCAGTAGCCCCACTGGTACAGCACTGCTGTTTTTATGTGAAGCACGAGTCACGGTAAAAGAGCTCAAAGACTTGTGGTATGGTTGCTTCAGCAAATGCGTTTTTATCTCCCGTTTGCTTTTGTTAACACTATCGATCGGGTTTAGTGTCAGTGCTACGTTAATTTAAAAAACGATAGAGCATTAACTTTTTAGCGCCACTCAACGGAAATTTCATTTCCAAACAGCCATGATACGTGAAAAAACAGATTTAATTTAAATGAATAATTTAGCAGACATTTTTATCCAAAGCGACTTGCAAATGAGAGTAAAGCAATCAAACAACAATAGGCAACAATATGTAAGTGCCATGACCAGTCCCAGTTAGTCCCGCACAGTACATGTAGCAATGTGTGTGTGTGTGTGTGTTTTTAAATAAAAATAAAAAATGAAATAAAAACATAAATAGATTAGTAAGTGTTAGTATTAATGGTCAAGTGTTGAAGAAGAAGATGCGTCTTTAGCAGTGTCTTGAAAATAGCTAAAGGCTCTGCAGCTTGGGTGGAGTTAGGCAGGTACGAACTGAATAAAAGTCAAGTCAAGTCATCTTCATTTATATAGCGCTTTTAACAATGTAGATTGTTTGTTTCAAAGCAGCTTTACAGAGATAAGCGTATAATTTAAGGTAACAGAGATTGTTTCGGCTTTACAGCAGAGTTAAGTTATTTTCCATCTAAAGTTAGTTTTGATTGATTCGCTTCCGTCGCAATGATCATTTGTTATTAAATTAGGGGCCGCTAAGACGACACCATTCCCTCTACACAGACTTTAAACGCGAACTTGTGAGAAACACTGATGGCGTTCACATGCGCATTTAGAATGGGTTCTATAGTTATGTGCGTTTGAATATATGTGTGCAGGTTTGTAATTCCCTACAAGCCAAGCCTAAACAAAGTACTGGGCTTTCCTTATAAATGTTGATACAGAATTTTATTTTATTTTGTCACTTCGGGGTAGGAACGCAAAACGAAATTCCCAACACCGCCTTATCTGTAGAGTGGTAGTGGGATCCTCCATAGGGAGAGACTAGTTGGCACTTCAGCACTGCGTTGTCATCGGTCCAGGCGAAGGTCCTTCGTCAGATCTGGATCCGGCAGGCTGCAGGAAAACCTCGGGATAAACACAGACACTAAAATTAGCGTAGATGCTAATATATTGTCTTGGCTAAATGTAATTTACACGAGACTAGGTAATGATCTGAGATGTCATCGCTCTGCTGCAAAATTTCAACGGCATCAACATCTATTCCATGTGATAATATTAGATCTAGAGTATGATTACGACGATGAGTAGGTCCTGACACGTGTTGTCTAACTCTAATTAATTCTGATAGAAAGTCCGCAAATTCTTTGATAAAGTCTGTATGGTGTCCTGGTGGCCTGTATACAGTAGCCAGCACAAATCTCAAACGTGATTTATCGTTTACACTATATATTTTTACATTAAGCACTAACACTTCAAAATAATTATATTTAAAACTTGATTTCTTAGTGGTTTAGAAAATATTACTATAAATTACAGCAACACCACCCCCTTTGCGTTTCAGACGAGGCTCATGTTTATAACTGTAATCTTGCGGGGTGGACTCATTTAAAGTAATGTAATCGTTTGGCTTTAGCCAGGTTTCTGTCAAACACAGCACATCTAGGTTATTATCTGAAATCATATCGTTAACAACGAGTGCTTTTGAAGTAAGCGATCGAATATTCAGCAACCCAAGCTTTAGCATTTGCTCATCTGTATTATAGCTGTTTTTTATTTGTTGAACATCAATTAAACTATTGGAGCTTTTTAACCTTAGATGGGTTTGGATGTTTTTTGGATTTCACATCACCAGATTCAAGGTAATCTGTTTTGGATAAAACTGAACATGCTTGTATAGGTCCACCCACTGGACATTTCACTTTGAAAATGTTTCAAAACATGGAAGAAGCAACATAATGTCATTTTGCAGAAAAGTCACCACAGGCCTGTTTATTCCAATGAGCCTTGGTTGGAAAATATGAAGTATGCAAAAGCTTAGAATAACTAAGTCAAATATAATCACTAAAAATAAAATTAAGATAATTGTTTTGGAAATCACTAGTGTGAGAACTCTTGAGTGGTTTTCAATCCTGGTCATGGGGACCCACAGCACTGCACATCTTGCATGACTTCCTTGCTTTAAAAAACGAATTAAGATCACCAGCTCGTTAGCCGAGAGCTCCATGAGCTGAACTGTGTGTGTCATGAAGAGTCATAGAAATTGTGTGCAGTGCTGTGGGTAAACCACTGCTTCTTTATAATATAGCATTTATTATTATTATTTAAGCTGTTGTTCTTTTTCTTATTCTCATTTAAAGCGGATGCTCAGCAAGAAAAGACAGTCATGAGATCAGACAAATCTAAAGGTCCACAGAGTAAGAGGACCAGCAATCAGACTGAAGAGGAGAATCATCCGTCTCCAGCAGAAATAAGAGGTTTGTTTTCATACAGATCTTCACACTCTCAACTCTTTACATGATCAAGAAAGTCTTAAAGGTGGGGTATGTGATTCTCTTTTTTGTCCATTTTTTCAAAATCACTTGAAATCCTATTCCTAACCCACTTACAGCCACTGAGTTAGAAGCACCGAAATGAAAATTAAGCAATAGGTGGGTTTCAGTCACGTGATTATGATGACGCGCGAAGGCGGGGCGACTTCAGATGGAGGGCAGGAAGTAAACACGGAGAATACGTCTATGGAGGAAACCGTTGCGGAGTGTCCCTATTGTGCCTTTATCCGATTTTTTTGACAGTCCGTTTACACGTTCTTTCAACTGTGACCCATATCCGATTCATGCGTTTACACTTGCCATACTATCTGAAACATCGCGCATGCTTAAAGGGTTAAATTCTCTTGCACAGATGGACGAACGTGAAATATGCTTGATCCTAGCTCTGCGATATACAGTATGCTAAGTACACCAGACATCACCATGATTATGAGACGGAAGAGGACGAAAAGTGGCATCATTGCACATATACTTCAGTTATTGTGTGTGAGAGAGATCTCAGGACTGGTGGGAGCATATTGTGTTTAAATATTGGCTTCGACCACGGAGACGTTGCCTAAAATGCCTCAGAAAATACGATCCGCCTGACAGTCGCATTGTCACATATACTATTTATTTCCACATATGAATGAGGCCTGAAACCGATCTGGAAATATCCGAATGCATGCGTTTTTTTGCCTGTTTACACTGTCATAGAACACATCGGATCTGTGTCACATACAAGCAAAAAATCAGAATTGGGTCACATTTCACTGACAGTGTAAACGAGACCTAAGTAAATGAGCATTTAACGACAACATAATGCTATATAAACACAGACACGATAAAAAACGTTGGCTAGCTAACATACCTCCGACGAAGTGGTCGCTGCAGACATGGGCATTAACAGACTCTGCTCCTCCCGACAGCAGATGTAACTTACGTTTAAAAAAACACTTTTTACTTTGAGCTTTTTACATTTCTCACCTTTATGAGTGACAATCTTCGGTACTCTATAAAAAACCTTTCCCTTTTCTCGATTAGAACGATTGGAGCAGCCGTAAACTACACAAAACATTGGCATTTTTCAGACGGCAGATCCTCAGCTATTTCACTTCCTGCCCTCCATCTGAATTTCGCGCTCTCGCGATGCAGCAGCGTGACGTCACGTGAAACCAACCTATTTAATCATCTGTGGAACGGGCAGGACTCGAAAAACTCCAGCCAATCATTTCCAAGACCACCTAGAATCATTGGAAAGTAAGTTCGTCAATCAAACGGTCATACCATACCCCTTCCCCCCATCCCCCTCGCGCGCATCGAATGGGTGGAGTCAGGGCCAGCGTTGGAGGAAAGAACGTTGGACCATTTGAGTTGTGTATTTTCAAAATCTGTTGGCCGTTTTGCAAATCCCATACCCTACCTTTAACAGCATCTCCAGTAACAACACGCTCTGATATCACTCAACTTTTCACTTTCCTTTTATTATATATAAGTATTTGTATATTATTCAAGTTGGTTAATATTTAGTGTAATTAATATTCAGGAGTCTGATAACAAATATGACATTTGCAACAGTGTTGCTGTAGTGAATATCATCCGTGTTGTGATTCAGCTGTATGACTCAACGAGACAAGAGTGCAGTTATACTGTATGTTAGCACACTTGAAACACTGCAGTCAGATTAGAGGCTGGATTATTATATTACACAAGATAACAAGAGTTCCTCTTTCATTGCATCTGCTCTGACCTGCTCTGAAACTGTTCCAATTTAGACGTTTTCGCATCACTTGTATCAGGGCTTCAACACACTTCTCAACACAAACGTCATGCATACAAATCATAAAGAGCATTACACATGTCATATGTTCTGTGGAAAGTGAAAAAGTCTTGCTTTATTGTAATTATTGTTTTGGTTCTTTCCCCAAGAAGAAAAAGAAAACCCTGAAAAAGAAAAACCTAAAGAATCGAGAAGACCAGAAGGTCATGTGATCTCCACAGCAGATTCAGATGATGATGAGGCAGGAGCACAAATTACCAGCTTGTCAAAATTTCCACTCCGGCAGGGTTTGAAATTTGTCTTTATCTTACAATACGCAATTCGTCTTTGTTTATTAGGATATGTATTAACACCATTTAAGCTGGCTATAATTAAACCGCAACTTGATCCTACAGAATTAGTCAATTACAGGTCGATCAGTACACAAGTTCAGTATGGCGTACCACAAGGCTCAGTACTAGGACCGCTGCTGTTCACTCTGTACATGCTACCCTCACACACACACACACACACACACACACACACTCTGTGCATGCTACCCTTAGGAGATATCATTAGGAAGCATGGCATTAGTTTTCACTGTTATGCCGACGATACTCAGCTCTATATTTCTTCACGCCCAGACGAAACTTACCAATTCACAAAATTAACGGAATGCACAGCTGATATAAAAAACTGGATGACTCGTAATTTCCTACTAAATTCTGAAAAAACAGAGTTTCTAATTATTGGACAAAAAACGTCCTCACGTAATAACCTAGAATACTGTCTAACACTTGATGGCTGCTCTGTTAAGTCTTCGTCGTCGGTTAGGAACCTGGATGTGTGTGTTCGTGTGTGTTCGTGTGTGTGTGTGTTCGTGTGTGTGTGTGCTCTTTGATACCAATCTTTCATTTGAAAGTCACGTGTCTAGTATCTGTAGAACTGCATTTTTCCATCTTAAAAATATATCTAAATTACGCCATATGCTCTCATTGACAAATGCAGAACAATTAGTTCATGCGTTCATGACCTCAAGGCTAGATTATTGTAATGCTCTACTGGGTGGTTGCCCTGCACGCTTAATAAACAAACTACAGCTGGTCCAAAACGCAGCAGCTCGAGTTCTTACCAGAACCAGGAAGTATGACCATATTAGCCCGGTTCTGTCAACACTGCACTGGCTCCCTATTAAACATCGCATCAATTTTAAAATATTGCTGATCACTTACAAAGCACTGAATGGTTTAGCTCCGCAGTGCTTGAGCGAGCTCTTAACGCATTATAGTCCGTCACGTCTATTGCGATCTCAAAATTCCGGCCAGTTGATAATACCTAGAATATCAAAGTCGACTGCTGGCGGTAGACCCTTCTCCTATTTAGCACCAAAACTCTGGAACAGTCTTCCTACCATTGTCCGGGAAGCAGACACACTGTCAGTTCAAAGCCAGATTAAAGACACATCTCTTTGACCTAGCATTCACATAATAAAAATAATAATAATTTGCTACATTTATATAGTGCTTTTTCTGAGACCTCAAAGCGCTTTACATAGAAGGGGGGTTAGTGGTTCTCCTCAACCACCACCAATGCGACGGCAGCCATATTGCGCCAGAACGCCCACCACACACCAGCTTACTGGTGGAGAGGAGACAGTGATGAAGCCAATCGGTATATGGGGATGATCAATTCTAGACTTCTATAATTCAATGTTAGGCTGCATAGATCAGGTCAGCCGGAACCGGGAACACTTCCCATAAATCCTGATGTACTTGTTACATCATGAGAAGAATGGCGTCTACACTAATTTTAGTGTCTTTGTTTATCACCCGAGGTTTTCCCGCAGCCTGCCGGATCCAGGCCGTATCCAGATCTGACTAGGAGATTCGCCTGGACCCGATGTAATAGCGGGGTGCTAAAGTGCCAACTAGTCTCTCCCTATGGAGGATCCCTTTCCCACTCTACAGATAAAGCGCAGTCAGGAAAATTTGGTTCGCGTATCTACCCCGAAGTGACAAAATTCTGTATCAAAATGTTAAGGCCAGACAAGTAGATTTTTAAGGCTTGGTTTGTAGGGAATTACAAACCTGTGCACATACAGTATATTCAAACGCGCATCCCAATAGACTGAACTCGTAATACGCATGTGCACGCCATCAGCGTTTCTCCCAGGTTTCGCGTTTAAAGTCTGTGTAGAGTTTCCTGTTAGAACGGTGTGTGTTAGCGGCCCCTAAGTTAATAACTAACGATCGTTGTGACGGAAGTGAATCAATCAAATTAACTTTAGCTTGAATAAACTTTAGCTTTATTCAAGAACTGCTATAAAGCCAAAACAATCTCTGTTACTACCCTTGTATCTCTGTAAAGCCGCTTTGGAACAATCTACATTGTTGTTTGTTTCTTAAAATATACAGAACATCATCTCGAAGGAGACTATTAAAATGATTTCAAGAGATATAAATGACTAAAATTTCCATTGAAACCAAACAGATTTGAATACATTGCTTTGTGTTGTTGATCACATTTAAGATAATTAAAATAACATTTAGATACCCTAATGTTCAATAATCTGTGGAAATAAAATGAAAAAAGTGATTTTTTTTAAAAAGATTCTTACTATTTCAGTTTCTACAGAAAAAAATGTATTTAATCAAAGCCAATCTTTTCATATTTCATTCAAAATACTGTATGTACTTGGCATTTAAAAAGTAATTGTGAATGACCCAAGAATAAAAATGTGTAAGCTGAGGATAAAGACAGGTCTTAATCATGTACATTTTAATCTACGTAAATGTCAGTACATGAAAACAATATAATAAAAGTCTTGGGATACAATCCCATATTAAGGGGTTTGAGTGTGTTATTTCAATGCAAAGTCATTAGCAATGCATTTAACATACTGGTGTGTTCCCGGAGCAGCCTGAAATAATGCTGTTCTGCTCAAAGTCATAATAACTAAGAGGTCATTCCTATGAGCAAAACAATAATGAGATATTATAAATCATTGTACTTTACATGACAACTCACTGATGCTGCCTTCCAGGTATCCTTTGAGAAAATGAACACAGTTTATGTGGATTAATACATAAGCCATAACTTTATTGGATTATATGAACTATAGTAGGGCTGGTGGACGATATTCCCCAAAATATGTTCATAATATTTTTTCATATCAGTCGGTATTGATATTTATCACAATATTTATTTACCAAGGAAATGTTTTCCACATATTTGTTAGACCTTAAGAATGAATGTAGCATACCTTTTTTGTTTATATTTACTTTCCACAGAGTAAGCTTCCTTTTAATTTAAGGCTCCATTAAATCATTTTTATTTTCCCCTAAATTCTGTTTGCCATTTTATTTTTTCTGGATTCTTTAAAGTTTTATAATAATTAAATGAATGAAATTAACAAATTGATCAATCTTTTAAAGTGTAATAAAATGAAAATATACATTAAATACAACAAAACATTGCGTTTTAATTCATCAAATATGATAAATATGATGATAACTGTAGCCTATACTGTAAATTAAAAAAATATCTTGGTTGTATTTTATTCCCCAGGCCTAAACTATAGGATAATAGATGTTTCACAGACCATTTACACCATATTCATTTCCTGTTCTCTGTGCAGACGTACTGTAACAGATGCAGAATCACATGACTTACAAGAAGAGTTTCTGTTTTGTAGAAAATGAAAGTGTGTGTGTACAGGGTGTGTCTTAGAATACTGTACAGCAAGCTGTTATTTGGAACAGCCCATGTGACTCAATCCCAGTGTTATCTCATCATTTAGCAATAAAAAAAGATAATTCTGCCTGACAATGCTGATAATGACTAGGACTGGCTGGTTATTTTGCCATAGTCAGTAAAAGTGTAGAGAGTGAACAGCAGTGGCGTGCACAGTTGTTCTGAAATGAGGGGGCAAAGTTAACATAGTTTTGGATCATCAGTCCATCAGCGCCCAGTAAACACTCACAGACACGAGATCTGAATGCCCACTGAATAATTTCACTGATCACATTCTCAGGTTATGTCAAGTTTAAATGTGACGTGGCGAAGTGGTCTTATCAAGTGGTTAATTTCTTTGTAAATTTTAATAAGTATTCCTATTAGTGATGGGAATTCCGGTCATTTTTGGGAGCCGAATCATTTGGCTCAGCTCAGCAATTATAGCTGACTCTTTCGGCTCTCAAATGGCTCTTCATTTAGTACCATTTCTGTCTTTTAGAATTCATTAAAATTTTGCGTTGTTTTGTCCCATGCACATGTCACTTAAATTCAGTGTAATTAACATGGATCAACATTATCTCAGTGTCAGGGTTTCACAGATGATGCAGACAAGATGGTAAGTTTAATGCTTTAATTGCAGAATGAATCGGAGATGAAGACAATAGGTGAGTAACAGCAACACAGATAATCAGAATATGCTTAGCTGAATGAAAAAGTCTCTCTTTCTTTCATTCTTGCAGGTGACGAAGATGGAGGATCGATGAAGATGGCTGGCAGAGAGATGGAAGGCGTTCGCGTCTCAGGTAAGTGTTAAGGGAGTCTGTGAGTCTTGAATTTTCGTGTATAGACGAGACCAGACGAGGAGTGAAGGGAAAGTGCTGAATATAAAGGGTGAGACTGATGAGGGGGTGCGGGTGATGCTGATGATTAGATTGAGAGAGTGAGTGCAGGTGTGCGCCACTGAGGATTCTGGGGAATGTGGTGCACACACACAGGTGAAGGCAGATGAAGGGAGAAGAACGTGAACGTGACCGTGACACTCAGAGCAAAACTTTTTTTTTCTTTGTAATAGAATAGGGATGATAAGCTGGTTTTGCATTAAATATCATGGTAACACTTTACAATAAGGCTCATTAGTTAATATTAGTTAGTATTGACTAACAATGAGCAATAGGGTTTTTACAATAATCTTTAAGGTTTATTTCAATAGGGTTTATTAATTAACTAGCTTGAACTAACAATGAGCAATACATTTGTTACTATATTTATTAATCTTTGTTGATGTTGGTTAATACAAATACAGTTTGTTCAAGTTAGCTCAGTGCATTAACTAATGTTAACAAATACAACCTTTGATTTTAATAATGTATTAGTAAATGTTGAAAGTAACATTAACTAAGATCAATAAATGCTGTAGAAGTATTGTTCACTCTTAGTTCATGTTAACTAATGAAACTTATTGTGTCACCAAAATAATATATTTCAAGAAGAGTACCTTATTGTAGAAAATTAAACTATTCTAAACATGAATAAACAAGTTTTATACAGGGTGTGTCTGCCCTACATCAATGTTGATCAATTAGTTTTTCCAGGAACTAAGCCTTTTGTCCTGCTCTCGTGTTTGAGTACAATCATCACTTGTACTTTGAGTTTTGACGATACGTGTCAGGTCAACTGTTATTGAACAGCAATGAACATAACTTTTTCTTCTGAGAAACAGAAACTGAAACAAATGAATGAGCAAAATTTCCCCTAAATCCAGTAACATGTGGTGTATTGTGAAATGGCTTTTCAGATGAGATTATGTGACGTGGAAGGTAAATACTGAACATCACCCCTGTGCAAACAGCTTTATAACAGAATTAGTGAGTTATAAATCAAAGAAAACCTACTTTAAGACACGTCATCATTGTTTAAAACTGTTAATTTTTTTAATTGTACAATTGCGTTTTTAACAAGCTATATATACCGTGAAAACAGCAGAACAATAGAAATGCAATGTCACTGAGAGAGAGAGAGAGAGAGAGAGAGTGAGAGAGAGTGTGTGTGTGTGTGTGTGTGTGTGTGTGTGTGTGTGTGTTAATGGCTGAAAATGCCAGCATACGTTTCCAAAATTAAAAAACAAAAACTCTTTTTGGGAACATTCTCAGAAGAAAAACTGTTATTGAAGAGAGGAAATAATATTGTTTCCTTTTCCATTGTTAAAAAAAAAAATTCAGGGACCAGACATGAAACAGGGTTCCAGTAAGATAACATTTATTTGATGTGTTGAGTATGTGATCGTGCACAGCACTGTGTCACAGCTCAGTCTATATGCTTAACTTTAGTGCTGACTGAGAGGGAAATGCTGCACATCAGCTCAAGTAAAGTACATTTTCTTTAGGCATTTTGGGATGGCATTTTGATATATTTTATACTTATTTTGTAATTTGCACATTATGGGAATTTTATTGGAATTTTTAGTGCTTTACTTTTTACTTATGTTTTACTGCTGCTGTCTTCCAGGTTAGGGTTAACCCTATCCTTTTAGAAAATAAACACAGTTCACATGGAATAATCAAACATGAGCCTGAGCCATCAGACATCACATCTTTCTCTTTTTTTTTTTAAACACAACTCTTGTCTCTTTATAGTTAAGACATGACAAAAAGAGAAAGTTTGATAATCACATTATTTACCAGAAGAGTTTCTTGAATTAAATAATATTCCAAAACACTGATTCATTTCAAAGTGCAGGATCCTGATAAACCTGCAGGTTTAGTGTTTATAAAAGAGCAATTATCATGAATACTTTTGTCACCGGGTGAAAACCTGGCAAATCCAAAAAGATTCCTCATTGGTTCTAATTCTGGCTCTGTTGAGTGTTGGCCATAACGAGCGCCAGCTGAATCAAATCAGCTGCGCTTCATTGAAGCATGTGCTCAGGAAAAGGAGCATAAAAAAGGAGTGTTTGAGCAGTGTGGAGATTGGGGTAAAGGAATAGTGTGGAGAAGTATAAATCAACAATGGCAACAGAGCTGGGATAATGCAACAAAAGGGAGACATTTACACGAAATCCAAAGTAAAGTAGGTATATCAAGAAGTAGGGGAATAAAGAGGAAAGAGCAGGTGATAATGAGCAGGCTGAGAATTGGGCATAGTAATCTTAATGGCACACTTTTTATTACAGGAAATCATCCTACAGGAATGTGTGAACAATGTCAGGAGGCTGAAACAGTAGAACATATTCTTATAACATGCAGGAAATTTATTCAGGAAAGACAAGAAATGGTAACACAATTACAAAAAATAAGACGGGTAGATAATACAGTTAAAAGTGTATTGGAGTATGGAGAGAGTGTGGAGGGTAGGAAAGTGATATTTGGTTTTCTGAGGATGACTGGATTAGATAGGAGGATATAGTTGAATGAGAATAAAGGGTAAATAAAACCGAAAGGTGGCAGTAATGCAACTCAAAGGATGCCAGCTGCCTTAAAAATCCAAAAAGAAGAAGAAGAAGAAGTGTGGAGATTGGGCAGGCAGCAGTGTGTGTGTTCTGACAGCGGCGGTGAAATAAAAAGGCTGAAGGTTTAATGTCGGATCGGAGTTCTACTGTGAGATTCCCCGAGGCGTGCTCATTTGGTGAGTTTTCTGAAGAAACCACGAACAGCAACGCGATGAAGTAAGTGAGAAGATTATATAGAAGGAAAACAAAAAGGAGAGTGACTGGCAGAAGTGAGAGAGGAAACCACTGCAGGAAAAGTTAAGTGCACTCTTCATTTGATTACCCATTGAGAAGACCACATTTGAAGATTGACCATCACCAGTGTGCAACTAACCTTTGTTTGCGGGCAGTGTGTGTGATCTTGTTGACAGAACGAAGCGTAGTAACTGGAACAGCTGGGAGGATCGCTGATGTGTGACCTAGCTTTCACATAATACATTATAGACTTCTATAATTTAATGTTATGCTGCATAGATTAGGTCAGCCGGAACCGGGAACACTTCCCAAAAATCCTGATGTACTCGTTACATCATGAGAAGAATGGCATCTACGCTAATTTTAGTGTCTGTGTTTATCCCGAGGTTTTCCTGCAGCCTGCCGGATCCAGGCCGTATCCAGATCTGATGAAGGATCTTCCCATGGACCCGATGACAACGCAGTGCTGAAGTGCCAACTAGTCTCTCCCTATGGAGGATCCCACTACCACTCTACAGATAAGGCGTTGTCGGGAAAATTCGTCTCGCGTTCCTACCCCAAAGCAACAAATAAAATAAAATTCTTTATCAAAATTTATAAGGAAAGACAAGTATTTTGTTTAGGCTTGGCTTGTAGGGAATTCCAAACCTGCGTATATTCAAACGCACATAACTATAGAACCCATTCTAAATGCTCATGTGAACGCCATCAGTGTTTCTCACAGGTTCGCATTTAAAGTCTGTGTAGAGAGAATGGTGTCGTCTTACCCCCAATTTCCACCAGATGCGTAACGGCTGCGGAACGGCTCCGCTGCGTGACAGCTCCGTGTTCCGTCGTCCGTCAATACCCACCAGGTCCGGATTTGTTGCGGAACGGCTGCGTCCATGACTGACAGCTGAAGTCACGAGGACCCACGAGATCTCGCTAATTCACGTATGATCGCGCGATATATAGTTTCTATAAACAGAACGTTATGAGGAATGGCATATTATGACGTTTTCAAGGTGTAGTGTAGGGAAATATGATCCGCCATGATCACGGTGTATTTTATTTAGAAAATTAACCGGATCTTTTATTTTGTTTTGGTTTGTTCTGTTTTTTTGCTCGACTTCCTGTCCTGCGCATTCTGCCCTGTAGTGCTGCGGAGCTCTCCGGCATCCGGCAAAAATAGAAGCTCTGCGTATCTGCTCCGGAGGGCTGCGGATCGCCGGAGTCGGAACGCAGCTGTACCGCATTCAGTGGAAATACACTCATTGACTTTAATGGAAACCTATTGACTCCGCTGCCGTGCCGGAGCCGCAACGCAGCCGTAACGCAGCCGGTGGAAATTGGGGGTTAGCGGCCCCTAATTTAATAACAAATGATCATTGCGACGGAAGCAAATCAATTAAAACTAACTTTAGATGGAAATAACTTAACTCTGCTGTACAGCCGAAACAATCTCTGTTGCCTTAAATTATACGCTTATCTCTGTAAAGCTGCTTTGAGACAATCTACATTGTTAAAAGCGCTATATAAATGAAGATGACTTGACTTGACTTGACATGTGTTCATGCTGATCTTCTGAAAATATTATTCCTCGAGTCATCCACCCTACAGAGAGAAGAGAAACGAGTCGATTAATCACTGTAGAGATGAAGTGAGTTTTGCAGTGTCTGAAAGAGTGAAGCGCACACGTGTGAAGATTTATAAGAGTGATTTATGCACAAGTGTGGTGAGATCAAATGACTGCGATTCCTCTGAAACTTTGATGGATGAATATTGACTTATGACTGTGAAGATTTCTTTGAATTGATCTGTCTAAAGCTGTGTCCAGGTTCCCACTCGAGTGTACGGTGTGGAGGGAAAGAGCTGAACGCACCCCGAGTACCACACTCCACGAGCACTGTCTCTCACGTCCACGAAAGTCCTGTCTCACTTGTCATTGCCTGATCCACCGTCACTGTCTGTCCCTCAGAAGAGGTGAGGAAGCTGCTGTCATTCGATCGGCTGTTCTATGAGCACGTCCACAAGCCGAGTCTGAGCACCGTCACCGTCTGTCCCTCAGAAGAGGTGAGGAAGCTGCTGTCATTCGATAGGCTGTTCCATGAGCACGTCCACAAGCCGAGTCTGAGCACCGTCACTGTCTGTCCCTCAGAAGAGGTGAGGAAGCTGCTGTCATTCGATCGGCTGTTCCACGAACACGTCCCCAAGCCGAGTCTGAGCACCGTCACCGTCTGTCCCTCAGAAGAGGTGAGGAAGCTGCTGTCATTCGATCGGCTGTTCCACGAACACGTCCCCAAGCCGAGTCTGAGCACCGTCACCGTCTGTCCCTCAGAAGAGGTGAGGAAGCTGCTGTCATTCGATCGGCTGTTCCACGAACACGTCCACAAGCCGAGTCTGAGCACCGTCACCGTCTGTCCCTCAGAAGAGAAGAGGTGGGGAAGCTGCTGTTCATTCGATCGGCTGTCCTAAGAACATCTTCACGAGCCGAATACTTACCTGCTCTTGGGGGAAGCTGAAGGCGAGAAGAAGCCTCTGCCCGTCCTACAAGCACTTTCTGACGAGTCGAAAAGACGAGAAGAAGCCATTGTCCCACCTACGAGCCAGAGAGAAGAGGAATATCCTCTTCCCAAACCAGGTTCCAGCCCCGAACATTCTCAACATTGTTTTTATTGTTTTAAATTAATAAAAAGAAAAACTTACCTTCCAAAGTCATCCTGTTGTCCGCCTCTGGTGTCTGCTCCTCCGGAGTGTGGTAATTGTCCCTCGGCCCTAACATCGGTTACACTTTACTTTCTGAGAAACAAAAACTAAAAACAAACGACTGAATAAAATTTCCCCTGGAGCAAATGTTTATTGTTGTGTTCATCTTTTTCCAGATTATTTGGTCATCACTAAAGCTCAATTGTACTGCGTTCTTCTCAAATGTGTGACAATTTTTAGAAACACCTCCAGTATTACCCATCAATTCAAGTTAGATGTGTAGTTATCCTAGGGTTATGTTGGTAACAGTCCATGTTTATTTATTACTATCTTGAAATTAAGACAGTAGTTTCCAATAAATTACCTTGTCTTACGTAGTTGTTGTTCATTGCTACACCCATTTATAGAGGGTTTATCAAATAATTTACCTTACACTTACCTGGTAACTACCCCGCAGGAACAGTTTTCCCTAATGTCATGGCACATCTTAAATACTGTGTCAGGATTCCATCACCATCTCCTTCCACTCATTCCCTCACTCCGCCCACTCAGTCATTCACATGCTCATTGTCACCTGATTACTAATCACTGTCACCTGGACCTCATCATCAGTTCATCCATATATACCTGCTACAAACATTCAGTCTTTGTCTGATCTCGTCTATACATGACACAGACTCTCTGCTATACTTACCTGTTTACCTACCTTCGATCCCGATCTTCTCAGCCAGTCACCATTCCGACTTCTAAGGAACTCCTTCTTCATCATCTGCAAGAGAAAGAGAGAGAGAGACTTGGTTACACTTCAGTTAAGCTATCATCTGAAATTCAACTTACTGTTTACTCACCTGTTTCGCTGTACCGATCCATTCTGCAAATTAAAGCATTTAACTTACCATTCTGTCTGCTTCGTCTATGCCAAACCTGACAGAAGATCAGACCACCATGCAGAATCCTTCGGAATCCACAGCGAATTCACCTGTCAATCCGATCGCCATTCATCAACACACCTCTTCAGCTTCACTTCCTCAAGCGCCTGTTGCTTCGTTCACTGCCTCAGCGTGTCCCATGGACTGACCAGCGACATTCTCCGGCGAGGCGGAGGACTGCAGTGGGTTTCTACTTCAGGTATCTTTGTATTTCTCCATGCAAGAACATAAGTTCATTAATGATTCAGCTCGTGTTGCTTTCATCATTTCACTTCTGTCTGGGCAAGCACTTCAGTGGGCACAGTCTCTGTGGAATTCGGATTCGGAAGTCGTCAAATCCCTCTCCGGTTTCATATAACACTTCAAAGAAGTTTTCGGTCAAACAGCTGCCGATCTATCAGTACATGATCAACTCTACAAACTTCGTCAAGGCCAATCTTCTGTGAGTACTTTCTCTTTACAATTCCGCACTTTAGCAGCATCCAGTGGTTGGAATGAGGCAGCATTGATCACAGCTTTTCGTCATGGTTTGAATCCTAACATTCGTCAGTTAATGGTGGTTTACAACGACAGTCTGGGAATTGAGAAATTAATTCAAAAATACATTCGAGTTTCGCAAAGACTATCAGCCTGTGATTTTCCGACTCCCACTGTATGTCCTCCGCCCACGGTTCCATCAGTCACTCCTCCAGCACCAGAGCCTATGGATCTCGGCTCCGCCCATCTTCCAGCTTCAGAGTGGCAACAACGAATTCTTCATAAACTCTGTCTCTATTGTGCATCTGATAATCATCTTCTCAGCTCTTGCCCTATTCGACCTCCATGTCCAGCGGTAAGCACAATTCAAGTCTCACCTAAAATTGAAGCTTTAAATCGCACCACTGTGCATGTATTAACTAGTCATATTTGTGTCTCAGCGCAAGCCCTTATTGACTCTGGTTCGGCGGGGAATTTCATCTCCACACAGCTTCTCCAAAAATTGAACATCCGCAAACATCGCAACTCTCAAGATCTCCATGTACAAACCATCCAGGGAAAACCGCTGGGTCGAGGTCGAATTCGTCACTGTTCACCTACTCTGACGCTGCGTGTTGGTTGTCTTCATTCAGAGGAGATTTCTTTTATGGTGCTGGAGGAGTCCACCGCTGAGCTCATCCTGGGACGCCCCTGGTTAGTTCAGCATCAGCCGACGCTCCACTGGAAATCTGGTGAAGTCTTGCGTTGGGGTGAGTCCTGCCATTTGTCCTGTCTATCATCCATCAAGAAAATCTCTTCATCATCGACGCCTCAGAAGAGGTCCAAAGTTCTTGTTTGTTCCACCTCGGTTGAGAGCCCTAAAGTAGAGCATCAAGTAGAGATTCCAGTGGAGTACCAGGCGTACCAGGATGTGTTCAGCAAGAAACTGGCTACTAAATTACCACCTCATCGGCCATGGGACTGCGCAATCGACTTGCTACCTGGAGCCACTCTTCCTAAAGGTCGTATCTATCCACTGTCCTTCCCGGAGCAGAAGGCCATGGAGGAGTATGTGGAGGAGGCTTTACAACAACAGTTCATCCGCACATCGACCTCCCCTGCCGCTTCAAGTTTCTTCTTTGTGGGTAAGAAGGACGGAGGCTTGAGGCCCTGCATCGATTATCGTCATCTCAACTCTCAAACCGTCAAATACAGTTATCCCCTTCCTCTGGTCCCAGCTGCCTTGGAGCAGGTGCGTGGGGCTCGCATATTTTCAAAACTGGACCTTCGGAGTGCATACAACTTGATCCGTATACGGCATGGAGATGAGTGGAAGACAGCGTTCGTCACCCCATCTGGCCATTATGAATATCAGGTTATGCCCTTCGGGCTGTCCAACGCTCCAGCGGTCTTCCAAGGGTACATGAACGAAGTGTTCCGTGAGTACCTCAACCGCTTTGTGATTGTCTACATTGACGATATCCTCATCTATTCATCTTCAATTGCTGAACACCATTGTCATGTCATTCAAGTACTTGAGAAACTGAGAGAACACAAGCTTTACCTGAAATTGGAGAAGTGTGAATTCCATATCACCTCTGTTCAGTTCATCATAGATCAGCATGGTATCCAGATGGACCAGAGGATAGAAAACGTACGTTTTGTACGTTTGGATAGATGCCGAAACGTATGATATGGACGTATCTGCAACCATTAAACGTAATATTATTACGTTTTTACAGCCACAAAACGTTAAATATTTACGATTCTTTCATATCATTAAGATATCTATATAATTTACCTTTTATAGATAAATGGAAGATCCTTTAACCCTACCCCCCAACCTAAACATAACATTTCCCATTTTATACTGAATATAAAAAGGATAAAATGTACAGAGATGTGCAGGGAATGGCAATTTTATTAACATTATACCATGGGCTGTCTGTTGTATAGGACTAGATGTTGATATCCCTCAATAAGTACCTGGGGCACCGATGGAACTCCGTGGGATGGTCAAATGAGTGAGGGCACCCTTTGGGTTATCAAGTGGGCGCCCTCCTTCATTGGTGTTTCGCTGATATACCCACGACACCTCCAGAGGGTTCAGCAGTAAATCCCAGCATCCCAGTTTCACTCCCTAGGTGGCATCTACTCACCTGAAGGCCCAGGTGGAGTCCTTTCTCTTGATCCACAGCCACTGGCTCCCCTTTTCAGCAGCCCTGGAGAGGTCTTTGACTGCCTGCCAATGGGCCTTTCCTCGCACTCCCATCTCCCTGACTAGCCTGGATGTTGAGGTAGCTACGAACCCTCTGTAACCTACTTCCACTGGGCGTATGTTCGCTTTCCAGCCTTGTTGTTGGGCATCGGCTGCAAGTTCAGCGTACCTCATCCTTTTCCGTTCGTAAGCCTCCTCCACTGCACCTTCCCAGGGCACGGTGAGCTCGATGATGTAAACAAGCTTGAGTGTGGCTGACCACAGAACAAGGTCTGGTCGCTGGTTTGTAGCTGTGATCTCAGCTGGGAAGATTAGTTTCTTGTCCAAGTCTGCCAGCATCTTCCAGTCCCGTGCTCTGCCCAGCTGGCCAGTGTCTGGTCTTGTGGTGGTGAAGCTGGCTTGACCCTCGCCTTCCTGAACAAATGGTGTCGGCTGCCACCGGGATGACGGGAGAGGAAGGGCATTCACACTTTCTGTCCATCGACATTCTAGCAGTGCTGCTAGACTCTTTAACACCTGGTTATGCCGCCAGGTATAACGGCCTTGGGTGAGGCTGGTCTTGCATCCCACTAAAATGTGCTTCAGTGTTGCTGGACTTGGGCATAGGGGGCATGTGGGGTATTCGGCATACCACTGGCTAAGGTTGGCGGGGGAAGGCAGAACATCGTAGGCAGCCCTGATGGTAAAACTTGCCCTGAATGCCTCCATCTCCCACAACTCATTCCAGGAGATCTTCCTCTTCTCCACTCCTTTCCATGCCATCCATTGTCCTTGCTTTGCCTGCGCCACAGCTTGGGCGCACCTTCCTGCTTCCTCCTCCCGACGTATCTCCTGGACCACCAGCTTGCGCCTCTGAGGTGTAGAGGCCTTGCTCCACACTGGTGTACTGGCCCCAAGGCCAAGACCACTCCTCCCCTCCTGCACTCGGCCCACGATGTCCTTGTGTCTGAGTGCTGCCTTTGCCTGCTCAGTAGCAGCCAATGGGGTCCACTTCCTCCTGGTGGCCAGGATGGGGGCAGCTTGGGCTATGAATGGATCACACGAATCCAGCAGCATCATCTCCAGTTTGACTTTGGCGCACTTGTACTCCTCTGTCAAACTGGAAATGGGCAGGTGTAACATCCCTTTGCCGTAGAGCCCAATCCTACTGAGGCACCTGGGAAGGCCAAGCCACTTCCTTATGTATGAGCTGACCAGTCTCTCCAACTTCTCCACCTTTGAGAGCGGGACTTCATAGAGGGTTAGCGGCCACAGGACACGTGGATGTAGTCCATACTGCATGCACCAGAGCTTCAGCTTGCCAGGAAGCATAGTTTTGTCGATGTTCTCCAGGCCGCTGGCTACCTCTCTCCTGAGCTGCTCTACTTGCTCTTTGTCTTTAAGGGAGGCATCATACCAACGACCTAGGCTCTTCGCTGGTTTCTCAGAAACCATTGGAATGGGTTCCTCGCCAATATGAAATCGGTGGTCTGACAGCTTCCCCTTGATAATGGAGATGCTTCTAGACTTGCTCGGCTTGATCTTCATGCGAGCCCACTCAATGTTTTCCTGGAGCTTTCTTAGTAGCTGCACAGTGCAAACCTTAGTCGTGGTGAGAGTTGTGAGGTCATCCATGTAGGCTCTGAGAGGTGGCAGCCTCAGCCCTGGTCTTATACGCTGTCCGCCAACTGTCCATCGAGAGGCCCGGATGATGATCTCCATGGCCAGGGTGAAGGCCAGTGGGGAGATGGTGCAGCCGGCCATGATACCCACTTCCAGGTGTTGCCATGCTGTTGTGTACTCTGCTGATGTCAAGCAGAGTTGGACGTCCTTGAAGTAGGCCTTGACAAGGGTTGTGAGAGCTGCTGGGATCCTGAAGTAGTCAAAAGCTGTCCACAAGAGGTTGTGAGGGACTGAGCCAAAGGCGTTCGCGAGATCCAGGAACACCACATGAAGATCAGTTCCCTCCTTTTTGGCGACCTGGATCTGATTCCAGATGACACTAGCGTGTTCTACACCAGTGGTTTTCAAACTGTGGGTCGCGAGAAAAGGTGGGTCGCACAAAGGAGCTTAGCTGCAGCTAAATTTACATTACGATGAGTGAAACAAAACCAGTCCGATTAATGACCAAACGACTCTTAAAGGGGGGGTGAAATGCTCATTTTCACTCAATCTCCTGTTAATCTTGAGTACCTATAGAGTAGTATTGCATCCTTCATATTTCCAAAAAAGTCTTTAGTTTTAATATATTTATAAAAGAAAGATAGGCTGTACCAAGTCTTTCCGGAAAAAGCCGAGCGTCTGGAGGCGGGCTGTGTGGGCGAAGCCAGAGCCATAGAGAGAATTCTCTCTATGGCTATGGGCGAAGCTAACGCTGTGCTAATGCGCCGATTGCTAACAACACCACACAGCTAGACATTTGAAGCAGTTTTACTCACCGCCCGGTTCCAACCACGACCGCGAACCTTTATCATTGTGACTGCTCGATCCTTAAGCATTAGACGATCTGCAAATCCGTCGATCTGGGCTTTGTTTATAAAACAATCATCGTTGAAATGCAGGGAACAAACAGTCTTAGGCTACACAACTCGTTTTTGCCCCGGAAAAACAATCTGCATCCACTGTTCCTAACGCTGGGTTCTTTGGGAAGCTGAACACGGTTTCCCTCACATCCAAATACACACTTTGGAGACATTCTTGAACAAATCCTAGGCAGCGCTGCCGATGATTTCCTGTTGAAGCGCGTTGATGTGCGCGGTCTCGCCCTCCTCTGGTCGACATGTGCGCGGGCGAGCTTTTCCAGGAGAAATGCTCATATGTGACCAGTCACGGAAAGTAAGGACACATGTCGGTTCTGGGGCATTTTGAGTTATTCACATATTCTGAAAGTGTAGTCTCCAAGCTTTCCAACGATGTGTAACACAAGGAAATCTGATAATATTTGGAGAAGTTATGGCCATTTAAAGGTAGGCACTCAAAAATGCACAAAGGGGAGAAAACAGCGTCTGAAGATTCTCACCTTTCTCCTGCTGGGAGTGACAATAGGGCTCATTTACATCTCATTTAGATAAGCCATACCCCCCTGTAAAGCTGTAAGCACGGGGGGAGCAGAAAGGCCAGGAAAATGTGCCATCAAAGAAAAAAAAAAAAAAAAAAGTTTGCAGGTAATATATAAATAAATGTCTCTTAGCATCTACCGATAAAACTGTATAGGCAACTCTTGTGTACACTGAATAAAAAATAAGATAAACTCTAGACAATGTTCAAATCAAAAACAAGATGTGCTATGTGATATATATATATAGTATGAGTAGGCTATTAGTAGGCTATAACATTCATTTCGTTCGTTTTTTAAATAAGATACTAGCTGAAATGTGTTTTTTTTAAATCAAGTGATCAAAGTGCTCGTTGCCGCGGCGATCAGTGGCGCAGATGCAGTGTTTTCTCATGTGGCTCGCGTCTTCTCGACGCACGCTTCAATCCGTTGCGTATACTCTCTATTCGTTCTGTTTAATATCACAAAACATAATGCAAACGTTTGCGTGTCCCTGCTTGATATACAACCACTGCTGAACATAATCGTTTTGATGAGAGAAAAAAACTATACGGAAAAAAAATAAAACCTGTACGAGGGTGGGTTCGATCTCAGACCCTCTGACACGGCTGGCGAAAGCTCTACCACTGGACCATTAAGATACACGTCAGTTCTATATATTTGCACTGACAACATGTATTAGGCTACATCTCATTAAATGACAAATTAAACCCCATGTAACTTACTATTTAAATCGATTGCTGGACATTGTAATGTTATTGGCGTCCATCTTCATTGAATTTTGAAATCAGATAGAGCCGGCCAGAGCGCTGCATAATAAGTAGCCACGCCGGCTTATTCAGTATGGAAATACACACCGACAATGACACGCCCCTACTGCGTGCTAGAATCTCCGAAAAACAAGCCGATTTCAAAATCAAAATGTACGCTTTTAAATATACCAATACTGCTATCTCAAACATGCAGAGGCTTCTTCGTGATCTCAACTAACAGATTCTGCAAAAAAAACGAAAATCACAAATTTTGAAAAAAAAAGCTTCTTTCTCATTTTGCTCGAAAGTTGTGCTGCCGACTTGAGTCCCTGGTTTCCGTGACGGGTCACATATAAGGAGTTCCACTCTGGTCTACGTCATTAGAACCACGATCGGCCGAAATCAGCCGAAACTTGTACCAACCCGGAAGTAAGATTTTCGGCACAGAAATTCTCCGTTATTCGTCCAAAATATTTTTTTAAAACTTTGGCCATGTTAAGCATGAGAATCCATCTCTTTAACACTGTAAACAACTCTGAATACATGAAACACCATTGTACCCCCCCTTTAAGTGAGTTTTAGCGCCCGCCAAAGTGAATGTTTGTCCCGCCAAAGTCTTATTTGATCGGTGAGTAATGTAGATGAACTGCTGCGCTTGTGACAGAGTCACAGTGCATGTTTAACTGAAAGAACGACTCGGTCGCACGCTCTCTCGCTCTCTCTCTCTCTCTCTCTCTCTCTTCGGAGCCAGGCGAAAGTGTAAACAAGACTTCACCGTCTCGAAACTAAGTGCTGTCTTGCTCTCTCTCCCTCGCACATATTAATCAAAATAAATCGACACGGTGGTAAAAGATCAGAAGACCAAAGTTTCATGTGGAGCATTCTGAGATTTTTTTTCCCCTTAATTTAATAAGTTAAGTTGTTGCCTTATCTTCTCTGAAAAGCATCCAAGACATTCAGCTGACATAAAACAACACTTTAATTAAACAAAAAAAAAACTATCCAGTGATGAAATGTTTTCTGTGTTGACACAAATCTTGGATGTCCATGTCCTAACTGCTGGGATAATCACACAACGCGCACACGTCCAATTCGCGAACTAATGACTCCTTTGAACGATTCATTGAATGGTTAAAACAACTGATCTTTCCAACAGTGAACTCAGGAGACGTCTGAATCAGTAACACTTTACAATAAGGTTCTATTTATTACATAAATTACATAAAAGTACAGTTTGCTTACTCAAGCTTAAGATTTAAAATAAATAAAACCCCTTGTTTTTTTTTAAAAGCATATGACTACATTTTTCCACACAGTGCTATCAAGAATCGATAAGAGAATCGTTAAAGAATCGGATCGATAATCAGAATCGTCAGTGACATTATTATTATTGATAAACTCTTATCATTTCCCATCCCTTTGTGAAGACGGTAAAATTATAATCAAACATTAAAGAACATAGGCCTACATGTTTTTTAAAGTTTTTTTAAGAGTTAAGAGTTAAAAGTTTAAAATATTTTGCTGACATGAGGTCTTGTCACTGTCAGTCTTTTTACATCAGTGCAAAACTAGGGTATGCAGATTAAGACCATCAGCATGCATTGATTAATCCCATGGCATGTAGCAAAAAAACAAACAAAAAAAGTGCGACCAAATCATGCTGGTGCGACCAACTGAGAAAGTTGGTAGCACCAGTGCAAGTGGGTCTTGAGATTGATTATACTTGTCTAGGTGGGTCCTAGAATGAAAAAGTTTGGGAACCCCTGTTCTACACAACCCGAGAAGCCTGAGATGCCTGCTTTCTCGATTGACGTGTCAATCAGATTGTTCCTTTGCAGGTATCCTGCCAACCTGTGAGCGACCACGCTGAAGAAGATTTTTCCCTCGACGTTTAGAAGGCTGATCTGGCGGAACTGGCCGATCTCCGATGAGTCCTTTTCCTTGGGGATTAGGATCCCTCCGGCTCTCCGCCAGGACGTTGGTATCTCCCTCTTTTGCCACACAACTCTCATCAGTTTCCAGAGGAATAGCAAGACATCTGGTTGTTTTGTAGAGCCTGTATGGAACTCCGTTGGGACCTGGAGATGATGCGGCCCTTGCTCGGCGCACGGTTTGTTCTACCTCACTCCATCTGCGTAGACTGATATCCAGTTCATGCTCTGGTGCATTGACTGGTGGCATGTCAGAAGGGAGCGTAACTTCTTCCTGGTGTCGGTCATCTGTGCAGGAATTTTTCAGATGTTCTTCCAGGTCAGCCTTTGACACTGAGAGACTTCTGCTCTTCTCCTTTGTAAAGAGACTCTTCACAAATTTGAAGAGATCTTTTTAGAAGCGCAATCTTGTTTGCACCTTCCTTCTGCGCTTCCTTAGAAGGTTTTCAGCTCTCCTCAGTGTTGCAAGCCTGCTCTGAATCTCTTCTTGCAGCAGGTTTATACCTTCCTTCTCCTCCTCTGTGGCCTTCCTCCATTGCTTCTTCAGCTGCCTTCTCTCTTTGACTACGCGGCCTATTTCTACCTTCTGGATTTGGTGGGGATTAACGGAGTAGCTCGTTTGCCTTCGACCACTCCGAACCGTTCCACCCCATAGGAATAGATAAGATCGCCCATTCTTTACAATTTCTTCATGGTTGTACCTCTGAGCCCTTCCAGTATGTTGCACAGATCTGTGTTGACCTCCTTCCACAGCATCTTGTCGCAGGCCTTTGGCCACTTGACTAATGGCCTTCGCCCCTGGATCTTCTTCTCTGCTGTTGGTCGTGATGGGTTGGGTTCAGGTTGCTCTCCTGTGCCTTTTTCTTCCTCCTCTCGGACAGGGGTGTTGATGTCCTGCAGACTGTGATGTGTCCTGCTGCTGAACTTCTGTCGACTGACTCGGCCTGCTTCTCAGAAAGTAGCAGTCGATGCGATTTCCCTGTTGACCCTTCCTTAGGCACCCTTTCTTGCCTTGGTGTATTTTCAGGCCTTGGGTGGAAGTTACCTTTGTCCAACCACAAATGCAGTGCTGGAGCTTACGTCCTGCTGTAGCTGTCGGAGCCTCAGGTAAGCTGATCATCAATTTCGTAGTCTGTTCCGTTCCTGTGTTCGTTACCGGGTTGTCTGCCGACGAGCCATCTTCCGCCCCCGCTCTCGCTGGCTCAGGGGGTATTTTTTCCTTAGAACATTTCGTAGCTATGTGTGGGTGGGACCTGGCAGCTGTCTTTCCATGCTGTTGCAAGGTCTTTCCCTTGTTGTCAGTTGCCCTTTCACAGCAGTCTGTTGTATAGGACTAGATGTTGATATCACTCAATAAGTACTTGGGGCACCGATGGAACTCTGTGGGATGGTCAAATGAGTGAGGGCACCCTTTGGGTTATCAAGTGGGCGCCCTCCTTCATCGGTGTTTCGCTGATATACCCACGACACCTCCAGAGGGTTCAGCAGTGAATCCCAGCGTCCCAGGTTCACTCCCTAGGTGCCATCTACTCACCTGAAGGCCCAGGTGGAGTCCTTTCTCTTCATCCACTGTTTAAATACTCGATTCTGATTGGCTGGAAGGTGTGCAGTAAAACCGTTTAATGCACAGGTAGTTCCAGTCAGTTTGATTACAGTTCGAAATTAATCTGCTACATTGGTAACCATAGTAACACAGTTACACTTGCAAGCAGAGTGACAGACGCATATGAAAACGTTTATTACTTACCAGGTAAATATCTAGTAATTAGGGAACTGTAAAAGGAAGGGTTACCAATTTTTTCATGTTTTGTTCAAATATTTTGGTTTTACCACCTTATACTGCATTAAGTGTAAAACAAAGGATTTGATAGACAGAAATACACTCACCTAAAGGATTATTAGGAACACTTGTTCAATTTCTCATTAATGCAATTATCTAATCAACCAATCACATGGCAGTTGCTTCAATGCATTTAGGGGTGTGGTCCTGGTCAAGACAATCTCCTGAACTCCAAACTGAATGTCAGAATGGGAAAGAAAGGTGATTTAAGCAATTTTGAGCGTGTTGTTGGTGCCAGACGGGCCGGTATGAGTATTTCACAATCTGCTCAGTTACTGGGATTTTCACGCACAACCATTTCTAGGGTTTACAAAGAATGGTGTGAAAAGGGAAAAACATCCAGTATGCGGCAGTCCTGTGGGCGAAAATGCCTTGTTGATGCTAGAGGTCAGAGGAGAATGGGCCGACTGATTCAAGCTGATAGAAGAGCAACTTTGACTGAAATAACCACTCGTTACAACCGAGGTATGCAGCAAAGCATTTGTGAAGCCACAACACGCACAACCTTGAGGCGGATGGGCTACAACAGCAGAAGACCCCACCGGGTACCACTCATCTCCACTACAAATAGGAAAAAGAGGCTACAATTTGCACGAGCTCACCAAAATTGGACAGTTGAAGACTGGAAAAATGTTGCCTGGTCTGATGAGTCTCGATTTCTGTTGAAACATTCAGATGGTAGAGTCAGAATTTGGCGTGAACAGAATGAGAACATGGATCCATCATGCCTTGTTACCACTGTGCAGGCTGGTGGTGGTGGTGTAATGGTGTGGGGGATGTTTTCTTGGCACACTTTAGGCCCCTTAGTGCCAATTGGGCATCGTTTAAATGCCACGCCTACCTGAGCATTGTTTCTGACCATGTCCATCCCTTTATGACCACCATGTACCCATCCTCTGATGGCTACTTCCAGCAGGATAATGCACCATGTCACAAAGCTCGAATCATTTCAAATTGGTTTCTTGAACATGACAATGATTTCACTGTACTAAAATGGCCCCCACAGTCACCAGATCTCAACCCAATAGAGCATCAACTGCAAGATGCTATCCTATCAATATGGGCCAACATTTCTAAAGAATGCTTTCAGCACCTTGTTGAATCAATGCCATGTAGAATTAAGGCAGTTCTGAAGGTGAAAGGGGGTCAAACACAGTATTAGTATGGTGTTCCTAATAATCCTTTAGGTGAGTGTATGTTATTATAGTAATTATGATAGAGAGAAACTATGCCCCCAGGGGGGCGTTTTGCCCCATAAGCTACAGTAAAACTAATATCACGTTGGAGTTCACACTTGTCTTCTGTGAACATTAAGGCCTGTCTTCTTTGATTTGATTGGCCATCTCACTAATTTTGACAGTGACTAGCGCTGTTCGACCGCCGAGGCAGAACGGCCTAAATATGTAACTTCATCAAAGATCAACATGATCCTGTCAGATTCAGCAGGTTTCATTTTTTCTGTTTTCAAAGATTTGCTGCAGAAGCTCCACTCCTTCGCCGTCTCTGTTTGAACATATTTGAATAGGACAAAAACACAGTTCTACCAGAAAGACTCGGGAGAATTATTTCAACAAATCGTACATTTATTGACAGCTCAGCAAGCTGATAATATACAAAGTCATTTGGCGTAGGCTCCGTCCGTAGTGCATAATCCGAGGGTATCGGATCTGCAATTCCTGCGTGAAGATGAAGGCAGGGGCGACAAAACCTCTAATTCACATTGTAAGGGTGGAATTCCTGCAGTGGTTCAAGCTGCAAGAACTGCCGAATGACTAAAGAAACGTTATTGGCAAGATGGTAGAAAACTGCACATTTCTTGTCTATACCACCCACTGCCACTTATACCAACGATGGAAATAAGTGCAGTTACAATAGCTTAATATTTGTGGGAGAGCTATTTCAAATTCAATACCAAATCAAAACTAGTTAGTACATTAGTTGCAATTGAAAAGAATTAATGACAAAATATGGTTCTGGTTACACTTAAAATAGTTACAAAATATATGTATGAGATGATGATAACTTATATTATTAATTGTACCCTTCATATATGAGAGAGAGAGAGAGAGAGAGAGAGAGAGAGAGAGAGACTTCTTTTATCCCTTCCTTGACCATGTGACTAAAACCCAACTGTGAGACATTAACCCCTTTCACGTAGCGCTTTCAACCCGGCAAATTGCCAGAACGCCTTCTGTGTGAACGCAAACACGACCCGGGATTGATGCCGGGTTGGGGATCTAGTAACATTGCCGTGTTCAGTCCCGGAACGCGCGCTGTGTTAACAAAAGCCGTAATAATGCCGTGTTGTAGTGATGACGCTGAAGCCGGGATCGTTCGTCAGCTGTGAAACGGTACGTAATGTGCAAGTTTATGATCGAATCAGAGAAAAAATGCATGGTTTGCAAGCGTGCGATGTAAGCGTGGTTTCTCGAGAGAATCATAAGCACACTTAAGACGCTGCAGAGACATTACATGTCACGTCGATGTCACGTGTCTTTACGGAATTTTTACGGGTTGTGTGAACGCACTCTCTGATTCCGGGAAATCACTGACTGTGAATGAACCAAAATCAAACAAATCCGGGTCAAATCCCGGGTCACTTTATCCACGTATTTTCCGGAATCTATGTGTGAAAGGGGCTATTCAAACTGACCAATCAGATAATTACACTTCCACCACTGTACTAAAGGTGTGACAATTCATCGACCCCCAAAGTACAAACATTTGGCCTGCAAGCCTAGATCACTATCAGCCCCTCTGTGCCTCAGGAACTCCAAATGTTCCTTGTGGTAGAAAGAGGGGGTAGAAAAACAGTCAAGTAAATATCTTTGTTCATTTAAAATATCTTGGATTATTTTCAGGTCTACAACATCTACAGTAATTAATTGATAAATGACATGCAGATTCTGTTACTGATTATCTGAGGAGTGACTCTGTGTGCTGATCTCTGGACTGATCATGGACGGCTTGAGCTCAGTCAACTAAAAACAGACAGAAACTCCACGTCATGAGGCTAAATTACTAACCAAATATCTCATTATAAGGTTTGATCCAGGAGCAGACTTTAAACGAGAGTTACTAAAACACAGAGATTGCGTTTGTGTTTGCAGGTCTCAAACTCTTGAGCTTATTGATGTACTGATGATTACTGTAACACAACTAACACATGAAAAGGAAATCGTTCAAATTTACTCTCTTAATTCATGTTATTGGTCTATGTTGTAAATGAATCATGACCTCTGATTGATTTCTTTTCTGCTATCATAATCATTAAAGGACAATTCCGGCACAAAATTAACCTAGGGGTAATTAACACATGGTTACCGAGTCGACCGTTCTCTGGGATGTGTTTTCATGATAATCGAATGTAAAGAGTTGTATCTCTAAAAACTAATTAGCTTATAACGCTAGTATGTAGGGCATAGAGTAAGGGCCCTTTCACACCTACCTTGTTTGGTCCGGACTTTCAGACTTTTCAGTTTGGTCCGAATCAAAATTACAGGTGTGAAACCTCCCCCGGACCACGGTCCGGACCAAACAGACGAAATTTGGTCCGACGAAAAGAAGTGGTCTCGGTCCGGATCAAACTGAACAAAGGTTTGGTTCGTTTCCAGTGTGAAAGCATTTTCTGTATGGTTCGGACTTTCAGACTATTTACAGGAAGTTCCGGTGGTTCCCGCGTAGCCTAAACAACTGAAGAAGAATATTTATGTGCAGATCTGTCGGTCCTGCCCACAGCGTTTCTTCCAGCTGATTCTCGCGCACACACACACACACACACACGCGTCCTGCCGGCGACGATAAAATGTTCGCACAACGAGGACGTTAATTTGGTGAATTTTAACTAGCCTCGAGTATAGTTGGTGCTGCTGGGAGTAATGTCGAAATAATAAAAATATAGTGGCAACGATATGCGTCTGTTCATTCATTCTTGTCAAAGTTACCCGCCGAATTGACAACACGCTGACGTCAGACGCACGTCCGTTTACAAACCAATCAATGTCAAGATGCAGCCCATATAGATGATGACGACAGGACGCAAGTACGTCATGAAAAGTTCTTTAGTGCGCTCGCATAATTGCAATGTGAAACCAAACCAAAACTAACCTAATGTATACAATGTATCAAAACATGAACTTTGGTTCGGACCTTGGTGCGGACTTTCAGGTGTGAAAGGGCCCTAAGTAAAAAGAAATCACTGGTTAATACCACTAACAAGGCTCAAAATAGTCCCTACATGCAAACCGAAGCACTGAGAACTTTGTAAGTGTACAGACAGTTTAATAAGAAGATACTTTATCAAGACAGTACACTTCGCATATACAGGCAGGAGCCATCTTGGAAAACGAACGCTGTGCTACACAGTTCATCTTACGTAGCACGGCGTTTGTGGCTTGACTGGTCGAGACTGTTTTCCAAGATGGCTCCTGCCTGTATACGCGAAGTCAACTTGGACAACTTCATCTCTGTCCTCTTGCTCTCTCTCTTCCCGTTCTATCTCCATCTGCTGAAGTTCGGCATCGGTATACTCCGGTTCATAAAGGTATCCCTTTGGTGTTGTGCTAAAATTACTTTAATCATCATCTGTTCCGTCTGACATTGTGCTAAAATTGGTTTCATCATCAGAAGTTTCGTAGTCAGACATGTTGTCAGCGAGTCACGGTATCAACAGCTGATCGGAACGTGCGCACTGTTGACGTTGACAGCAGCGCGGATTGATAGAAATGGAAAGAAAATAGTGCCGATTAAAACTGAGGTATGAATTTTGTCTGGAGTGTTTTTTGTGATGTAAATTAATCAAGCTTTGAAACGCATATAATTTTTTCACGTAAAAACGCACAGTTTTGAGGCCCCGGAAACTAAACGGGACTACTTTCTTGAAAAACTTCCAGCGGCCAGAACTCTGACCAGGAAGGTGAGCACAGAGTGGGTCAGTGTGTATGCACTATAGTGCTGGTAAGGATTGCATACAACTTCATGTCTTAAATGGGCGAACTAACCCTTTAATCCCTATTATTTATCAAATTAAAGTGACCCTTTTCCAACCATCCAATCAATACCTTTTGAAGAAAAAAATCTCATGTCAACAATCAACAAAATGGAACATCATGTTACGTTGACTTTAAAAATCCCCTGAAATCAGAATCAAAAATTTTAAGTTTGCCTTTTATTTTATGAGTAGGGCCTACTACTAGATGAAAGTGGAGTCTGCTAGTGATTTTTCCTATGAAATACTAAAATTACGATTTCCCCCACATACATTATACATATCACTAATATCATTGATTAGCAATACTTTGTTTAAAACTACATCGACACAGGAAAGACAACAGAACCCGTCAAGATATTTCACAGGACCTGCTTTTGTGTTTCACAGAAAGGTTTGAATGATGTGAGAGTAAATGATTATTTTAGGTGCTCTGTCCCTTTAAGGGGGCTCAGTGTGTCACACAGTTAAATTGTCAATAGAGAGGTTTGTTTCAGTGCATGCTTTCCACTTTACACATAAATCAATGTGTGCTTTTGTAAATATTAGCTGAATTATAAACAATAACGAGATTCTGTACCTTCTGCTTTCACTGATGGGTCTTTTGTGACCTTCATCTCGTCCTGAAGCTGCAACTTCTTCTGTCACTATCAAATGAAGATAATTTTACTTTTTGGAAATTACATACAGTTTGATATCATATACACTTGTGTTAAGTATTATTGTATTGCATTTTAACATAGCCTATACTGTACATGTTTTTTTTAGTCCAGCTCACATGTATTCAGAGATATTTCGGTTTATTTCAGGTACAGCACTAAATAAAATACTCACCTTTTCTGTACATCAGTAAGTATGCAGACTGAGAGCTGTGTATAAGAAATGTTTTTATGAATATTTGGTACACATGTCCAAACATATTGCATTTACTGCCAGAGATTCTACTGAAACATTGTCCTTAATCTTCTGTGGCAGAATCGTTTTTATTGGAGGAAACATGTATTTATCAGTCTGCACAATGAGGCATTCTAGATTACAATCCTTTAAATTAACTATTTAAATTAATAAATATAGGGCATGTTTTGTGATTTGTAATGTAAGAATATTTCCAGGCATCGATCCTTTGAGGTTCTTCTGCAAACTTTTGAGGAATATAGAGGAAAAATTACAGACAAAAATTATAGACAAAAAGGACTAAAATATACAATGCATTGTTTTTTCATCAATAGTTATTTCTAATAGTCCTCCTACACAGATATCAGGACATGAAAACTCACCTTTGTAACTGTGCGATCATTAAAATGATACCAGTTTCCTCTCTCATCTTTAATGACTGCGTCATAATGACCACTACTGAATGAGCCGTGGTGATTAATTACGGCATACAGCTCATACAGTGTGGAAGACTCGTACATTACTGAATCAACCTGGTGAGACGAGAGGACATTGTGTAACACACTGTGCATTAGCTTCTAGTCTGTTTCTGGAAGGTTAAGATTGTGGTTTATGATGGAAATATGCAGAGATGTGCTTCATATTTACATTTAGCAGATGCTTTCATGCAAATTAACTTAACAATGAGGAACATCATGTGTATGTTTTCATACAACCATCAACAATATTCACAGCACTAATAAAGTTTCAACAGCAAGATAGAGTACAAATGCTTGAGCATAGGAAAGCTAGAACAGAGACAAAAAAAGAGTGTGTTTGTGTTGTTATAGAAATGTATTTTAAATAATTGGTTTTATTATTTTATACCTGAAGATTTGGAGGAATCTTAACTTTGCATTCATTTTTCCAGTTGTGCAGTTCATTTCGGATGTTCTTCATCTCAAATCTCTTCAGCTGCAGAGTCAAAATGTCTGGCCACGTTTTAATGTACTTTCCCTGATGAGAAAATATAAAGGTCATTCTTTCAAATGCTCAGATTACATATCACATCAAGTATATTTCAACTGCCATATAAGTAAGCTGTATCAATATATATTTTTGTTTTGTTTGAAGTTACAAATTCAAAGACTTGTATCTTCTCAAAAATGGCATGTACAAGATTTGCATGTATAACAACTCGAGCCAGACAAGTTACAAAAGAAACTGATTTGATCAGTTGTAGAGAAATAGAAAGAGTTAGAATAGTAGATTGAGCTTTTGGTTCGACAGATCTGAGATCAAATCTGCTTTTCCATGATCACATTCTTCTACATATTCATAGTGTTTATTTGATTTTTTTTTTAGAAAATGTGAAACCTACATTTCTTGTACAAGTCTTTGAAAAAGTATGTTGTGGTTAAATGTGCCACTGTCCGATCAACGTCATTTTGAATGATCTATTCGGCCTATTACATAACAGATGTAATAGGCCGAATAGATCATTCAAAATGACGTTGATCGGACAGTGGCACATTTAACCACAACATACTTTTTCCTCTCCCTCCCTGGACCATCAAGGACACATTTACTGATCAGCAGGATCGATCTGGTTAGGATTAGGGCTGGGCTTCAGGAATACACACACTTTTGCTTTATCCACTCAGTGCAAAAAGCCTCTGCCATTTAAATTTAAGTCGCCAAAACCTCTTTTATCAGCAATATTATTTTTGAATATATATTGGCCTTGTTTCACATACAGGGCTTAGATTAAAGGAGTAGTTCACTTTCAAATAAAAATGTCCTGATAATTTACTCTCCTCCACATCATGTTCATGTCTTCCTTTCGTCAGTTGAAAAGGTTTCTGAGGAAAACACTCCAGGATGTTCCTCCATATAGTGTCTTCAATGGGGTCCAGCGGGTCGAAGGTCCAGATGTGAGTTTCAGTGCAGCTTCAAAGTCTCGACACGATCCAGCCGAGGAATAAGAGTCTCATCTAGACAAACCAGCTGACATTTTAGAAAAAAAAAAAAAGTATATACTTTTTAACCACAAATGCCCGTCTTGTACTATTTCTGAGATGCTCCACGCATTACATCATTACGTTGGATAGACCTTTGAAGCTGCACTGAAACTCACATCTGGACCTTCGACCCGTTGGACCCCATTGAAGACACTATATGGAGGAACATCCTGGAGTGTTTTCCTCAAAAACCTTTTCAACTGAAGAAAGAAATACATGAACATCTTGGATGATGTGGAGGAGAGTAAATTATCAGGAAATTTGTATTTGAAAGTTAACTAATCCTTTAAGCAAGAATTAGGCATTTAAGTAGGTTTTATAAACTTGACTTTGAAAAAAAAACATTACTGGTATGTATCTTGAGACAAAACAATAGCAGTGACATATTTTAAGATACGCTTTGAGTTAAAACAGCTCTAACATGCATTTTAGTCTGAGATTAGGTTTAAGCCTTGTCTGTGAAACCGGGGGAACATATTATCAAAGCAAATAATACTTGCCGTCTCCATGTCTCTCATTGAATCATATGTAACACAGAATAGCTGATCATCTCCGCTCATGTCATGGATTCCCATGTACTCCTCCAAAGCATGTTCCTAAAATGATAAATGAAGTTTAAAGATTTTAAACAGTTTACCATTGAGGAAAATAAAACATTTTATAAATGTCTCATAACACTGGATAGATTTTTGACCCATCACAGTTCCTCTGTAATCTCACGCATCCTCAGGCCTGAAATGCACAAGCTGATGATTTATTTTATTTCCACTCATAGTTTATTTCAAACTCAGTTTCTCTTACCACATCATGATGTCCTCTATCATCAATAGACAGAGGTATTGACAAAAAAATCAGTGTCCTCTTCATTGTTGCGTTCACAGACAGAACACACTGTAGATGTCACCATGATTCCTCTGAAAATCTTCAATTAAAGAGAATATCACAGTTGAAAGTGATTATTTTGACACTCTGTTTTTCGATCTTTAATAAATAAGAGTCTGAAATGACCTCTGATGGCTCAGGTACTCTGTGTAATATCATCTGCAGATATTCTGCTGCATCTTGCTGCTCAAAAACTAATTGAGAAACACAAAAAAATTACTGTGAAATACAACTCATATTGAAACGAAAATTATGATTAGTAATAATGTGCATTATTTTTTTCAGTAGTGAAGTTTATTTCGGATAAAGCCCATCTCAAATCTCAAAACTGAGCTTTTTCAGGCACCTGCTTAAACTAGTTTGGTGAATAAGACCTGCTTTTTGCACTAAATATATGCACAAAGTCAGGGTTTCTTCAGGTTTTATTAAAGTAAATTTAAGACTTTTTTAAGACCTTTTTAAGTATACTTAAGAAACAAATTGAAGGGAATACAATATGTACTGTAGATGTTTTCTCAATGTAGATGTCTAGAGAGAAACTTCAAAGTTTGAAGATACAATTTACAACAGACATCCATTACTTTTCAATTAATTTTACAAAAATAAAATTAAGCATAAACTCACTTTTTTTTTTCAAGTTATCACGACTTTGTTTTACATTTGCATCTCAAATAAATGTATCTTAATTTAAAGATGTTTAGATATTTGTACTGAAAAACATGACAAAGACACTGAGGAAGATACTCTCTTAATGCCATCACTTTATGAATTCAGACTTTCTGCTCTGATTTAAGAACTTTTTAAGATCTTCATTTGTGTTAGTCCTGCAGAAGATGAGATCCTGAAACGACGCTGGAGATGGATTAGTCACACGCTCCGCAAGCCAGCTTCCAACATCACCAGGCAAGCGCTCACTTGGAATCCCCAAGGCAAAAGGAAAAGAGGAAGGCCAAGAAATACGTGGCGCCGAGATCTGGCAGCTGATACCAAAGAACTTGGATACACCTGGAGCCAGCTGGAGAGAAAAGCCCAAGACAGGGATGCCTGGAGAGCTCTTGTCGGCGGGCTATGCCCCAGGAGGGGTAGCAGGCATAAGTCAAGTCATTTGTGTTAGGGCAAATTAAAGACTTAGTAAGACCTTGCTAAGACCTGCAGAAACCCTGAAAATTGTGCATCTGTTTAATAAATTTGCCCCAAAGACTTTAAAAAGGACCAACCATTCGTGATGTTTAGAGCTTTTGTGACCTGTCCTGTGGAAACAGCTGTTCGTTCCTGCATTAATCTCCAGAATAAATCAGCCAGCGCCTGTGAGAGGTTTGCTCCTGAGGATTTACTGGTGACTTCATTCCTCAAGCTAAACACAAAGTTCAATGATCAATAAAATATTTACATTGGACACACAAATATGATAATCTCTGAATGAAAAAGCATAAAGTGTGTTTCCCACCTCAGCACATGATCCCTAAATCTGTCTGTCATGAAGAGCGTCTGCAGAACTGCGTTCAAGTAGCTGGTCATTCCTTCACTGATCAAACCACAGGGAACTGGAATCAGAGGGATATATGAGAAGTCTGTGTATATATTTTGACCAATATTCACAATGATCACACTTTTCTATTAAATCCCATATCCTCTAAAAATAGCGGCAAGCAGTGTTCAACAATAAATAAGTAAAGTCTACAGATTAAGTAACCAACTTGTTAAGAGGAATGATTCACGTTTAAAAAAAAAAGAAAGAAGAGCATTCTGTCATCATTTACTCCTTTGTGTTTAAGACTGTATGACTTTCTTTTTTCTGTGAAACTTAAAGATATTTTGTGTCTTATTTTTTGTCCATGCGATGAAAGTCAATGGGGTTTGATGTTGTTTAGTTCCCAACACTCTTCAAAATATCTCCTTTTATGTTCCACAGAAGAAAGAGAGCAATGCAGGTTTGGCATGGAAGAGTAAATTATGACAAGATGATCATATTGGGGTGAGCCTTCTGTTTAAGCTTTACTGACAGCATTTGTGGCATAACGTGAAGCAAAAAGACTCAAACATTATAGGTTATGTGTTCATATGAGACTTGTGCCATAGACATGTGTGTGTAAAGTTATATTCAGTCTACCAAAGTAGGAGGGCACTAACCCACTGGATTAATATTTGTATTAAAGGTATAACAATAAATCATGTCATAATATATCACAATACAATAATGTAACAACATGTATTGTGGATAGTGACAATATTTATTATTTATAGTTCTCCCAAAATGAAAATTACTGAGTGAATTTTTATTTATTTTTTTAGTTTAAGAGTTTTAGTGTCACATTAAACTACTATATATAATGTTGAATATAATGTATAATAATGCAATGGGGGAATATGTGTGTGTCCTGATACTGCCAGATGTCTGATGTTACCAGTAAAAAGTGGCTTACATTATTTTCAATGTAGTCACTGACAGAGTACATATATAGAGACAGAGATGAATAGCATATTCGTCTAAAATAATTCTGTATTTTCAGCTTCAGAATAATAAATATTGTTATTCTGGTGTCTATATTGTCCTGTGCTTTGGGTTTCCAGCACCAAGTCCTAATCTATTCATTTACACCCACAATGTAATACCAAATTTAGCAACACAAATACAACTGATGTTGTTATTCACAGCCTCAAATATGAACCACAATACAACAAAGTGTTTCAAACAAATGATGGAGCAGGAAAAATATATCACTCACCAACAACCAAACTGCCCCGTCCCTAGAGGAAACATTTGATACTAATTAATCAAGATAACACATTACCGTTTACTCATTCTCACACAGCTTCTCATGTATTTTTTCTTCAGCTGATAATTGATCATCATACCTCTGTGGCAACTTCAGTGACGTCACTGTATACGGTGTAGTCGAGTTTCCCCAGCGCTGCACATCTGATCTCATATTCAGCTTCTTCTCTCAGATCAGTCAGAGTAACTGTGAGTTGATCCTTCAGCAGAGGTTTAGATGACCAGACTGTGTCCTGCTTACGTTTGTACAGTACTCTGAGCTCCACTGTTTCAGGACATGATGGAGGAACCTTCAGATCCACACTATTATCTTTGACCTCTTCACTGATTGGACAGGCTGGTTTGGATGGAGGAATGAAGCAAACGGCTTAATCACATTCACTTTCATACAGCAGAATGCAGGAGCCTGGATTATTCTTCATTTCCTTTGAGGACACAATGAACTTGGCTGGTTTACGGTCTTTTGAATCAATCAAGTTCTTAAATATCTTCAAGTTGCTCCTCAGTGTCTTTTGGATCTCAGGAGTGAGCCAAGACTTCTGCTCTGGATCAGGGCTGTTCTCATCAGTTGTTCCTTTAGTTAAAGGATTCAGATTGGCCTTTTGTTGAAGAAGCAGCACGTCTGAGCAGTTCAGTGATGTGAATGTGTAACAGACCAGATTTCCAACCTCCAGATCCATCAAGATCAGATCTATGTTGTCTTCTACCTGTGCACCAGCATCCTTCAGCTGTCTGAGGACTGATTTAATGACATTAGACTCTCTTTCTCTCTCTTTCAGCCATTCTGCCAGGTCTCGTCCTCTGAATGGAGATTCATCATGTTCTTGTAGAAGATCATTCAGGTCAGTTTCCTTCTTCACGTCTCCACGGATGTTTGGCAGCAGAGAGCCGAGTTTCTCCATGATTCTCAGTTTGTACATGTCGCAGTTTTGCTTCATTTGCAGGATTTTATCATGGAATTCAGCAAAAGTCGAGGCAGGCGAGTCTTCCAGAAGATCACTGCATCTCATCTCAGTTGTATTCAAACGCTCAATCACTGATTCAGTCGCCATGATTAGATCCATGCTGATGTCCTTCTGAAGTTTGGAAGCTTTTGAGAGAAGTTTGTCTAGAGGAAAAAGCCAAACCCTCAGAGGAACCGCCAGCTCTTTCTTTTCTCCCAGCAGGTTTGGAAGATCAGTGAAAACCTTCAACGCATCTTCAAAAGAGGTCGGGTTAGACGGTAACTGGATGTCGCCATAAAACGTGCATGTGAATTTTTGTACATTGTCCAAAGTGTCATTCATCTTCAGATTGACGTTTGCATCTACTGAAATTAGTTTGAGCTTCTCAAAGGCCACTTTTGCTTCTCCTTCTACTGTCTTTATTTCCTCATCTGATGAAACTTCTCTATCAAACACAAAGCAGGCGTCTGCTCCATACAGCACTGCTGTCACCACGTGTGTCGCTGCGTCATTATCAAGCACCTTGTGATGAACTATATTTTCAGGTCTCAAGTGGTTCATGGTCAGTTCTTCAAACCTGCTGGTTGAATGATAATGTAGCGTCAGTCTCTGCTGTTTGAAAGACTTCTTGGTGTCGTTGAGATATTTGGCTGCTCCAGTGACATTGACGAGTCCACCTAAAACACTCAGTTTCAGAGAGCCGTCAATGTTCAGTAAGCTTGATTTGTCCTTAATGGAGTCTGAAGCTGTGACTTTGAAATTTGTGTTAATTTGGGGACGGACTCGTAGACTCTGCTGTAGCTTTTCTTGATCCCACAGTGTGATTCCTGCAAAAGTATAAAGTGTTTAATACAGTCGAGTCATTATTTATGTCTATAAACACAATATTGATTAAATGATCCCGCTGTAGGGCTATGTACATCTGTTGTGTAAAAAAGAAGCTTTCTGAAGTTTGCTTATATGGTACATGCTTATTAGGGCCCCTTTCCCTACCAATAGACACTGGAGAATGCATGATCAATCTCCTTTGAAATATGAGTCTACATAATTGGTAGAAAAACCTACGAGGAAGTCTTATTAATAATAATTAGTCACAATTATATAGCGCTTTTTCTGAGACCTCAAAGCGCTTTACATAGATGGGGGGAATCTCCTCAACCACCACCAATGTGCAGCATCCACTTGGATGATGCGACGGCAGCCATATTGCGCCAGAACACCCACCACACACCAGCTTACTGGTGGAGAGGAGACAGTGATGAAGCCAATCAGTATATGGGGATGATTAGGAGGCCATGATGGACAGGGGCCAATGGGCAAATTTGGCCAGGATGGGATTTTTAATGACCACAGAGAGTCAGGACCTCGATTTAACGTCTCATCCGAAGGACGGTGCTCTTTGACAGTACAGTGTCCCCATCACTACACTGGGGTGTTAGGACCCACACAGACCACAGGGTGAGCACCCCCTGCTGACCTCACTAACATGTGTCCATGCCTCCCATTGAAGATACGCTTGTGAGCTATCTCTCAAAGGGGGAAACATCGTCACTGAAGACTCCGACCCTGCCAGCTAAGCCCCTTGGGACAACATCGCTTAAATGGCATATGTGCTGCAAGCATACCAAGCCGATCTGCTGAGGGACCTGGACCAGGGTCAGGGTCTTTCCCCTGATGCGATGGCTGAGCTGCGCCACACCACACCACAGATCTCGCTCTCTGGGCCTGTAAACATACCTCTACCGTGATTGGCAGATTGATGGCAGCAATAGTGGCCACAGAGAGACATCAGTGGGTGAACCTGGCTAGCATCGGGACACAGAGAAGGGCTTTCTCTCCGATGAACTGATTTCGCCTTCTGAACTATTCAACACATCCATTGAGGCGGTGGTCAATAAATGTAAGGAGGCGAAGGCGCGGTGTGTAGCCTTTAAAACATTCATACACCGCCGGCCCAGGTCCACGCCCAAACTGCCGGGGGAACTGGCCCAACTTGAGCTCACAACCAAAGACAGGACCAGAGGGCTAGTGTCGCTCACGTCCTCCTCCTCCGAGAAGCAGGTCGCAGATGAGGCGTGAGGCGAGGAAGAAGAAACATGATCTCAGGGAAGTGATTCAATGTAGATGCTCACAGCGCTCTAGAATTGATGAGGGTAAAAGATTCCTACCCTCCTTCCCTTGGAGGCCGATAACATCTACTCTCATTCTTGAAAAAAAAATGCCACTCTTCAACGCTACTGCTAGATGTTCCAAGTGGAACAGCTTTCAGTAAACCCCTGATAGTATGGCTTCCTTAAGAGTAGCATAGTCATGCCTCCTCTCATTCTAGAGAATTATCCAGTAAAGGCCTTCACTATCTAGAGTAGGGATGTCCCGATCAGGTTTTTTTGCCCTCGAGTCCGAGTCCGAGTCATTTGATTTTGAGTATCTGCCGATACCGAGTCCCGATCCGATACTTAATACATAAAAAAAGAATAAAGAAGAGCGAAAAAACAGATCCAGGATGTTCCTTATTTTTGATTTAATTCACCTTATTTTAACATTCAACAACTCTGTTAACAAACAGAGCACTTCTGTGAGGTAGCTTGAACAATCAAGTAATAAATAAATTCTTCACTTTTGGACTTTAGTGCAACAGTAAATATAAAAAAGTCTAATATATAAACAAATAGCACCTCAACTTAAAATACCCGGCAGGCATGTGAACAAATACAAAATAAAAGAGCTACAGTGTTTGCAAAGCCAGTAATGTGCTTTTAGAAACTGCACTCCTAACTCTTACACCGGTTTCACACTGCACTGTTAGCAGAGCGTGCAGTGCGTATTTTTTTCGCCGCCCATGTTACCAGATTAAACCAGGCTTTAGAGCATTCACACCGCGCGCAGAGGCGGCGCGGCAGTGCGTAGCAGAGCAGAGCAGCAGTGCCGCGATCGTTTCGGCGCAGAGTCTATTTTTGCTGCGCCGCTTTTGCTGAATTAAAGTGACAATACATTGATCATGGCCAAAATACACCGCAGTTTTATCCAAAAAGTGCATTGATGATATCTATTGTGTTTTAAACAGTCAATCAAACGACCAACAGCAATTTAAAAAGAAAACAAATGTCCAAAAACAAACTTGTTGCCATGACAATAAAAACAAAGATGAACAAAAAGTTATATGAAATTATTAATAAAATAAGCTTCTTGACAAGTCTTTATTCTTAAATGTATTTGAAAACGAAAAAAGTAATGCCTACTCTGTCTGTAGCCTGCCCTACACAACCCGCGGTTCAGCCGCGCGTGACAAAAGCTGCCAGTGTGAAAGCAAAACGCGCGTGTCCTGCTCCTGCTCACCATACGCACTGCTCCTGCGCTGCTTACACTCTGCTAACGCGTGCAGTGTGAAACCAGCGTAACTCTGTGCCACCGCATAACTATAGATGTGTTAAAAAATAATGAGAATATATATACATATATATCCGAGTCCTGATCGGGAGGTAACGTCCGATTCCGATCGAGTCTGAAAACACGTGATCGGGCCCGATTTCCGATCACGTGATCGGATCGGGACATCCCTAATCTAGAGCTCTTTCTTAAAACAAACATTGGCTGCTTTTAGACAGAGTCGTTTGCTAAAGCCTCCACTCCCTTGAGCTAACCACTGGGATTGTGAATTCGAATGGTCTAGCTCTCTTTGCTAAAGGCCTCTAATCTCTTAATGTTGGCAATATGGAGTGGCAAGGCTCTCTGTGAGCATCCTCATTAAGTAGCCTTAGCATGAGGTAATATTACCTCCTCTCGTTTATAGAGTCTTCCTGGCGAATACAGCAATCCCTGACCTCCGCCTGGATATCTTTGTCCAGTGGCATGATTCTCTGAGAGCTCTGTTCTTGGTAGGGCTGTCTCTAGTATAATACGTAGTTAGGCCTCCTCTTGTGCAAGTCATCCTGTTGAGTCCTCTGCCCATCAGAGACCCTCTTTTCCAGCTGAGCTCTCTTAGGCTGAACATGGGTGATACTGCCCTTTCCTGAGAAGGGCCGTTATACTAAGTACTCCTTAGAATTCTGTGTACTTTTGAATCAAGTAACAAGTCTCTCTGTAAGCCTCTCTGATAGGTTAAGTCTAGTGTATTAGCTAGTAGTCCCCTCAATTAGAGGGTCATTACACAGAGTACTTTGCTCCTTAGGGCTCCGCACAATCTGCAGTATAAAGTTGTTAGGCTGTGAGGGAGTACCAAACTAAGCCTACAGAAGTATCTTAAAGGTATCTTAATCCTATACCAACCCTCTCAAATGAGGGGAGCACTACACAGGCTCGGCCCAAAAAACAGTTCATCCAGGAGGATGAAAGCCCATCACTAGAGATACTGCTATATGGGCTCTAGAGAGCAAGTTGTTAGGCTGTTCGTGAGCCTCCTTAAAGGGATGGATTGGAGTAAAATCAACCTAGGGTCCTTTGCACCATGACCTCGAGCCAAACACCCTCCAGAAGCCTTTTTTCCCTTGGTCGACCATCATTAAAGTTAGAGCTTATTTAGAGATATCAGCCGTATGGCTTAATTTGTAAGTACATCAGAAGTTTATTTAAATAACACATGCCTGATGACTAATGCTACCACTAACCCGGACGTCAACGTCACTTCAGTGATTTGGGAAAAACACGTAAAAGTCCTTTGCAAAACTCACAAGTGTAAGGGAAAAGCTAGTGAATTTATTTTATTTTTTCCAAAGTGTTCACAACTTAGTGTTAACTAATAATTTTTGTTGTTACACTACATCCTTATGCATCGCTTTCTGCAGGACTTTTACGTGCTTTTCCCAAATCACTGAAGTGACCTCGACGTCCGGGTAAGCGGTAGCATGAGCCATCAGGCAAGTGTTATTTAAATAAACTCCTGATGTACTTACAAACTTTCCAATGCCTTGTTTTATGAGTACAGGACCTATTTGTACTACTGTATTAGTTTGGTGCCATTCTGGGCATTATTAGTGCGGTATTTTATGAGATACAACCTTGGATCCATTAGCGCCTGCACTAAGCCATCCGGCTGATCTGGGGGGGAGGGAGGGTTGATTTTACTCCAATCCATCCCTTTAAGGAGGCGCACGGACAGCCTAACAACTTGCTCTCTAGAGCCCATATAGCAGTATTGTCTAGTGATGGGCTTTCAGCCTCCTGGATGAACTGTTTTTTTGGCCGAGCCTGTGTAGTGCTCCCCTCGTTTGAGAGGGTTGATATGCTGAATGCTTCGCTCCCTGGGGATAATTAATGGTAGGTCTGCTAGGGCTTCCTTTAACAACATAATTATTTAAAGTTGAAGGATAAATTTCTTGATAAACTTACTCCACTGAGTCGGTCAGTGCTCCCCTGGTTCTAGAGGCTGATCATGTAGAGTTCTCCTCTACAAGTCAGAGCAGAGTTACTGAGTTACTCCCCTCGCATGGAGGGTCAATATGTTAAGTCTCTGCTTTCTAGCACTTCTGTCTCTGGAATCCATTGTGAAGTGGTTACTGCCTGTTGCAATGCCTTCTCATTGGAGGCCTCTGAATATAGAGATTCTGCTTAGGCAGACAGGTTGTAGACTGACCAGGCTGATGGTGAATCTGGTGAATCTAGGGGTTGATGCTTTAAATCCCCCTGAAGTGACAGACCAGGTCTCTTTGTAAGCCTGGCCACATTCCCTTAAAGGAATCTTTCAGTGTGTAAATGATTCCAAGCCTCTGAGCTCTGACCTTGGGCCGAGTCCTAACACTTGGCCCTGCAAGGATTTTCCTCGTTTAGGGTATGTAGGTTGGTCAATGGCTGTAGGGAATAGTGTCACTGACAGCTCTCTGGTGTGTACCTTTGGGGAATCTGACTCTGACAGTGAGGTCAGGAAAGTCAGCTTTTTTTGCTTAGTCACGGCCAATAGGGCATGTAATCCCCTCAGCATGGCGGAGTAGGTATTAGTTCCCCATAGATGTAGTGCGAGTTCCCATTCAGAGGAAACGTCTCGGGTTATAAATGTAACCTAGTTTCCCTAGGTTTCACGGTCACACTGGTAGAGACGTCATGGGCTGTCGCTGGCCAATACAATTGTCGCTTCAGACATCAGTCATGCTGAAGCGTCCCCCATAACGTCTTGTTAGACAGTGTTTCGTTCCCCTTTTCAGGGAACCTATTTTACATGTGTAACCCAGATGTGTTTTGTACCTGGTATCAGAGCATCTTTCCTGCAGTCATACAGCATCCCCAGCTGGAAGGGTCTCCCTAGAGCCGCTGTTTCAATCACGTTCACTCCCACTGTAGCCATTCTAAACACACAAACACACACCAGTTACTGATCATGAACACTTATTTTAACTCACTGACTACCAGTATAAACCATACTGCTGCAACATTAGGAATTTAAATAAAAATTACTTCTACATTTCAGTTGCTGAATTTGTATTGAGGTGGCAAACAGGATGCAGAATTTCAATTCTAGTTTGAATTTAAAGATGCAGAAACACAATAAACTGAAATTAAAAGAATTTCATAAAACTAAAAAAAAGTGTATGTAAAAAAAAAAATTAGAAACAGGTCAAGACAAAGTTTGAAGAAAGGATTAATAAAGGCTTGTCTGAAAGTAAACAAAAGTTTGAAGGTTTTATAGGCCTTACAGACAGAATTGTTTAGTTGGCTACTTTTACACACAAAAAATTATCGTTATTTTAATGGTAAAAGACAGTTAAAAAATGTTAACAGAAAGTTTCCGTACTACATACGGTGAATAACTGTAATCAGTAGCGTACCGTGGGGTTTCAGTCAGGGCCTTCAGTAACAATCTATGATCGATGTTATTTTTCCTGAAAATTGTTATTGTACACAAACATGTATTGTATCTGCCCACCCATGTCGATGACATCAGCGCGGGCTAGCCGTCGACACATCGCTGGGCCTCTGGGGCGTTCTGTCAGACGCATCACAATTTGATTGGCTGATAAAACACGGCAGTCAAAGTTATGATCAATTGGAAAACGGCAGCTTCAACGGAAGGCTAGCTATACTACTAGTGCTGGTCCACGGCGTTTAGATGACAGATGTAAAATCCAGCTCAGACTCACAAAAAATAACCATATTCTTTCTGGAAATATAATTGTAACGTACTGATAGACAGTAATTGAATTTAGACATGTTCAGACACACATTAATTTAATTTTAGAAAAAATATATATTTTTCTATTTTGACAGGGCCAGCAGAGAAGGCCCTGCTGGCTCTGACGGCACACCACTGCCTGTAATAGATCTAACCTTACATTTAAAAAGTGAAAAACTGTAAACTGACATTCCCTGAATTCCCTGCATGACACTTCACATTTTATGTATTTTCATTGAAATATCAGTTGTTCAATTAATGTTTATTCCATTTTATAATGTCATGTGTGTTAGAATGATGGTGTTTAGTGTTTGTGTGAATGACAGTGTGCACCTTCTATATAATATTAACCTTCTCAGCTTGTGGAAAAGCTGCTAGTGATGAGCTTTCATCATGTGACTCTCATCACCACTGTGATTGGTGGTTGTCAGTGTATTACAAAGGTACAAAACAGATATTAGTACTTCAGTAGGTTGATAAATTAACTTTATATCAGTTAATGAAATACGTTTTTTTTTTACTGTAAATTTAAGTAAAATTTGTAAAACCTAAAATGTTGCTGCCATATTTTACAGTAAATTTCTGGCAACCACAGCTACCGTTTTTTTTTTTTTTTTTTTTTTACCATAAATTTAACAGGCTATTTAATAGGCTATTTGATAAATGTATAAACCCAGGTGGAAGAACATTTTATTTTTCAAAATGCATTACCTATTACATTTATCTGAATTCCACAAATTCCATTTCCTATAATTCCAATTCAACAGTGAAGTGTGGTCATTTCAATTAAAATTCACAATCACAAATGGAAGGCAAATCTTTAGCTCTTTATTTCGTTATTAAGTTTTCACTTCACTATTCTTTATTGTCAGACATAACTGGTGCACCTAAGGATAGTGTGGACAAATGATGTTGAGTTGTCAGCTATTAATTTTTTTTTTCACATTATTTTTATTTTTTATTGTTTTACCTTTCTAACAAAGTAATTCCATCATCTTTGATTAAAAGTAGTCTTAATTGGGATCCTTCCTCAGTCTTGCCAGATGTAGGGTACAACTGGGCTAAAGGCGCCTTTGACTTCTCTGATTCACTAGAGGCACAAAGACTTGCCGCAGCACTTTCCTAAACATCCGCTTTTCAAGATGCACGTGGAAATTTGGCTGATCTGTGACGCGATTGCGAGCAGCAGCACAAAGTAAAAAAAAAAATCTAATATTTGATGTTTTTTAAAAGTTGTAGATTTAAGTAGCAAATGAGAATCTATAAATTTTAATTTTGAGACAAATGTCTTAATGGTTTTCAGTTTTATTGAAGGTAATTAAAGCAACAGTTTTTCAATAACAGAAGAATATGTAAAAGTATGGTATTTGGGGCAAAAGCACAATAATAAACATGATAATAAATATCTGACTGACTTTTCCAGTTGTGGACATGATTAGATTCAGATGGGAAATATTATATATTAAGTTGGTTGTCCACCTTAGAGATAATACCTATATTTATAATGAAACAATCATATTTAAAAATATGATATTAATTATGTAATATAATTAAAATATTATGTATTGCAACTACTGTAAATCTATATTAAATTATTATGGGATCTCTTTCAATGCTTTCAGAATCTTTACTTTTTAAAATAATTTAGTTTTTGTATTTTTAAATATATTGTTGTTAACATATTTATATTTACTGAACAAAAATGTATTATTTTATTTAAAAAAAACTGAAAATAGTACAAACTTTGCTAAAGTGATTGTTTTGAACAAATATTAACTTGGACATCATTAAAAACATTATTTTAGTTAAAGTATTTGTATCAATAAGCTACTGTGTGTATTTTGCCTCAGGCTGTTTTTCAGTGTGTCTGTGTAATAAAAGTCAAACCTCGCCACCTCAAACATTTATAAGAGTTTTAAACAAAATTAACCACTATGATTTATTTTCACACAAAATCTCTTGCTCCATCAATGTTCATACAAACATGTATATATTTTTTCTGCATTTGGAAATATTAAAAAGACACATTTGTCTTAAGGTGTGTCTTTAGCCCAGTTGTACATTATTTCAGAGATGAATCTTTGAGCCAGTGTGTAATTCTCTCTGAAATGAAATCTTTCATAATGTTGTTCGCTTACCTGTCCTCCTCTTCAGCGCTTCCGCATCACAGATGTAGAACTAGATAGTTTATCTCGTGTTTGATGTCTATTTCTAAATAAATATATTTTATGATTTATTGAGAAAATTAAATGACCTAAATCAGAAGATTAACAAATCGCATTACCGTCTGTAAAAGCCACATCCCAAACACAAATATTACGTACCTGAACTGTTTTCTTTCCGCGGTTGTTCTCTCCTCGGACTGTCTTGCTTTCGCTTTCAGTCTCTCTCTAAAGTGTGTCTTTAACACGTGACAGCAGAAACAGAGGTGAAGTTTGACTCGTTCTGCTTCCCGTAGTGACGCTCGCGCGGCGTTTGCTTCCTTCATCGCAGTCGAACTGGATTAGATGTGTAATATCTGTAAATGTAAAGTCTAGAGTTATTAATGTCGAGTGCTGTTAAAGAGCAGCGTGTCTGATAATTTATGATCCACAAATCTGTGTTCAACAAAGAGAGTGAATAAATTTGATTATTTTTTATTTAGTTTGGTCTATTTCACTGACATTCTTCTATTGTGGTTTAGAATTACAGTCCTGGCAAAATATAATTGTGAATTATGAACATTAAGAACATTTTAAGAATCAAGAAATCTCCAATAGCACAAAAGAGAAAAGTGTTGATTAGTTCATCTGTGAGGCTGAAGACTTTAATGAACACCAGATGCATCTTTAGTCCCGCTTCATTCTCTGACACTAATTCTGCTGCATGAATCAGGACAGGTTAATGTGTGTAAGCTCAGTGTAATCTACTGTAAACACACAAGAGAAAGGTGTTTAATTTGATGATCTGGTACTAGAACACTTTACTGAACACCACTATTACACGCTTCATTGTTCATTAGTGTTTTAGACCTATAAGAGGACTAAACACATACAGTATAATGTCATATATAATGTCACACATGCACAAGTTTAACAGTCTTTTAAAACTCCAGCATAACATTACAGGACAACACACATATTGAAAGTAGAAACTGATTTACTGGCCAGATTGAGTGAAAGATTAACACTGAATGTCAGGATGAATGTGGCCAGAATATCTGAACATCTCCTGAAGCAGACGAAGAGATTTCACTGTCATGATGACGGTCTGGAGAATGACCAGTAGATGAAGCTGTTGCTCAGGAGAACACCGTCACACACACACACACACACACACACACACACACACACACACACACACACACACACACACACACACACACACACACACACACACACACACACACACACACACACACCGTCACACACACACACACACACACACACACACACACACACACACACACACACACACACACACACACACACACACACACACACACACACACATTACACACACACACACACACACACACACTCACTACTCTGAAGATTTACACCAGTGCTCTGCTGTTTACATCTGTTTATAATCTTATCAAAACTGAAGCTTAATTCAGTTCTAATGACACACACCACAGAATCCAATAGAATGATATTCATATTTGACAATCATATTCATTACCTCTGATCTCCAGTGTCTCCAGCTAAGACATAAAGCACAAACTCTGGTTAATTCTGCTCTCATAATCAAGGTTGGTTTGTGAAACTCAGCTAGTAAGTCAAGTGCACATCTTTACCAAGCCTCCAATACAGAAATATAACCGTACTGTAACTAAGAGGACAAACACTGAACTGTCTGACATTCCTTAGTCAAGTCATTCTTTAGAAAAATGAATGTCATTTGGATAACCACAAATGCTGCCTGTTAACTGTTGACACAGTTTACTGCGTTTCTGGTATATATTCCCTCAGTCCTAGTTGGGACTTTTGTTGCTTCCTATTCTGTGTGCTATGTTTGTAGTACTTTGTAGTTTTCCCTATTGATTAATCGTCTCCAGTTGTGTCTGGTTTACCCCTGTGTATAACTAGCCCTTGTGTTTCACTTGTTCTCTGTTAGATGTTCCTTTTCCTTGTTTCCCTTGTTTTGTTCCAGCTTTATTCATTATTGTTTGTTTCATTTAACTCCCATGCACTTGGATCCTCATCTCTGCTTGCCTTTCTGGATCCCCCCCAGTGTGACAGTTTCCCATGTTTACACAGTAACTTTGAGAACTGTAGACTTGGAATTTTCCCTGTTATTATTTGATTCACGGGACCGGACACCAAATAACTTGCAGAGAGAAACTTGATGTTGTAATCATGCCAGGTCTATGCGTTTCCGTGTTTCTCTGCCATAGTACTGTAAGGATTGAGCTTATATACAACACAACTTTCTTGTAAGGTAGTGTAACCCAGTGGCAATACAGGGTTAAAATTACTTTAAAATTGTATTAAAATAGTGTAATATCTCTTTAGGAAAAATCTGCCAAAATAGCTTAATATCCCTTTAAGAAAAAAACAGCCAAAATAGCTAATATCCCTTAGGAAGAAATCAGCCAATCAGGAGTGATAGTTCCTCCCCTAGCTGAACATGACTGACAGGTCACGAGGCAAATTGCGTGATTTGACCATGCGCGCGAGTATGTGAGAGAAAAGAGAGAAGACGAACACGATTGATGGCGACGGGAAACGAGAGGAAATTTATAGATTTAAAGTTAACAAAGTGATAAAAGTGAGTCTTTAGCAAGCTAAAGAACCAACACAGAAGACAGAATAAGGAGGAGCAACCGAGAGTTTGGAAAACTCAGTTTTCCACCTGTAATTGTCTCGGTAAGCTAGTGAACTGCATGATGTTGATATTGATTGCTAACTGTGATACAAAGTTTACAAAGAGTACAGAAATAGTAAGCTGACATTTAAGTTACCTGAACACAGCTGTTTTATGTTCATTTGTTTTGTTTTAAGGAATAGCTGAGTGAATTACACAGCATTTCTATTGAAGGGAATGTTATAAAAAATACTGTATGGTTTCTATGATGATTTTATTTTAATGTTGTGAGTGGAAATGTTAAACTTTAATGTTTAAATTCTGCTGTGAGTAGATAAAACATTTTTGTTCTAAAAAGGGTACTCTTATTAGAGTATTAATATTGCAACTACATCTATGTGTTGCAACTTAACTTATGTAGAGCCTGTATTGGTTACAGTTTTTCTCTAATCCAGGGATATAAGAGTATGCCATTTTTGTTGATTTATTATCAACTGTTATTAAGTATAAGGTTGTGCATGTTATATTCTAGATATTGAATTGAGATTTGAAGTTTGAACTAAAGTGTAATAAATAGGCCTGAACATGTGATCATTTAGTATTATGCAGCATGTGATGCTTAATGTTACGTGGTTGTTATGCTTTAGTATGACTGTTGTGCAACATATATAGAACATTGTTTTAAATTTCCTGTTTAAAAAAAAAAAAACAGGTCAGGTCTTATGGACAGAGTGAAACTACTTGGAAGATCCTTTTCTATCGATGGCGAGCCTCCCAGTGTGATCGTGAAGAGACGCAGAGTCACAGACCAACTCATCGAACGTTTCCCCTGGTGGTAGTAGGAAAGTATCAGTCACCTGAGCTGGTACCCACTCTTTCATCCAAGTGCAAACTTCCTTTTAAAAGGAGAAACTGTCACAGAACTGGTGACACACACTTTTGACACCAAACTATTGACAGGACTGACTAATACAGAAAGTGATCACAAAACAGACTTTAACGACTACAAAAGGACAAAACCAGAGACTCATTTGTTTTAAAGGGCCCATTTTTTATTTTTCATATACATGTTATGCAATTGTGTTTCAACTGTTATTTGCAACTTAATGTGAGTAAAAGTTACTGGTTACTACTTACCTGGTCTGATACTTCCTTTTATGGGTACAGTTTATATCCCTTAGCTCCTTTCGAACCTAGCACAGTGTTAGTTCACGTTTAGAGTGTAGCACGGTTACAGTAGAAAAACATGTTGCTTGAACTTTAAAATGGAACGTACTGTATATGTCATGCTTACATATGGCAAAATCCACTTTACATATTAAGAAACTATCCCGCGATGGACGCAATTTCACCTCATTCGCGCATCCAGTTCGCACGAATTGAGCGTTTTTATTTGGTGCATATATTTTTTTTATGTGCATTCACACGTTTGAAGTGAATTCACGTCTGACGCCCGAGTTGAAAAGTCGGAACTTTGGCGTCTGTTCACGCCACATTAACCAATCAGGAGCCTGCTTGCTGCTGTCACGTGGTGAAGTGATGTGATAAACGAGTAGGGTTGCCAAATTCTGGGAATTTTCAAGATGGAAACTTTCCATGGGAATTAATGGGAATTTAAGGGAGTTAACAGGAATTTATGGGAATAAACAGGAATAAACTGGGAATTTTCAAAGTTGGCTCTTCATAGGGAACTTAAATATAGTTGAGGAAAGTATATTTTAGCATAATCAAGACTAAAACAAACAGATGCCATTCAAATACACTTGAATATCCATGCCATTCCTCAAGCACACTGCTTACTGCATGGCTATTGAGACCACGCCCCTACTGGCACTGGGCACGCCTCCATCACATGTACAGAAGCCCAAAGCACAAGACTATTGAACACACACATTTGAGCCTGTGGACTAAACAAAGTGATGTAAGTTTTGATGATATTATGGGGAAATATATTTATTAAATGTTTAAATTGCAAAAATTGCAAATATCACATACAAATGTATTCATATACAGATGGCAAGCTGATAAGTTAGATGCTAAATAAGCTCGTATAACTTTATTTACCAGATAAGTAGGGTTGGGTACCGAGAACCGGTTCCATTTTAGAACCGGTAACAAATTTCCCAAAACCGGGTATTCGATAAGACACACGCATTACGATTCCTCTTATTGATTCCTGACTTTGGGCAATTGCAAATTCGTTATTCGTGGCAAGCACGTTCATAATAGAAGTGACGTGGACGCGATGAGCATGCGGTGTGTGGCGCTCGTTTTTGCAGATTCGCCTATGCCTCGGCAAGATGAAAACATCTCAACTTTTCAGAATGCCGTAAGCGGTGCGCAGGTCATGTGACAACAAACAACTGACCTTTCTGTAACATCGAAAGCTCGGCCGAACAGCTAATCATAGCTGAACAGGGTGGGATTTTATTTCTAATCTCCATAAACATATATAGTAGCCTAGTAAAACTATTACTCTAATATGTTAATTTTCTAATATGGAATATTTCCAAAATTCCCCAGCTTAACTGGGGCTTTTTGGCAGCAAACCCACCAGATGTGTTTGGTGCAAACAGGGATGAAGAGTACCCCATGCCTATGGTTAAATACACTGCTGGATCTTATATGTTGTGGGCCTATATTTTTGCTGGAGGTCCTGGACATCTTGTTCAGATACATAGTATTATAGATTCTAGCAAATACAAACAGATAAAAAATCAAAACCTGACGGCCTCTACTAGAAATCTTATAATGGGCCGTGGTTGAATCTTCCATCAGGACAACAGTGCAAAACAAACATCAAAATCAACACAAAAATGGGTAACTGAGCACAAAATGAAGCTTCTGCCATGAGCGTCCCAGTTCCCTGACCTGATGAGTGGAGTGAACTGAAGAGGAGAAGCACCAACATGAACTTGTGTATCTGAAGGATCTGGAGAGATTCTGTATGGAGGAATGGTCTCTGATCTCTCGTCAGGTGTTCTCCAAACTCATCAGGCATTATAGCAGAAGACTCAGATCTGGTATCTTGGCAAAAGGAGGTTGCAAGAAGTATTTACTAACAGGGAACCAACAATTATGGCCAGCGTGTTTTGGAGATAAACATTTATTTTAAAATGTGATTTACCCCCACTTTCTGTTATTTTACTTCAATGAAAGGTTAGATTTTTGTGAATTCTTTTAAAGGGATAGTTCACTTTGAAATAAAATTTTGGTATGTTTTAGCTTACCTCAAGGGCATCCAAGATGTAGGTGTCTTTGTTTCCGCAGTAGTTTCAATTTTGATATTTTTAGGTCAAACCGTTCTTGTCTGACAGTCATATAATGCAGGTCTATGGTCACTGTCTCATAGAGCATGCACAGAGTCCAAATTAAAACAATTCCCCATCGTCCAAATTAAACGATTCCCCATCATAAGTACACATCGATGGCCTAAGACACGAAACGAGCGGTTTGTGTGAGAAAACGAACAGTATTTATATCGTTGTTACCTCTTGAACACAGCCGCGTCCAATGATCTGACGGCGCGGGCGGGTATAGATATATACATAGATGTCGCCTTGGCTACGGTTTCGTTCCAATGAACTGCAGTAGCCAAGGCGACGTCTAGTGTATATCTATACCCGCCCGCGGTAAAACATTTTGGTAAAACATACCAAAATTTTATTTCAAAGTGAACTATCCCTTTAATGAAATATCAAAAGGATAAACAATGCAGATTTATTTTTTACAGCCATTTTTTATCATATTTATCAGGGGTGCCATCAATTCTGACCACCACTGTAAGGTCTCTTCGATTTCCATTTATGGTTTATATGATATATCCATATACTAAACCATATATTTCCATACTTTTCAAAAAAAATTAAGTTATGAAGTAGACATCCTAATCAGAAGTAGTTTGGGCAGTAATGTTAATATTTAATTTGAATTTAATCTCTAAAACACATATAAAAACATACAGAAACAAATAGAGCATGTGTTACAGTTTGGCACCACATCACAAATGAAGAATCTATTGCTATTTATCTATTGCTCTCGATTTCATATTTGGAGACTGATTTTCAAAAGAAATGACAGAGTCTTGAATGCTTTCAAATGCTATATAGTTTGTCAAGATTACTTTAGGTTTAGACTAAGATATTATGGTTATAAATGTATAATGCAAGTGTACCACAGGTTACAGGGAGGGGCTTAAAAATAGTGGTTAAAAACATTTGTATAAATAATAAATTTAGATATTTATTCTTTGTAATGAGTGAAAACTATTGATAAAAGTTAATTATTTGAACCTGATTGTATGTTTTTTTTTTTTTTTTTCATAGTATGATTTTGGGGGTATTGGACATTGCATGAGGATTAAAGTGGAGCAGAGTTAAATTCCCAACCATCTCTGACCCCTTGTCTACCATGCCATGACTTTTCTCCCTCTTATTTATATTTTTAATTGCACACAGTTATATACATATAAACATATATATTTATTTATTCAATCTTATGCATAGTTTGGACTTGTTTTTTAGGTACCTGTCTGTAGCACATTATATTTAATATGTACATTCTGTACATTATGCTTTTTTATTTATTCAATGTATGTTACTCTACTTACCAAATAAAGTGTTTGAATTGAAATATTTTCAGTTACCAGTGCTAGCAGTGTACAGTGTTCTTAACCAGTTCTATATATCGCTTATCGTGCCCGAAAAGACCATAAACATTACAGATAACAGTCTAACTATCAATTAATATACATTTATCTTAAACTATTCATGTTCAAACGAATACGCTGCAAATCGGTTGATATAGGTCAATGTTGCTCTCTGTCAGTAGGGAATTGTTTAATATGTTAGCCTTTAAAGCCTTTAGAATGACTTAAAATACAAATATAACAACAAGGCAATGATAATTGGTTCAGATGAAGTATCAGAGTGTAAGATTGTTGTGGAAAAATGGCGGAGGCAAGCAGTCGCTCGGCAGGTGCTGCTGCACCTTTCCTAAAACAAACTGGGAGACCGCCAGATAATGTTTTTGAAAATGGAATTTCTGCATCTTGGAATTCACGCACTAAAACAGAGAACTCATTACATCTCCGGGTAACTCTGTATGTGTTGTTTCTCCTACTGACACAATTGTGGGGAACTCGTGAACGCGAACGCCATACTTTGCTGCAGGCCACGGCGCTAGCAAATATAGTCGTGCCAATGCCATTTGCTTCATGGTGCCAATACACCATATACTCAAACGTTTTAAATGACGGGCGAGCATGCACCCGTAGCGCGCTGCGCGAGCGGCGCTGCTCCAGAGGGACGGTACCAGCAAGTCGGACTCGAGGATATTCTGTCTTTCTCTGCACGGTTTTGCTTCTATGTGGGGATATTCATCTAAACCCCGGGCCTGTGGATTATCAAGATCGTGTGGACGCTCTACAATCAGCTGTTCCCATTCATGGGGTGGAAGCGCCCTGACCCATATTCAAGGCTTCAGCGTGGGAAAACGAGGTAACCCCCTGACAAACTCTGCTCCTAAGTTCATTCCTGAGAAAATATTAACATCAGTGATCCACGCTAACCCAGCAGCAATTGCAAATACTGCCGCCTTACTTAAACAGCAGCAAATGAAACTGTTTCAGACTGTGAATCACGTGAGCGTGCTATGGAACCCGAAAATAAAGCCGAAGGGCATTTTCGGAGGACATTTAAACATCCGCAGCATTGTTTCAAAGACTGAGCAGATTGAACATTTGTTAACGGACTCAAATCTTGACTATCTTTGCTTAACTCCTACTATCCCCTCTTCTATAGTGAAAGTGTCGGGATACACCTTGTATAGACGCGACAGAAACAAGGGTAAAGGCGGCGGTGTGCTGATTTACGTAAAAGATCACATCCAAAGTAAACAACTGGACATCAGTGATTGTAACTTGGAGTGTGTGGGGACTACTATTACTTTATCTCCTCAAATGACTTTCTGTGTATTAGCAATTTATCGACCTCCTAAAGCTACTAATGATTTCTTTATGTCTCTTGGTAACTTACTTAAACAATGTGATGGAAAAGAAGTCATTCTTTTAGGTGACTTTAATTTAAATTGGTTTGAGAAATCATGTAGAAACAAACTTAAAGAAATAACAAAATCTTTTCAAATGACACAACTATTAAGTAAACCAACTCGTATAACAAGATCTTCTCAAACCTTAATAGATTTAATACTGACAAATAAACCCGAGAGAATAATTAAAACTTATAATCTAATCACAGGCATGTCTGATCACAATTTAATCCTAGTAGCTAGAAAATTGATAAAAACAAGGTGTAAGAACGAAAATCCAATGAGTAGTAAAATGTGTATCGCATTCATTCCAAAGAAAGATTTACAACTGGTTGAAAAAGATTTAAAACAAACAAAGTGGGCAGACATCCTGGAGAAAAAATCTTGTGAACAGGGCTGTCGTGATCTTATGTTTGCTGTAAATAACATCATAAGCAAATATACAAAAAATAAGCAAAGAAAGCGACATGCAAAACGAAATCTGCCATGGTTCAACAAAATGATTTGGGATATGATGAAAAAGCGAGATGTGGCGCTAAAAACATTTATAAAATCAGGACTAACAACGGATCGATTTGCCTTTACAAGTCAAAGAAATAAAGTTACAGCTGAGCTTAGAAAGGCCAAAGCCAGTTTTTTTCTTGTAATCATTAGAAATGCACAAGGTAATAGTAGAATGATATGGGAAACTATTGATAAATTGATTGGAAAAGAAAAGTCAAAATGTGAAAATATTCGTCTCAATATTAATGGAAAAATTATTGATGATTCTTTGGCAATAGCAACGAATTTTAATGAATATTTTTTAAACATTGTCCAAAAACTGGCTCACAATTTTCAAATTGTTCATCCCCCTCTCATAATCAGTGACGAATCTGATTTTAATCTTAGCTCAATAACTAAAACTAAAGTTGAAAAAATAATTACTGACCTAAACAGCAGCAAAGCAAAAAATATTTATGGACTTGATACTTCTTTTCTGAAACAATATAAGGACATCTTCTCTGATCCGTTGACAATAATGATCAATCAATCGATTAGTGAGGGTATTTTTCCAGCAGTCCTAAAACCGGCGATTGTCACCCCTATATTTAAGTCTGGAAACAAACATGACATGAACAATTATCGTCCAATAAGCATCCTCCCAGTTGCGTCAAAAGTGCTCGAGAAGACGGTGGCGGAGCAACTTATCACCCATTTTGACTCACAAGCTCTTTTAAATCCAATGCAATTTGGAGCGTTGGAGCCACTCGACAGACTCTGCCTGTTGCTATTTCCTGGAAACTATCAGGGCATATGTGGATCAGGGAAGGGTGGTGGGAGCAGTCTTCCTTGATCTGCGTAAAGCTTTTGATACTGTCAATCACCAGATACTCTACAGTAAATTAAATCAATATAGTCTCTCTGAGCACACCCAGAACTGGATAAGATCTTATTTGAGCGACCGACATCAGCAGGGTTGCCAACTCTCACGCATCTCGCGTGACAGTCACGCATTCAGCCTCAATCTCACGCTCTCACGCTCAACAAAGAAATCTCACGCAAAAATAGACATTCTTCTGTGCTGTATTTTTTTTTCACTCATGTGCACTAAATTTCAGAATTACTATAAACAATTCAGGCTCTTAACTACTGGATGGACCACTAGTTATGGCGCAAATTAGTTAAAAATCTCCCAGAACCTAGAGCGAGCACGCATGCGAGACAGAGACTGTCGTCCAACCGATAGCGCGCGCACGCACGGCAGCGAGGGAAAGTCTTATACAACTGCGCATTTCATCAGTTGCGGCGCCTTCATCTATAGGCTACACTGCAGCACGACGTATATTCACATCAAATGTTAACGCAGAGGAACGGGACACTGCAGTTCACAAAAGTTCATTATTTGCATGTGCTTTAAAGCCTTGCCGGTTAAACATGTCATTCGCTGCTAATGCGCTGTTCAAATATGCGCTTTACTGAGCGCGTACACTCGACGCGCATATGCACTAAAAGCCTGTTACTGGACTAAAAGTTATCTTTTGAGTCTTATATTGCTCTAATACTGTCAAATATGTTCAATAACCAACTTGTTCAATGTTTACATAAACAAGTTGGTTATGTCTAAAGTGAAAGCAAACAGAGAAAATTAATTAAAATCTGCTTGTCATATATGCGTGTATATTAGACGCGTCGCGTGCAGTTCTTAAAGAGACAGTAGCCCTAATAATAAACATGCTGCCGCTTGTTCTTAAAGAGAGAGTTCACCCAAAACCAAACAGTTGCTGGTCCCCATTGACATACATAGTAGGAAAAAATATATACTATGGAAGTCACAGGGGTACATCAACTGTTTGGTTACTGACATTCTTTCAAATAACGTTTATTTTCAACAGAAGAAAGAAACTTATTCAGGTTTAAAACAACTTAAGAGAGTAAATTATGACTTTTTGGGGGGAGAACTATGCCGTTAATGTTAATAAAACAACAAAACACACAGAGGAAATCATTCACTGCTCTTGACTGAGAACTTTAAGTCTGTTGTGTTTTTAAAATAGGGACATTAGTTTGGCTGTAATGCTCAGTCACATGCAAAATAGTAAAACCAACATGAAAAAGAATCATGATAAAATCGTGATTTTTTCTGAAAAACAAAACAAAAATTGTGATATTATTGCCATATCGCCCACCCCAGGTGTAAAAAAGTGCCTAGATGTGCTTAGATGCTAAAAATGTGTTATTATTGATCATTATATCACACTACAATTAAACATAATGAAACATTCATTTGAATTGAAATTGTTTTATTAGCTTAGCTAATATTATTTATTAGCTTTTTCTAGAGATTGCAGTCATGCATGACATGGTGAAAAATGACTTGAAATTTGAAATAATACTGAAAATAGGTTAAGATGAATGTTAAAGGTGTGCCCCCTAAAAGCACAAGTGGCCCCTGTATTGCATGTCTAGTTGGTCTCAGGCGTGTAAAACATCGTTAAAATTACTTGAATCGTTATATAAAAGGGCCATAAAAATTCATGATAAAAAGCCTCGCCAGTAGGCTACCATCATTGTAAAGTACAAAGTAAATATAATATATTGAGTTTTGAAAACCTCATTAAATATAATCAAATTTCTGCTCTATTTAAAATTATCCATAATATCGCTGCTCCTCCTTTGAGAAAATTTGTCACACTAAATTCGGAGAAAATTTCTAGAGCCACACGGTCGACAGCCAGAGGAGAGTGCAGCGTTCCAAGACGTAGAACCACATATGGTCAACAATCGTTCTCTTATAAAGCAGTGAGCCTTTGGAACACTCTTCCAAACGAAATTATTTCATGCACAAATTATAGTACTTTTGCACGCCTGACCAAACAATGGTTATTATCAAAGCAAATCTGTACGCACTGAATGACTGTGATATGAATGATGTAAATTGTGAGTGAATGAGTGATAGATTTCTTAAGTGCATAGTGTTTTTATGATGTGAGTGAAGTAATGCTTCTATGTATTATTCTGTATATATTTTATGAATTTTTGTAAGTATAATATCAACCTGTCCAGGGACTGCAGGTGGAAATTAGCATTTTTTTGCTATAACCTGGCACATGACATCTCTTCTTTTTTAGACTAATGTTGTTTGTGCATTGTCCCTGATCAAATAAAATAAATTCAAATTCAAAATTCAAAAGCAAGTAATTTTGTTTTTATTGAATAACACTGTTTGTATTATGTATATTATATTAGATTATGTATTTTAACAAATCAACTTCTGTACATTATGTATTGTAACAAAGGCCTGCAGAGGGCGGCAATGGCCTAGTGATTGTTATTGCACTTTAGCGCATTATTAAATCAGTCAATCAACGTTTAAGTCAAATGCACACTCGGGCCGTTTACACGACAGCGTTTGTGTTTTGGCAGTTCATTTACACAACAGTGTATTGGGGGCCTGAAAACACACATTTTTGAAAAGGGGTTTCAAAGCGTAAGTTTTTGAAAATGATACCGTCATTGTCTCTGTGTAAAGTACAAAAAAGTGAATCTGTGAAAACGGTGGCGACATGCGCATGTGTATTGTATGTTTAATATAGGCATGCACGTTTGGTGCGAGTACACAGTAAAAGAATGCGTATGTGCGCAGGCATGTAGACTTTCTTTACTAAGGCCCCGTTTACACTGCCAGTGAAATGTGACCCAATTCCGATTTTTTGCTCACATGTGACACAGATCGGATGTGTTCTATGACAGTGTAAACAGGAAAAAAACGCATGCATTCGGATATTTCCAGATCGGTTTCAGGCCTCATTCATATGTGGAAATAAATCGGATATGTGCCAATGCGACTGTCATGTAAACAGGCAGATCGGATTTTCTGAGGCATTAGGCAACGTCTCCGCGGTTTAATGACGAGAGAAACCCCGACGCACATCTGCAAAGGGACGGATGGCCCGACGAAACGTTGTCATCATAGGAGAGGAATGTGGAGAGGGGCACGGGAAGTGTTTTCACATGATTGTAAATTTAACGAAAATTTTTGTTCATTTACATTTATTCATTTTAAGCAATTAATAATTTATTTGTAATAAACACTTTGTGGGCTATTTAAATTTAAAAAGTGCTAGGACTATTTACATTTTCAATTATATTTTTAAAACATGCGCGCAGATTGTGATGTAATATTGTGTGTGCATAGAAAGAATTTGTCCGCAGCCGCTCAAAAAAGAAAAAGAAAATTGTCCATAGCTGCTCTACTCCTGAGCGCAACTCCACTGTCAGTGTTGTGTAAGTAGTAAAGGCTCTAGACAGTTTTTTTGTGTTAATTTCTATTTCTTGTCGCTGTGCAGGCTCTTTATTGTATAACAGTGAACAGCCCTTAATGTATGTGCCGTAGATCGGTCCGTTGCATTACGAATGAAAGCAGTAATCTCAAATATGTGATGTGCAGTCAAGTTCGGGTGTGTGTATGTTGTTTTAACGAGTGTTCTCACCGATACGCTTGTGATTCGTGGTAGTTTTATAGACATTGTTTCTTATTCAAAAGTGGTGTTTGGCAACTTTGCATATCGCAGAGCATGAAACATATTTTGTATTCGTCCATTTGTGCAAGAGAATTTAACCCTTTAAGCATGCGCGATATGTTTCAGATAGTAGGCTACTAGCCATGGCAAGTGTAAACATATGAATCGGATATGGGTCACAATTTAAAGAACGTGTAAACAGACAGTCAAAAAAATCGGATTTAGGCAACAAATCAGAATTGGGCATCAAGACCTGCAGTGTAAACGAGGCCTAAGAGACATCACTAACTGTTGGCATATCATGCACAATACAGAGTTTTTAGTTTTCGGATCTGTGTGAACGGGGTTCGTTTTAATAACGTTTTCATCTGTACAAAAAGAAAAAAAACATTTCCATTTTTAGTACATCGTTGTTGTGTAAACATACCCTTCAACTTTAATATTGGTATGTAAAATGTCCCTTGAGCACACTTTTTTTTATCAGCAGTTTCTCAGAAGGAGAATGTCCATATGTAATACATTTTTATCGTTTTATATCAAACGATACCAACCTTTTGACTCTCCTTGCTATAGTTTCGGAGTTATGAGTCTTTATTTTTGTGTATGTCACTCATAAAAAAAAAACAACTCTAAAAATGCCTTCAGGGCTTATAGGATTAAACTTTTTTTTGTGTGTGTGTGTGGAAATTTTAGAGCTTGAGTCACAGATAGTTTGTTGACTGAGCTAATGAGACACTTCACAGATGGCTGATAACAGTGCAACACAAACACAAAGCGCATCAGACTTTATATGCATTCCCAAATGCACGTTATAGAAAACCCAAACAAACATCACATGCAGAGACTGAGTTTGTGTTGAGCAGCATGCACTGTGAATGGAGCCGCTGGAAGAAACACGTAACCTGACACATTTAAGTAAATAAAGTAAGGGAAAATGTAAATTGTAACATTGTCCGTGGACAGTCTGTCTGGACCGTCGTTCAGGTGGTCAGGTACATGCGTGACTCTCAGCGAGAGCAGGGAGTGCTGGGCCCAAACGAGGAGGCGTTCCGCCAGAGCACTGAGATTTCTGGATCTGACACCGCCCTGGCGGTTCACGTAGGACACCACAGACATATTGTCCGTGTGAACCAGCACATGGGGGCCTCGTAGGTGTGGGAGGAAGTGCTTCAGTGCATTCTCGACCGTTATCATCTCCAGACAGTTTATGTGAAGACGTTTCTCCCGGTCTGACCACTGGCCAAAGACCGGTCTGGGTTGGAGGCATCTGTCGAGATAACCTTCCGGTACGAGACAGCTCCCATTGTCACTCCCGGCTGGTACCATTCGGCCGCTATCCAGGGCTCCAGAGATGAAACGCAGCTCTGAGTGACTCTGATACTGTTGTGGCAAATTCAAAGTTGTTTTTGGTTCAGGTCTCAAAGAAGTTTCTCAGAGTCGAGGTTCCAGGTCAGAAGAATTTACTTTATTGTACAAACAATAAAGGAGAAGCCAGCTGGTCATCTGAAGTTATAATATCCAGCATTCATTTTTTATACCTTTTTCATATCATCAAGTCTCCAATGGTTACCCTCAAACCTATCTCTTCCCCTCTGTCTCGCCTGGTGACCTTGGCACTGTTAGACATGTCTTCTCTATTGGTCAAACCTCACATAATGGTGCTTTTGTTTCATACAGTATTTTGACACTTTGGGTTACTTATGCATACTGGTTATTTTCCATTCTCTCATCCTTTTTCAGACCTATTTGTTCATGCTTGTCATTTTCATTACATCATACTTAGACATGAATCAAGGGAAAATTCTCCAACATATCCCCCCTTTGGGACTAATCCTAGTCCTACCTTCATTTCTGTCCCAGAATGTATCTACATGAATAAGCCTCTCTCTGTTATCTATCAATTATGGCCATCCATCTCTCTTATCAATAAGCCCACTCACGAAGGTACACCCTGGAGGAATAGTGAGACCAAACATCTCACCTTCCTTTTCTATTATCAGTCTTGAAGGGATAGATTACTTCAAACATTTGATTTTTCAGCATAATCAACATATCTCAGTGTTATAGACTTAAAATTAAGGTTGTTTTCAGCATAATCAACATATCTCAGTGTTATAGACTTAAAATTAAGGTTGTTTTCAGCATAATCAACATATCTCAGTGTACAGACTTAAAGTTAGGATTATCCCACGGTGCCAGAGGAACTGCACAGGCGCTTCCGGTGGCCTGGAGTGCTATCTGGGTTGCTCCATCGCTGCCAGAGGTGCCCTGGGCACTATCTGGTGTTGGGGCAGACAGCGGGTTTTTAAACCACCAGTTGAGTCTGCCCTTGCTGGTCCGGCAATTGGCGACCGCGCTTGTAATTAATTTCTCTTTTTACCCGGTGGAAATATCTCCCAGTAGTCTAATGCATGTACTTCACTTATGATTCATAAAAAAACTTTAGAATATTAAAAGAACTCTGTTATAAGAGTAAAATGATTAGTAAGTGATAAAAATAGTAAAAACATTCTTATCTTTTCCCTCTATATCTGGTTGCATTACCTCGTACCACGGGCAATGACCTGCTTCAAACCTTGTATCGTCCCTCCTCATTCACATATTCATATTTGTGACAGTTAGTGTGATTATATGTAAAAATATTCTCAGTAGGATTATAAGTGTAAAAAAGGAAACACTCAGGAAGGGGTCCTTAATAAAAGTCAAAGAAACAATTCTAATTTTACCCCAAAAATAAAATACACAGTGTGGCTACCTCCCTCTCTATCAAAAACAGTGACAAATTGTTAAGCCCAATAATAGTAAGGTAAAAAGAAAGAAAAAAACAAGAATAACAAGGCACCCTCTTCCTTACTCCTCCACCAGGACTTTTACAGGAAGTCGTCTAGCTCATCCAGTCCTGGCTCAATTTGGTGCACTCTTGTGTTTGCGCACCCGATATCGACTACTTTTTATTTTATTTTATTTTATTTTATTTTATTTTATTTTATTTTATTATTTATTTTATTATTACAGGGACAGTGCATATTAATAAACATTTCTGCCAATATGCCAGAGTTAGCCAGAAGGCTATTTTTCATCTGCAGTCCCGGACAGATGTCAAGTCACCCTAAAAGAGAGAAATTACATATAAAAAAAAAACAAAAAATGTACAATGCATTTAGTAAGAAATCCTATTATGTTAAAAATACAGTCGAAATACAGCAAACCAACAATCAAACAAACATCTGACAAAAACATGACATATACACACACACAAGCCAGCAGTGGATAGAGCAGGTCTAGAGATGTGTTAATGTTGACAGATCTGAAATTCATTTCTTTAAATGGTTCTTAAATGTACAATATGTGTTTAGATTTCTGACGATTAAGGGAATGCGGTTCCATTCAGTAGCAGCTCGAACAGAAAAAGAAGTATGACCAAATACACTTTTTCTAAAGGGAATGACACAATCTCCCCTCGCTGCACCTCTGGTTCTGCTGTGATCAGCTGTACGGATGTTAACAAACTGGTGGAGTGGAGGAGATGATAAACCATGAATAATTCTGTATAGAAGACATAGATTTGAGTATTTAAAACCATGTTTTCCCAGCTGAGTAATCTATGTTTTTGTAATATTGGACAATGATGAGAAATAATTGGTTTCTTATCCAGAATTTTAACAGATCGTTTGTAAAGTGACTGCAGAGGTTTCAGAGATGCAACACCAGCTTGTGTCCAGATGGGTAGACAGTAAGTGATATGTGATAAGATCATCGAATGCATGTGCATTTTTGCTGCCTGTGTGGACATTTGATGGCGAATGTATCTACAATTCTTGAGGTTAAATTTGATACGATTACAGACCCTTTTTACATGCGATGTAAAGACAACTTTGAATCAATCAAAACCCCCAGATATTTGTTTTCTGACACGATCTGCAGCCTTTTCCCAGAAACGAAAATATCTGGCTCAACACTAAAGTTTTTGTGGGACTTTGTGAAAAACATTGCTACTGTTTTTGATGTATTCAGCTGTAGGCAGGAGTGTTTCAACCAAGCTGTAGAGACATAGAGACATCAGGACAGACGGACGGAAGGTCATTTATATAAAGTGAGAACAATAGAGGCCCTAAAATAGATCCTTGAAGACCGGTGGACAGACAGACTAAGAGCGACCGATTTAAAAAGACTGGACTCAGACATGTTGGAGACGGTCAGTGAGGTAAGACTCAATCCATTTAAGCGCATTATAACTGCATAGTTTTGCCAGCATAATTGTATAATTAACAGTGTCAAAAGCCTTCCTGAGATCCAGGAACACCGCACCAACAACCCCACCTCGGTCCAACAGAGCCCTGATGCTTTCAGTAAAGAAGCAAGTCGCAGTCTCGGTGGAGTGATTGGCTCTGAAGCCGAACTGCATAGGGTGGAGGGCAAAGGGTGTGGAATTTAGATGGTTAATAATTAGGGCCCAAGCCCTGAAAGGGCGAAGGCCCTATTGTTTTCGGTAGGATTATTATTATTATTATTATTATTATTATTATTATTATTATTATTATTATTATTATTTTGTCAACCTTTCGGCCACTTTTGGGGCCCTTAACATGCTCGAAAACTCTTGAAATTTTGCACACAGGTCAGAACCCGCGGCCATCAGGGCCGGACTGAAGCTGGTACCCGGGCGTGGCAGGGGGGCTCGACAGCGCCCCCTGGAACGGGATCCGAACACTTGTCCATAAATCAGACACGCTTGCATGTAATAATATGAAACTCGGTACACATATAGATCTCATCGGGCCGAACAACTTTCGTGCTCTAAGTTTTACGCCAGCCCAACAGGAAGTCGGCTATTTAGGGTTGTTTGGAAACGCATGCTGTGGAATTTAATGTACTCCTCCTAGGGAATTCATCGATTCGCCTCCAAACTCGGTGTGCATGAAGTCAAGGCATTGAGGATGCTAAATTGCGGACGGATTTTTGATATCTCGAACGGTTTGGCCGTGGCGAGGAAACGAATTTATGGCGAAAAAATGAAACAGGAAGTGTGTTATAACTTCTGCATACATTAACTGATCTTGATGAAACTTCAGCAGTGTGTTCGTTGTAAGAGGCCGATCGCACAGATGTGACTATTGTGAGTCAAAGTTATAGCGCCACCAACAGGCAGCAGGAAGTACATCACTATTAAAATGCTTTGAAATCACTGTCTTATTTTTACCAGATTTGCTTCAAACTTTATGTGTACAATGTAGACACACGGCAGATGTAAACCTGTGAAAGGATTATTGATATCTTAGATACTGTTGCCGTGGCAATGCATCAAACTTTAATATTCTTTTTTTATGCTTTTGAGACTCTTAACATACTTGAAATTGCATGAAACTCGACAGACACATCACATTTATTATCCAGTAGACATGTGCAAAGTTTCAGAAACGGGCGTGGTGAGGGGCTCAGTAGCGCCACCTTTAGTCATAAGTGGGGGTGTTAGTTTTATCAACAGCAACAAAACTTGGTATGTGTATTGTTCTCATCAAGACGGACAACTTTCTAATTTACATGAACCATCTCTGACCAACAGGAAGAGAGATATTTTGGTTTGAATGTGGATTTTCTGAAGAATTTTCTCTCCCTCTCTGTGTCTGTGTGTGTGTGAGGGGAGGGGGGGATTTGACTATTGCTTTTATATTGTTAATCAAGGTTTCAGGGGCTTTTGGGGTCCTTAACGTGCTCAAAAACTCTTGAAACTTTGCACACAGGTCAGAACCCACGGCCATCAGGGCCGGGCTGAAGCTGGTACCCGGGCGTGGCTGGGGGGCTCAACAGCGCCCCCTTGAACGGGGTTCTAAAACTTGATCCCTATATCAAACACACTCGCATGAATTAATATGAAACTCGGTACACATATAGATCTCATCGGGCCGAACAACTTTACCCCGGTCAAGTTTTACGCCAGCCCAACAGGAAGTCAGCTATTATGGGTTGTTTGGAAAACGCTTGCTGTGGAATGTGAAATACTCCTCCTAGAAAATTCACCGTGCCCCCTTCAAACTCGGTGTGGATGTAGTCAAGACATTGAGGATGCTAAATTGCGGACGGATTTTTGATATCTCGAACGGTTTGGCCGTGGCGAGGACACGAATTTATGGCGAGAAAAGAGAAACACGGAAGTGGAATAACTTCTGCATACATTAACTGATCTTGATGAAACTTTAGCAGTGTGTTCGTGGTAAGAGGCCGATCAGATGGATGTAGCTATTGTGAGTCAAAGTTATAGCGCCACCAACTGGCAGCAGGAAGTGTGTCACTTTCAACATGCTTTTGACAAAAGTGGGGGGGTTAGTTTTAACTACAGTAAAGAAAAAAATAGTTTGTATATTGTTCTCATCAAGCCGGACAACTTTCTAATTTACATTCAATAGCTCTGGCCATCAGGAAGTCAGATATTTTGGTCTGAATGTGGATTTTTTTGCAAAATCAGCCTCTGAATTTTTAGCCACTCCTCTTAAACTATTTATTTTATTCGTACCAAACTTTTTCAACATGATGAAACTACATTAAATATGCTAAATTGTGAATGGATAATAAATATCTCAAACGGTTTTGCTATGGCGAGGGATTAAATAATGTCCAAAAAGGAAACACTAAAAATCTTCTAAAAATGTAATTATATACCATTTATTTCTATATAAAAGTATACAAATATCACAACTAAACCCATTTTATTCTGTTTTTGCAATTCAAGAAGAATGAAAAAGTTAAAACAGGCTATTTAGTGCTATTTGGTTCAACAAAAAAGCAAACATAGGGCTATACTGCCCTCTTGTGTCCAAAAGGACATCAAAATAGTATATAAAACTTTTTACCAGGTAGGCCAATATTGTATTTAAATATACATGTATTAGGTATGTGTCTGAGGATATTTTCCCACCGGTTAATCGACGTGTGACACGAGTGGGTGCTTTTAAATCGCTAATATAATAGTGTAAGAAAAATAATGATAATGTTGCACACACAAATCACACACATGTGGGAAAGAATGATGCTTTTAAACAACACTAAACCGCCATTAGGTGTCGCCAGGCATCCATCTTAATAAGCGAGTCATTGATTCATTCGTTCAAACGATTCGTTCGAATGAGTCGATCATGATTAAGACAGATGTTTATGGATTGATCATTCAATCTTTGAGTCAACCGATTCGTTAAAAATGCTGAATCGTTCAGTTATGAGAAAACACGTGATGCGTGATGGTTCTGCCGTGATCTTTAACTATTTTCGCTGCTGAAACAGAACAAAAACAGTCAACATTGCATCTAAAATGTAAGTGACTTAATTGTAACTGTTTATTAACCTGTTGTATGAAATCTAGGGGTGGGAGAAAAAATGTATTCTTAGATGCATCGCGATGCGGACGTGGACGATTCTGAATCGATTCACAAATGTCAAAAAATCGATTCTCTAAAAAAATATTTTCTAATAACGTAATATTGACGGAAGGCAAAAGGCGGAACTCTAAGCGGACGTGCGTGCAGTCTGTGGCGCGCACATAACAGAGAAGTTTCTTCTGCTCACCAAGGCTGCATTTATTTGATTAAAAATACAAACAAAAACAGTAATATTGTAAAATATTATTCCAATTTAAAACAGCTGCTTTCTATTTTAATATATTTTAAACTGTTATTTATTCCTGTGATCAAAGCTGAGTTTTCAGCATCATTACTCCAGTCGTCACTGTCACATGATCCTTCAGAAATTATTCTAATATGATGATTGATACTCAAGAAACATTCATTATTATTTTAAATGTCGAAAACAGTTGTGTACAGTCTTTGATGAATAGAAAGTTCAAAAGAACAGCATTTATCTGAAATCTAAAGCTTTTGTAACGTTAAACACTACCGCTCAAAAGTTTTGGGTTAGTAATAATTAAAATTTTATTTTTTGGGGAAATAAATAAAATAAATCAGTACTTTTATTTATGAAGGATGAGTTAAACTGATCAACAGTTACAGTAAAGACATTTATAATGTTAAAAATATATATATTTGAAATATATGCTGTTCTTTTGAACTTTACATTCATCAAAGCATTTTGAAAAAAAAAAAATCTGTACACAACTGTTTTCAACATTTAAAATAATAATGAATATTTATTGAGCATCAATCATCATATTAGTATGATTTCTGAAGGATCATGTGACACTGAAGACTGGAGTAATGATGCTGAAAACTCAACTTTGATCACAGAAATGAATTACTATGTAAAATATTTAAAAATTGAAAACAGCTGTTTTAAATTGGAATAATATTTCACAATATTACTGTTTTTGTTTGTATTTTAAATCAATAAATGCAGCCTTGGTGAGCAGAAGAGACTTCTCCTAAAAACATTAAAAATCTTACTGACCCCAAACTTTTGAACAATAATATATATATATATATATATATATATATATATATATATATATATATATATATATATATATATATATGTGTATGTGTATGTGTGTGTGTGTATGTATGTATGTATATATATATATATATATATATATATAAATATAGCTGCGAGCAGCGATGGAGGGCCAAAGCCGGCGGTACCGCCACCCCGGTGCCTTTAGGTAACTAAAGGCACCGGGGTTGCGGTGCCACCGGCTTGGGCCCGTAATCGCTGCTCGCAGCTATATTTATATATATATATATATATATATATATATATATATATATATATATATATATATATATATTTTGTTTTGCTATTAGTTTCTCTGCAATCTTAGACACTGTAGGCAATATACTGATGGGTCTGTAGTTTGACATGGAATGAGGATCTCCACTTTTGAAAATTGGAGCAACAACAGCTGGTTTCCACACGCTTGGGAAAATATTTTGTGAAACAGACATGTTGATTATTTTGGCGATGGGGGATATGATTGATGTACTTAGTGCCTTGAGCATTACCGTATCCATATCAAAAATATCTTTACATTTTGATGGTTTGAGTGATTTAATGGTCTGTGATACCTCTGATTCTGTGATGTTAATTAAACTAAAAACTAATTGACTTTTGTCTATTGTCGGAGTGGATATGTTTTCTGGTGTAAAACAGTTCGCTATGTTAGCCACAGAAACAATAAAATAGTGCAATACTTTTAAATGCAATACCGGAAGATTGTTTGTCTGTTTTTCATTTATTTTAATTACTGGCATAGGCGCCGATACCGTAGGAAAATACCGAGCACCCAGGTGTGCCAGACTGCCAGTAGCTAACGCTCTGGCTACATTCATTTAAAATGAATCATTGCAGTTGGTGCTATGTGAAGCGTCTGTCACACATTGGTTATGTCGCTGTCAGTCGAGTAGTATCACCCATAGATATCGCCTGCTCCATATCTTATCCACCAATCACAGCGTTTCTCGGATGAAAACGCCTCTTAAGCCCTATTCGGACGGGACTAGTTTCACAGGGGGACATTAGAGAAATATCTGTTTCACAGACGTACTTTGAGATTTTAATCCTGTCCGAATCTGCCATGTCTGTCTTTTTCTCACATGACCTCTGTAAAAATTCCAGAGCAAATTACCTACTGTTTTTCGTCAAACTCGGCGGTCCTCAGAGAAATCTAATCCCGTCCGAATGCGAATGTCTGTGATTACCGGACATTTTTTTGCCAAAACGCTTTTTCTTATGTGTTTTGGTCAACGTGAACTGCCATACAATCTCTCGCTATCGCGCCGGTATTCAAGTTTCTGCTTTTTGCGCACCGATAATGGATGTAGCTGCTAAATGTGTTTGGTAGCCTACACTGCGAAGAAAAAATAAAATAAAAAATGAAATCAACAAGAAGAGCCAAATCATGTAAACTGTTAAGATTGGCTACTGTAATATCAGTTAAGGTAAGGTAAGATTACTTTCATTTCTGCACTTAATTACATAACGTGTAAATTATATAAGTTAAAACTTTTTATTCCGGTGGGTTTATTATAAGAACCCAGTTCTATAAAATCATGATGATAAATCTATGTTTAGTTTTTTTTTTATACTACAATTTTTATAAAAGGTTTACAAAACACTAAATACGTTAGGACGTTTTACTTTATATTTCAAAGTGCTTAATTTTAAAAGTACTTAATTTCAAATGACCATACGCAATCCACGCATTCTGAACACGTGATCTTCTGCAATGCCCACATGTAAAACAGACACTCCTACCTCGGTAATAAACACGGAGATGTTAGTCCCGTCCGAATCCGTACATGAAATCACAGACGTAGGTTGATAAGAATTGTAACTCAAACGTCGTTTGGAAAACTACACTGTAAAAATTAAAGGTGCCTGGAGGAACCTTTTGGGGTTCTTCACTTCGCCACACCGGCGGATCTGTCTGTAGATCCTCTAGGCACCCCTTTAAAAAGGGCCGGTTCTCTGAGGAACCACACAGGTTTCCTGAGGAACTCTTATATGAAGCACTGTGTGGAACCACTGTGGGGGCCTCCAGGAACCAAATTTCAAATTTCTATTTTTTTTTATTAAATTAATTTCATGTTGTTACTACGGTTACCATAAACTTCTATTATAATAAACAAACTGAACCAAATACAAAAAAAGAATTGTTTATTACATATTTTAGATCCATTTTAATACATACACTTCAATGCACTTGGGGAAAAAAACTAGTAATAGATTAATGAATACACACACAAAAAATTGTATAATACATAAGTAACATGAATAATCAACCATGTGTATACAATAGGCTACACAAGAAAAGACATCTCAACAAAATGCATAGAAAACACATGTTCCATGTAATAAATCAATGTAAAAAATTAAAATTGACTAATTAAAAATGTCCATCCTCACTTAATTTTAAAACGTGTTTCAGTTCGCTTAAGTCTGACGCTACTGTTTCCAAGTCCAAAAGCTCTCTCAGATGCCAAAAACAAACAACAGTGCTAATATGCACTCATTATTCTGTAATATTCCTGAAAATTATGATCCTAACCTTTATCTCTATACCGAAATCTCTGATGGTTAGTTATTCAGCTATTTTGAATCATAAAATGTTGAAGTCTGGGATGCCGTTAGACTGGAGACTGTAATGTACACTATGGCTTTTGAAAAGCTTAAATGTGTGACTTGAATCAACAGTTCCCATAAATGGTTGTTGAGTATTCTCAATATCTAGAAACAAGATAAAGGAAGTAGAAGTAGAGGCTTCGACCCGGAAACAGTATTCCTTATGTCACAACAAGCAGAAAACCTTTTCCATTTGAACAGAGTTAAGGGGCAGTAAAATGATCTGTTGTTCTGTTCACTGGTGAGTTCAGTCATTTCAATAAGAATCCACACGATCAGCAATTTTGTGTGGTGCTTCATACATTACATCGCTACACTGCTGACAATGGTCAATGGACCTTTTTGCCTGTGTAATTTCACGAAATTCACAAATGTGACGCACCTTTACTCACTGCAACATAAAATGCAATCAATTATAAAATCTTCACAAGGGACATGTGAGGTACTTAACGAGTTAGAAAAGTGAAAAGGTGCATCAGCTTCATTTTCTGTTTGTTTTTCCTGTTCTGGTGGATAGTCGGTCCAGGCACTTCAATGATTTTCAGGTCTACAGGAGGATTTTTATTCTTGTTCAAACTTCAAACTTGTATTTCAGTTTACCGAGATCCCTGCAAAATACAAAATGTACTGTTAGTAAGGTTATTAAAGTGATAGTTGTGAAATTTAAATAATTTCCTCAGCCTTGTGACGTTCCAAACCTGTTTGACTTTCTGTCTGTGGAACCCAAAAGCAGATCTCAGGCATAATGCAGCCCCAGTCACCATTCACTTTCACTGCATGAAACACAAGCAGAAAAAAAATTGTGTAAATCATTCATTAAACCATTCTTATGTACACTTGTCTAGTTCAATTCAATGCAAAAATTTATGTAAAAAAAGCTCCAAAAATATCCCAGAAAAGATCCTAAAAATAATAAATGAATTCACAACTCATGTGTTATGGTTTGTGTTGTAAGTCTTATGAAGCCATTTAATAGCTTTTTCCTTTTTTTGTCTAAAAAAAGACCAAACTTGAACTTATAATTCAGGGTTCAAATGTCTTATATTCAAATGCATATGATTAAGGTATAGCCTATAAAAAATGCATAGCATTATTGGCTCCAAACCTGTGGTATTACATGAATGTAACATGAATGAGATTTGAGAGCATGAGGGAAGAAGATTTTCAGAGAATAACTGATTAAAAAACAAGTAGCAAACAATACAATTGCACACAGAGTTTATAGTAATAAAGTACTTGCATGTGGTGCAGATACTTACTGTAATTCAATGTTGCCACTGAAACATTGTACTGGTTGTTCTGCGGAAACAAAATAACAAAGCTGATTATTCACAACATAATATTTATTGACCACTAAATGGATTCAAAATGGTATTTGAGAGAATGAGGGCACCTGTAGTAACGTTAAGTAAAGTTAGGCTAAACAAAAACAGACCAAACTATATTAACCTGCTTTTGTTATTCATAACAAACGCCAATGACGAAATAAATTAGTTAGGCTATATCAGCAATTTGAAGACACAGTTGTACAGAATATGTTGAATTGAATGACTAACTTTAAATCAATCTAAGACAACGAGTCAATAATTTCCATTTGTTCATTAGATCAACGTAGTTAGCATCGCAGCTAAAACCTTCATACCTAATACTGTACAATAAACGAGTGGTAAACACTGTAAAAAAGTAGTAATGTATAATAAATTTAGTTTAAATATATATGTGTGTTTGAATATATAGTGAGTATTAATATTTCTTTGGCGAGTTTACAAACCTTGTAAGGGAGAGCCGAACAAACGGCGGAAGCTTTGATGAGGAGAGCCGTTACTTTCAAACCCGATGACGTCGATCAGCTGAGCTTTGTTGCACGCGAGCAGCGCGAGCATCACTGAAGCGACGACAGCAGAGGAATAGCAGCAGTTTCGTGACTGAATAAACTCTTTATCCTCCTGGTTCTTCTTCTTCAAATAATAATTTATGAAGAAGTAAAAAATATTATTTTATTACTATTATTTATTCAATAATAATTAGTTAATTTTTATCATTAATATTATGATTTTTTAGTGTTGTTGTTTAAGGTTTAAATTAATCAATAACATAGGCCTATACTAAATAAATGTAAGCTACCCAGGTGAAAAAGACGTAGCTAGGCTACTGTTAAATGTATTAAAATGCATTAAAGTAGGTTATATTTGTATTGAAGGCCTACTAAAAACACACTCAAGTACATTTTTAATAGTAGCCTACGTATTTTTCACCTGGGTATGTATACTGAATCAAACGTAAGTAATAATAGGATAATAATAATATCATTCTGGCCTCACTGAACCATTGGGTTCCTCCATATGCTGGTTTTAACATAAGAGATCCTCCAGGAACCACTTAAATGTTAAAAGAACTTCCAATAACCCTTTTATCGCATTCAAGTTCCTCTATTTTCCCCCAAAGCACTTCGAGGTCTCATGGTGATGAAAAGGTGACTCCAGAACCTCTGAACTAAATACAAAGTGCTTAAAGGATCCCATAAGTTCCAGCAAGAACCTCAAATATTGTCAATGCTCCTCCAGTAACCCTACTATAGGAGAAAGAGCTTTGAGGCACTTAAATTACATTTTTAAGTTCCTTGAGTATCCGACAGGATATTTGAGGCTCCTTTAGTTATAGTCCCGTCCGAATAGGGCTTTAGTGACCTTTAGTTCTTTTAATTCTGTTCCTTCTGAAAAATTAACCGCAATGGTAAATCAACAAATCTAATTTTTACTGTGTGGACTTGTGTGACTCACGGGTGCTCACGGGTGCGGGTCGGGTCGGACACGGGTCTAAACACGGGTCTAAACACGGGTTTAAAACAATCACGTGCAAAAGTAAAAATATATGCACATTTTTAGGAACACATCTACAAAAATATGCCCGTATTTCAAGTTAATAAAATAATTTAAAATCCACATCAGTTTATTTGTGCCCACGCCAACCCTGCTCTTGCCGATCGACTGTCCTGCACAGTTCATCTCCAACCCTAATCAAACAAACCTGTCTTCAAGCAATCCTGAAGACGTTAATTGGTTGCTTCAGGTGTGTTTGATTAGGGTTGGAGATAAACTGTGCAGGACAGTCGATCGGCAGGAGCAGGGTTGGGCACCATTTCGTCGTTACGCCATTTCTCTTTAGGCCAGTCTATGTGTTCTTTGGCAAATTGTACACTCTTCAGCACCTGTCGTTTTTTCAACAATGGGACTTTGCGGGGACATCTTGGCAATAGCTTGGCTTCACAGAGGCGTCATCTAATTGTTCCAGTACTCACGGATAACTCTAGATCTTCTTTGATCACCCCTGGAGATGATCATTGATGAGTCTTTGCCATTTGGCTATTCTTCGATTCATTCGAATGGTAATTTTCCGTTATCTTCCACGTCTTTCTGGTTTTTTGTTGCCAATTTAAAGGATTTGATATCATTTTAGCGGAGCAGCCTAGCATATTCTGCACTTCTTTATATATGTTCCCCTCTCCAATCAACTTTATCAAAGTACACTGTTCTTCTGATCAATGTCTGGAACAGCCCATTTTATTCAGATTTTCAGAGTGAAATGCCCAATAACCCCCATGTACAGTACAGTACTGCCTTTGTCCCTAAATAAGGGACACTTATTGACAATAGTTTTTTCACAGAATGAATAACCTCACTAATTGAACTCCACACTGCTATTATTTTATAATGTGCCCCTTTCAATGATTCAGTTACACAGAATCAGCATGCATGTCATAACTGTTGGGTCTGTTGTTTTGCTATTACTCTAATACACCTACTAGTCATTTTTTGCCATGTGGAAATATAATTTATACCGAAGACAGTGATTGATCTGGTTAGTGATGTTGGACTGCTATTATTTTGAACAAAACTGTATATATATGTATGTATGTTAGATTACTTCAGTAGGTAGCTACATGTATATGTAGGTTTATACTTGTTTAAGTTATACTTCTACTGTTTATGTTTATATTTGTTAAATATGTAGCACCGTGGTCCTGCGAGGCATGACATTTTATTCCACTGAATGTCTCTATAGCAGAATGACAATAAAGCTCACTTGACTAAAAGACAGAATGATATAACGCAAGGACCGTAAAAGGTTTTGCCACAAACTCAACACCATCATGCTTGTATTGTGAGACAGCTTTTCACCTCGATAAGAAATATAGTCATGTATTAATATCACCACATCCCTAATAACAAGTAATAAAAAATAAAAAAAGCCATATGTACAACCACAAATGCTGACTGACTGGTACGTGTCACAACTGTCATCTCTTAGTTACTGTGTTTCCCACGTTTACACAGTAACTGTGAGCTCTTCATCTGTGCAGTCATGACGGCGTATAACTATGATTGAGTTACTGACAGAACATTGCAGATCATCATGCTGACACTGACCTTCTCTCACTGAAATCATGAAATACTGTGATACTCACGCTGCTCACTGTCTGTACACGAGTAAACAGGCTTCTGAACTCCTGTGGAGAAACACACTTTAAGATCCGCTCAGATATGAACTCACAGAAACATTAATATCTATCATGAACAAAAGTCTCTAAAGCTGCTGTGATCAGAAATAAAACTGATACCCTCTTTGGTCTTTGGAGCTCGCGTTTCTGAAGACGTCGTTCACGGATATCTTTGAGCAAAAAATAACATGAGATGTGAGTAATTATATACTGATTTTCAAAATAAATTACAGGAGACCTAACAATCAATTTGCAACAAGAATATGTTCATACTCCTAAGGCGTGTTCAGACTTTTATTTTGAAATAGTGATGAATGTGAAAAATCATGAAAGAATAGTAGAAACCTCAGTTTGTTTTCATGCCAAGAGACCAAAAGATAACATCCATTAAATGTTTTTAGAAAAAAAGGTCTGAAAATGTTTTAAATATTAAGATAAATAAACATTTTAGGTAAATATTAAGAAAAAATAATAGATTCACCATTTGTAATGTGGCAGCGAACTATAACGCACATACCTGTTCTTTTTATGTGTTTATTAGAGGTTAAATTCATATAAAAATCTGCTATATATCCCATAATACTTCTGAATAGGATGTGTATAGCATCAACTTCATAAATTGTATGAAAATTATGGAAATATTTGGTTCAGATCACTTAAAACATATATGGAAATGAAGGCACCCTTATATGGGCAGAGTCTGGTTGTAACCTAGTGAAAAAGTTTGATACTGCGGTAACTGCGCCCAAACAAAATCTTACTGAAAGCTCATTTTTTGAGATCAACCTACAATTTGGCTTTGTTTTTTTTTGTTTTTTTGCATTTTTAGAGTCCAATATGTTTTGAAAATATATATTTTATATACATTTTTTACATTGTACATTTTCATAAACTCAAACTTCTATAACTTTTTTTCTGTTTCACTCTCTTAATTTATTTCACTTCTGCCAAATGTCTTCTTCAAAATAAGACCAATCTTACATCGATATTCCAAAGCATTCTTGAATTATAACCATTTAAGTTCAGAATGTGCATTTTCATGTCTATTAAAAAAAGGGGGGGTAACACTTCAGGGGTTAAGAAATATGACAGACTAATACTTGACTGGATACTTGACAAAACAAAGCTTGTGCATAACTTATATAATGTATAAATACCTCTGATACATTGCGGTCATTAAATCGACGCCAGTTTCCATCTTCACATTTGATGTCTGCATAATAGTGTCCAACATCATATGAGCCAAAATGGTTTATAATGGCATAGAGTTCATACGTGTGGCGGAAAAACTGCAATATAACAGGAGAAACTCCTGCAACTGTGCAACTGTAACAAAAATAATGCAACTGTGTCAAATTTTATGTAATATTACACCTTTTTTATTGTCTGCTTTGGTTAAAAAACAAACTGTAATGGGTTTAATTATAAAGTCAGACAGTTCTCAGTAACTGCTGAAGAGGATGGATTCACAATACCTCTCCTTGTATTATATAATCAATTGGAAATCATAGTGTTACGAGTCTGTTTCATTTCATTGTGTTTTGTTTTCATTTGCGTATTTTTCATTGTTTTCGTATACAGTTCCATTGGTTCCGTTTTACCTGTATTCTTGTTCATTATTAGTTTCCATGGTTGCTGAATAATAACCCACATGTTTCTGCTCCAGTTAAGTAGCTTACTCTGGGCATCTCTCAAATCTTTCAATTGCAACTAATGTACTAACTAGTTTTGTTTTGGTATTGACTTTGAAGTGCTACATACTGCAATACAATATCGTCACTATCTATAGCAATGCTCTCCCACAAATATTAAGCTATTGTAACTGCACTTATTTCCGTCGTTGGTATACGTGGCAGTGGGTGGTAATAGACAAGAAATGTGCAGTTTTCAACCATCTTGCCAATAATGTAATTTAGTCGTTCGGCAGTTCTTGCAGCTTGAACTACTGCAGGAATTCCACCCTTACACCAACATGTTTCTGCTCCAGTTAAGTAGCTTACTCTGGGCATTTCCCAATACCAAGTATGTACATTTCTTACTTGCGTCATTGGTAGTTTGGATTTGCCAAGTTTGACTTAAGAGAACGAACTCCCAAGGGTGGGAGGACAAATGGTAAAGCAGCGTTCTTGATAACGTCACTGAGCTCGCTCTGTCTACTCCAGTTATATTTTAGGCAACATTAGGGGCTTTCGCACTGGGTAGTTTTAGGGTTCCCCTAAGAACGTTTTCCTGGTGGCATTCGCACCGCCAGTAGGAACTCTGAAGTGACGTAAGCCTCGCTTCTTGTTGTGACTTATTTTAATGGCGCTGAGAACGCCAGAGCCTGAGCTCATAGAGCTCGCATTCTCCATGTTAATTAGTTTACGAGCTGTCTAACAGTCCTGTCTAATACGTTATTAGATAGAACTATTATACATAGATAGACAGTAAATGAAAGGGTATTAGCGTATGCCGTGTGGTTGATGTCCAGTGTTGCTGAGCGAAATTCATGTTTGGTTTGGTCACTTCAAAGTCGCAATGGATGTTCTCCTCAGCGTAAAGATTGAGAGGTCCATCTATCACTGTTTTCCATGTTCATAGAGTTAGTTTCTGGGGTAAATATATAGGCTATAATCTGTGTGTTTACAAAGCTTTTTAAAAGTAAGTAAGTAAGTAAAATTTATTTATATAGCACTTTTCACAGATAGACATCACAAAGTGCTTCACAGTAAAATGTAATACAAGAACAATTTAAATACATTCCACAAAATACAAACAGCAAACACAACAAACAACCATAAAAACCCCTCGACTAACCAAAAGCCTGCTTGAAGAGCAAGGTCTTCAGTTGTTTTTTTAAAGAATCAACTGAGTTCGCGCAACGTAGAACAAGAGGCAAAGCATTCCATAGCCTGGGAGCGACAGCCTGGAATGACTGGTCCCCTCTAGTTTTAAAATGAGTGCGGGGAACAACTAATAGCATCTGATCTAAAGACCTGAGACTCCGGGTAGGAGTGTGAAGCTGTATCAGGTCAGTGATGTAGGTAGGGACTTGGCCATGCAAGGCTCTAAAGGTAAGAACCAGGATTTTAAAATGAATTCTATACTGGACTGGTAACCAGTGGAGTGATGCTAAAGCAGGTGTGATGTGTGCTCTTTTCTTAACGTGAGTTAAAAGCCTTGCAGCAGAGTTCTGAACAGCCTGGAGACGATGAAGTTCCTTCTTACTCAAACACGTAAAATCTGGGTATTTCCACCAATAGTTCTAGGAACTGAAAAGTTTCCTCCGGCTTAATAGCCACAAATGTGGTTTAGGTAACGCGTACATTGATTAGGCTATCTTCACTGCATGCATATTTATAACACAACTAAATATAAAACTCAACCCTGCCTCTTTTCATTTACATTTTAAAAATATGAAACTATTAATGGTCCAGGCAATATACGATCATATAAATATAAATAAATATTTCATTTTATTACAGTGAAGATTATCAGAGTACATGTACTCTATTAGACTACAACGGTAAAGTTAAATAGCCTAATTGTATACATTATGAAACTTCACTTTGTCCTCAGCCAAAACGATTTGCAACAAATGATAGATTCATGATGCCAAAGATCGCCCGTTAGATATACACAAGACGAATTATATCTCATGTTTAACCACTACAGAGACATCAGAGCTAGCGGCGATCTTCAGAAGGACTAGCCGAGGAAAGGCTGTTCCAGGCGGGATACATGAGCGCTGAGCGCCCGGGGATCGCCTGGATCTCACAACTCCGAAAAAGGCAGATCAAATTTTCAAATAGGTGCTATCTTTATAAATACACCACAGATTTGAGATTTAAACAACTACATTATTGCCTGAAAGATTTCTTGACACAATAGCAGTACCTTAATATAAGGACGAATGATCACTTTCACGTCACTTTTATCGTAGCCCGGGTAATATGAGACGCTCTCAAACCTCCTTAACTGAATAATCAGTATTTCTGGAAGGCTGATCATCACACTTTTCTGTTGGGAAAACAATTTAGATCATAATTCACTGGAAGAGTTTAATAAGAATAAGTTAAGTTGTAAGTTGTGCTTTCTTTCTTGAAAATATTTATGAAGCAAATACAGCATTAAACAATTAAATGCAAACATTATTACTAACTAGTCTTATACCAAACCAAAGCATTTCACAACTACATGGTCCTGTCTACCAGAGAACTTTGTAACAAATCAAAGAGAAAAATACGTTTTTGACTCAGTATCAGTAGTTTTCAGTATTTCAGCTTAGAAAATACTTTTTTTTTTTTTTGTATTTTCTTAAACTGATTTTCTTAAATGTGGATCAAATTCACACTATATTTCACAATTTATCTCACATTATAACAGTTATTACATGTAGGAAATATACTTGCCTTTTCCCAGTCTGTCGTGTTTTCACAATCAAAACAATACATCTGATACTCTCCACACATTTGTTTAACATATTCCTCTAAAGCCTTTTCCTACATTGGAAGAAATATTAAAAATAAATAAATAAGATAAAGCACAGTTACACTGTTCATTAAATTAATGTGATGTGCTTGTACATGAATATGCATTTAAATACAGACATTTATTCATCAGAGTCCCACTGAAGCCGTGTTTCAATAGAACTCTATAGTAGATACTGATACCTTTGATTAGCAACAGAGCAAAGATACATGTTGATTGGATGATGTAAAGACATTAGCTCAAAGGGGAAATATTAATAATAATCCATAATTACTAATTATGATTAATTATTAATATTTGGGTCATATAATTAGATTAACTTTGAGGTAAGCCAATTAATATTACAATCAATTAATCAGTTCCAACGAACGCTTTGATTATTCATTTATTCTAAGAAAAGGGTATATTTCATGGTCACTGAAAAATAATTATTCCTTAGAATGTACAGCAGTTAGAGCATACTGTAACAAGATCAAGATCGTAAAAGGGACTTTGTATGCAAACAGAGGATCAGAAATCAAATTCATAATTGTGCACAAGTTTTATTAACTAAATCACAAACATAACTAACACTAAACAAACATACATACATTCATACATACATACATGCATAGGTAAAGGGGGTGAGTGATGTGGAACCGGAAACAGGAAATAGAACTATGGAGCAAGATCTATTTTAGTATGAAACGAACCATCAGCTTATTTCGTAGCAACTCATTACATACTTGCATGGTCAGTTGTAAATCATGGACAATTCTTGAAGTGGTTGAAAATTGAGTCCGTTGGTGGGTCTGTGAGGGTCAAAAGTCATGGTGCAAGTTGCCATCTTGTGGTTCCGAAGCTGTTGTGGGTCGGAGCTTGCATGGTGGCTTCGAGCACATGGCTGTGGTGAGTCGAAGCCTGCTGTCCTGGCCTGCTGAGTGCACGCCGGACGGTGCGGCCTCCTGAAGTGCCAAGAAGGCCAGGAGTTGATCGTTGCCAATTCAATGATGGTAAAGTTGCAGTTTTTCCGGATGGAAGAAGAAGCAGAATGTCTCCCTTTGGGGAGCGTGAAAGCATGGCAGGCAGTGCTCCGGCCTGCTGGGCCTCATTTGGGATGTTAGTTTTTGGTGAAGGTTTCACAGTGTGTTTGCTGGATTATTCATTAAATAAATGAATAATTTGTGTGTGTCCGATTGGTCCAGATGCTACAATGAGAAGCTCTAAATGTCATTTTCCCTGACTTTTACAATGAATAAACACTATGGAAATTGACATTATATGTATTTCTGTTTTGCATTGCAATGGATATGATTATCTTGACACGTTTAGTCTAGGCAGAACAGATCTGCTGTTGGTTATTGGTGCCGCTGAGCAAGTAATGAGCAAGGACAAGTAGCGGTGAGCAAATAAGACATGCTGCTGTTATATACATGAATTATATGATACATACATTCATTACCAGCAGCAAATCTACACAGGTGGTGCTGGGGAAGATGGAAGGTGTCTGAAAGCAAGTATTTGAATTTGAAAGGAATACACCAGGAACCAATTCTCTACAGAGAATGATGTGATTGCATCAGACTGAGTTAAGGACCTATTAGCCTGCATTATCCAGAGTTTCATGACAGAACTTTGTATTTTGAAGACTCAAATCTCATCATTAGGGCCCGAGCACCGATGGTGTGAGGACCCTCTTGGAATTGCTCTGTTTATTATTATTATTATTAGGGCCCGAGCACCGATGGTGTGAGGACCCTCTTGGAATTGCTCTGTTTATTATTAGGGCCCAAGCCCTGAAAGGGCGAAGGCCCTATTGTTTTCGGTAGGATTATTAGGGCCCAAGCCCTGAAAGGGCGAAGGCCCTATTGTTTTCGTTAGGATTATTATTATTATTATTATTATTGTTCTTCAAGGTTACGGGGGCTTTTGGGGCCCTTAACGTGCTCAAAAACTCATGAAACTTTGCACACAGGTCAGAAGCTGTGGCCATTAGGGCCGGGCTGAAGATGGTACCTGGGCGTGGCAGGGGGGCTCGACAGCGCCCCCCTTGAATGGGGTCCGAGTGCAGTCCGAAAACTTGGTCCATATATCAAACACGCTTGCATGAATTAATATGAAACTCGGTACACATATAGATCTTATTGGCCCGAACAACTTTCGTGCTCTAAGTTTTACGCTAGCCCAACAGGAAGTCAGCTATTATGGGTTGTTTGGAAAAAGCACGCTCTGGAATTTGAAATACTCCTCCTAGAGAATTCATCCAATCCCCTCGAAACTTGGTGTGCATGAAGTCAAGACATTGAGGATGCTAAATTGCGGACGGATTTTTGATATCTCGAACGGTTTGGCCGTGGCGAGGACACGAATTTATGGCGAGAAAATAGAAACAGGAAGTGTGTTATACCTTCAGCATACATTGACAGATCTTGATAAAACTTCAGCAGTGTGTTCGTTGTAAGAGGCCGATCACATGGATGTAATCTTTGTGAGTCAAAGTTATAGCGCCACCAACTGGCAACAGGAAGTGTGTCACTTTCAAAATGCTTTGAAATCACCCTCTTATTTTTACCCGATTTGCTTAAAACTTTATGTGTATAATGTAGACACACGGCAGATGTAGACCTGTGAAAGGATTATTGATATCTTAGATACTGTTGCCGTGGCAACGCATCAAACTTTAATATTCTTTTCGGATGCTTTTGAGACTCTTCACATACTTGAAAATGCATGAAAATCAACAGACACATCACATTTATTATCCAGTAGACATGTGCAAAGTTTCAGAAACGGGCGTGGTGGAATGGCTCAGTAGCGCCACCTTTAGTCAATGATGGGGGCTTAGTTTTTCATAGAATCACAAAACTTGGTATGTATATTGTTCTCATCAAACCGGACAACTTTCTAATTTACAGTCATTAACTCAGACCTTCAGAAAGTCAGATATTTTGGTTTGAATGTGGATTTTCTGGAGAATATTCTCTCTCTCTCTCTGTCTCTGTGTGTGTGGAGGGGGTGGGGGGGATTTGTCTATTCCATTTAATCTTTGTTTTTCAAGGTTTCAGGGGCTTTTGGGGCCCTTAACGTGCTCAAAAACTCTTGAAACTTTTCACACAGGTCAGAACCCACGGTCATCAGGGCCGGGCTGAAGCTGGTACCCAGGCGTGGCAGGGGGACTCAACAGCGCCCCCTTGAACTGGGTCTGAAAACTTGGTCCATAGATCAAACACGCTTGCATGTAATAATATGAAACTCGGTACACATATAGATATCATCGGGCCGAACAACTTCCGCACTCTAAGTTATTAGATCCGCCCAACAGGAAGTTGGCTATTATGGGTTGTTTGAAAAATGCATGCTGTGGAATTTGATGTACTCATCCTAGAGAATTCATCCAATCGCCTCCAAACTCGGTCAGCATAAAGTCAAGTCATTGAGGATGCTAAATTGCGGACGGATTTTTGATATCTCGAACAGTTTGGCCGTGGCGAGGACACGAATTTATGGCGAGAAAAGAGAAACACGAAGTGTTATAACTTCTGCACACATTAACTGATCTTGATGAAACTTCAGCAGTGTGTTCATGGTAAGAGGCCGGTCAAATGGATGTAACTATTGTGAGTCAAAGTTATAGCGCCACCAACTGGTAGCAGGAAGTGTGTCACTTTCAAAATGCTTTTGACAAAAGTGGGGGGGTTACTTTTACCCACAGTTACAAAAATCAGTACGCATATTGGTCTCATCGAGCCGGACAACTTTCTAATTTACAGTCATTAGCTCCGAGCAACAGGAAGTCAGATATTTTGGTATGAATGTGGATTTTTTGGATATGTCAGACTCTGAGTTTTTAGCTACTCCTCCTAAGTGGTTTAATTTATTCACACCAAACTATTTCAACATGATAAAAATACATTATATATATATATATATATATATATATATATATATATATATATAAATATATATATAAATATAGCTGCGAGCAGCGATGAAGGGCCAAAGCCGGCGGCACCGCCACCCCGGCGCCTTTAGGTAACTAAAGGCACCGGAGTTGCGGTGCCACCGGCTTGGGCCCGTAATCGCTGCTCGCAGCTATATTTATATTTATTATTATTATTATTATTATTTTGTCAACCTTTCGGCCACTTTTGGGGCCCTTAACATGCTCGAAAACTCTTGAAATTTTGCACACAGGTCAGAACCCGCGGCCATCAGGGCCGGACTGAAGCTGGTACCCGGGCGTGGCAGGGGGGCTCGACAGCGCCCCCTGGAACGGGATCCGAACACTTGTCCATAAATCAGACACGCTTGCATGTAATAATATGAAACTCGGTACACATATAGATCTCATCGGGCCGAACAACTTTCGTCCTCTAAGTTTTACGCCAGCCCAACAGGAAGTCGGCTATTTAGGGTTGTTTGGAAACGCATGCTGTGGAATTTAATGTACTCCTCCTAGGAAATTCATCGATTCGCCTCCAAACTCGGTGTGCATGAAGTCAAGACATTGAGGATGCTAAATTGCGGACGGATTTTTGATATCTCGAACGGTTTGGCCGTGGCGAGGAAACAAATTTATGGCGAAAAAATGAAACAGGAAGTGTGTTATAACTTCTGCATACATTAACTGATCTTGATGAAACTTCAGCAGTGTGTTCGTTGTAAGAGGCCGATCGCACAGATGTGACTATTGTGAGTCAAAGTTATAGCGCCACCAACAGGCAGCAGGAAGTACATCACTATTAAAATGCTTTGAAATCACTGTCTTATTTTTACCAGATTTGCTTCAAACTTTATGTGTACAATGTAGACACACGGCAGATGTAAACCTGTGAAAGGATTATTGATATCTTAGATACTGTTGCCGTGGCAACGCATCAAACTTTAATATTCTTTTTTTATGCTTTTGAGACTCTTAACATACTTGAAATTGCATGAAACTCGACAGACACATCACATTTATTATCCAGAAGACATGTGCAAAGTTTCAGAAACGGGCGTGGTGAGGGGCTCAGTAGCGCCACCTTTAGTCATAAGTGGGGGGGTTAGTTTTATCAACAGCAACAAAACTTGGTATGTGTATTGTTCTCATCAAGACGGACAACTTTCTAATTTACATGAACCATCTCCGACCAACAGGAAGAGAGATATTTTGGTTTGAATGTGGATTTTCTGAAGAATTTTCTCTCCCTCTCTCTGTGTCTGTGTGTGTGTGAGGGGAGGGGGGGATTTGACTATTGCTTTTATATTGTTAATCAAGGTTTCAGGGGCTTTTGGGGTCCTTAACGTGCTCAAAAACTCTTGAAACTTTGCACACAGGTCAGAACCCACGGCCATCAGGGCCGGGCTGAAGCTGGTACCCGGGCGTGGCTGGGGGGCTCAACAGCGCCCCCTTGAACGGGGTTCTAAAAGTTGATCCATATATCAAACACGCTCGCATGAATTAATATGAAACTCGGTACACATATAGATCTCATCGGGCCGAACAACTTTCCCCCGGTCAAGTTTTACGCCAGCCCAACAGGAAGTCGGCTATTATGGGTTGTTTGGAAAACGCTTGCTGTGGAATGTGAAATACTCCTCCTAGAAAATTCACCGTGTCCCCTTCAAACTCGGTGTGCATGTAGTCAAGACTTTGAGGATGCTAAATTGCGGACGGATTTTTGATATCTCTAACGGTTTGGCTGTGGCGAGGAATCGAATTTATGGCGAGAAAAGAGAAACACGGAAGTGGAATAACTTCTGCATACATTAACTGATCTTGATGAAACTTCAGCAGTGTGTTCGTGGTAAGAGGCCGATCAGATGGATGTAACTATTGTGAGTCAAAGTTATAGCGCCACCAACTGGCAGCAGGAAGTGTGTCACTTTCAAAATGTTTTTGACAAAAGTGGGGGGGTTAGTTTTACCAACAGTTAAAAAAAATCACAATATATGTTGGTCTCACCGAGCCGGACAACTTTCTAATTTACAGTTATTAGCTCAGAGCAAAAGGAAGTTAGATATTTTGGTTTGAATGTGGATTTTTTGGATATTTCAGACTCTGAGTATTTAGCTACTCTTCCTAACTGGTTTATTTTATTCACACCAAACTTTTTCAACATGATGAAAACACATTAAAGATGCTAAATTGTGAACGGATATTAAACATCT
>NC_138244.1:1120847-1368415 GCF_964197995.2 Scardinius erythrophthalmus
TGATATATGCATGATCAGATAAGTTCAATATTAATGTTGCTTGCAGTTCCGATGTTGCTAGGCAACCACAGACAGCCTGCAGTAACTCAGGCATACAATTTCCAATCTGTCCCAAACTTCACATGTTTGATAAGAGTCCTGTCCTGAACACATGACCATGCTCATATTTGGTTATAGCAATAGCGCCACCTGCTGGTAGCAGGAAGTGTGGCAAATACAAAACATGCTCGAAAAATCATGAAACTTTGCACACGCTTCAGAAGTGGTGAAAATTTACGTGTGATATGGTTTTCAGAATTGGGGGGGGCAAATTCGGTAAATTATTGCCCCCACATTTTGCCCCGGCTCCTGGTTTCACGTACAGGTATGAAATTTGGTGCATACATGTATTGACCCAATACCTACAGAAAAGTCTCTTGGAGCATAGCCCTAAACACAACAGGAAGTGAGCTATTTTGAACTTCCTCCTAGATTTTGGGCATTTTTCGTAATTTCCTGATGTTGTACTTTAACAAACTCCTCCTACAGTTTTGATCTGATCCTCTTCAAATTTGGTGAGTGTAATCTTAAGGCCTTTCCTAAAGGCGCCGGGTGGCGGTGGCAGGGGTGCGAGGGCCCTTTTCATCGCTGCTTGCAGCTTTAATTATTATTATTATTATTCTTCTCCGCATTGAATTGCATTTTTGAGGGCCTAAACATGCGCGAAAACTCACGAAACTTTGCACACGCGTCAGAACTGGCGAAAATTTACATCTGATATAGGTTTCAGAATTGGACGGGGCAAAATGGCTCGATAGCGCCACCTATAAAAGTTCAACGGAGTGCGCCTCCTGCAACGTTCCACGTACGTGCACGAAATTCGGTACATACGTGTAATGACCTAATACCTACAAAAAAGTCTCTTGGAGCATAGCCCTAAACACAACAGGAAGTCAGCCATTTTGAACTTCCTCTCAGATTTTTGTGCAGTTTTTGCCATTTTCAGGCCTCGTACTTTAACGAACTCCTCCTACAGTTTTAATCTGATCATCTTCAAATTTGGTGAGTGTAATCTTAAGGCCTTTGCGACGTTAAATTGCGAAGATCTTGAGTTTTCGTCGAAGGGCGGGTCCTCGGCGGCCTTACAAATTTCGATGTTTCGCCATGAAACAGGAAGTTGCTGTAACTCAGGCATGGAATGTCCAATCTCCCCCAAACTTCACACGTTTGATAAGAGTTCTGTCCTGAACACATGGCCATGCTCATATTCAGTTATAGTCATAGCGCCACCTGCTGGCAACAGGAAGTGACATGTTTAACACTGTTATGGACTCCTAATAACATATAAAAAAGTGCCAGCAAGTGCGAAACATGCTAACAACATACTAGAAGCATGCTAAAACATGCTAGCAAACTCTTAGCTAAGTGCTAAAGCATGCTATTATTGCAATTAAATAGGAATTTGCTGTAACTCAGGCATGGAATGTCCAATCTGCCCCAAACTTCACACTTTTGATAAGCGTTCTGTCCTGAACACATCTACATGAGAATATTCAGTTATAGTAATAGCGCCACCTACTGGCAACAGGAAGTGTCATGTTTAACACGTTGATGCCATTCTAGCAACATGTTAAAAATGCCATTGAGGTCTAAACATGCTAGAAACATGTTAAAACATGCTAGCAATACTTAGCTAAGTGCTAAAGCATGCTAATTCAATGAAACAGGATGTTGTTGTTACTCAAGAAGGCAATGTCCAATATGCGCCAAACTTCACACTTTTAATAAACGTTCTGTCCTGAACACATGACCATGCTCATATTCAGTTACAGTCATAGTGCCACCTGCTGGCAACAGGAAGTGACATGTTAAACACTGTTGTGGACATATAAAAACATATAAAAAAAGTGCCAGCAAGTGCTAAACATGCTAACAACATACTAGAAACATGCTAAAACATGCTAGCAAACACTTAGCTAAGTGCTAAAGCATGCTATTGCTGCAATTAAATAGGAATTTGCTGTAACACAGGCATGGAATGTCCAATCTGCCCCAAACTTCACACGTTTGATAAGAGTCATGGCCTGAACACATCTACATGAGAATATTCAGTTATAGTAATAGCGCCACCTGCTGTCAACAGGAAGTGACATGTTTAACACTGTTGTGGTCTCCTAATAACATATATAAAAGAGCCAGCAAGTGCTAAACAGGTTAGCAACATACTAGAAACATGCTAGCAAACACTTAGCTAAGTGATAAAGCATGCTATTACTGCAATTAAATAGGAATTTGCTGTAACTCAGGCATGGAACGTCCAATCTGCCCCAAACTTCACATGTTTGATAAGAATCATGGCCTGAACGCATGCCTATGCTCAAATTCAGTTATAGTAATAGCGCCACCTACTGGCAACAGGAAGTGACATGTTTAACACGTTGATGCCGTTCTAGCAACATGTTAAAAATGCCATTGAGTTCTAAACATGCTAGAAACATATTAAAACATGCTAGCAATACTTAGCTAAGTGCTAAAGCATGCTAATTCAATGAAACAGGACTTTGTTGTTACTCAAGAAGGCAATGTACAATCTACCCCAAACGTCACACGTTTGATAAGAGTTATCTCTTGAACACATGTCCATGCTCATATTTAGTTATAGTCATAGCGCCACCTGCTGGCAACAGGAAGTGACGTTTAACACTGTTCTTGACTCCTAATAACATATAAAAAAATGCCAGTAGGTGCTAAACATCCTACCAACATACTAGAGACATGCTAAAACATAATAGCAAACACTTAGCTAAGTGCTAAAGAATGATATTACTGCAATTAAATATGAATTTGCTGTAACTCAGGCATGGAATGTCCAATCTGCCCCAAACTTCACACTTTTGATAAGCGTTCTGTCCTGAACACATGACCATGCTTATATTCAGTTACAGTCATAGCGCCACCTGCTGGCAACAGGAAGTGACATGTTTAACACTGTTGTGGACTCCTAATAACATATAAAAAAGTGCCAGCAAGTGTTAAACATGCTAACAACATACTAGAAACATGCTAAAACATGCTAGCAAACTCTTAGCCAAGTGCTAAAGCATGCTATTATTGCAATTAAATAGGAATTTGCTGTAACTCAGGCATGGAATGTCCAATCTGCCCCAAACTTCACACTTTTGATAAGAGTCATGGCCTGAACACATCTACATGAGAATGTTCAGTTATAGTAATAGCGCCACCAACTGGCAACAGGAAGTGACATGTTTAACACGTTGATGCCGTTCTAGCAACATGTTAAAACATGCTAACAATGCTTAGCTAAGTTCTAAAGAATGCTAATTCAATGAAACATGACTTTGTTGTTACTCAAGAAGGCAATGTCCAATTTGCACCAAACTTCACATGTTTGATAAGAGTTCTGTCCTGAACACACATCCATGCTCATATTCAGTTATAGTCATAACGCCACCTACTGGCAACAGAAACTGACATGGTTAACACAGTAATGCAGTACTAACCACATAATTATTGTGTACTAAGCATGCTAGAAACAGACTGAACATGCTAGCAACACTTAGCTGAGTCATGAAGCATGCTATTATCACCATTATACAAAACATTTTGTAACTGACTTTGACATACTCTTACTATATATACCTCCTTAAATGTACATTTCCCAACCATGCTCTGCCTTCCTAAAGCCACCGAGTGTTGATGGCACGGGTGCGAGGGCCCTTTCATCGCTGCTTGCAGCTTTAATTATTATTCTTCTTCTTCTTCTTCTTCTCCGCATTGAATTGCATTTTTGAGGGCCTAAACATGCGCGAAAACTCACGAAACTTTGCACACGCGTCAGAACTGGCGAAAATTTACATCTGATATAGGTTTCAGAATTGGACGGGGCAAAACGGCTCGATAGCGCCACCTATAAAAGTTCAACGGAGTGCGCCTCCCGCAACGTTCCACGTACGTGCACGAAATTCGGTACATACATGTAATGACCTAATACCTACAAAAAAGTCTCTTGGAGCATAGCCCTAAACCCAACAGGAAGTCAGCCATTTTGAACTTCCTCCCAGATTTTTGTGCAGTTTTTGCTATTTTCAGGCCTCGTACTTTAACGAACTCCTCCTACAGTTTTAATCTGATCATCTTCAAATTTGGTGAGTGTAATCTTAAGGCCTTTGCGACGTTAAATTGCGAAGATCTTGAGTTTTCGTCAAAGGGCGGGTCCTCGGCGACCTGACAAATTTCGATGTTTCGCCATGAAACAGGAAGTTGCTGTAACTCAGGCATGGAATGTCCAATCTGCCCCAAACTTCACACTTTTGATAAGCGTTCTGTCCTGAACACATGACCATGCTCATATTCAGTTACAGTCATAGCGCCACCTGCTGGCAACAGGAAGTGACATGTTTAACACTGTTATGGACTCCTAATAACATATAAAAAAGTGCCAGCAAGTGCTAAACATGCTAACAACATACTAGAAGCATGCTAAAACATGCTAGCAAACTCTTAGCTAAGTGCTAAAGCATGCTATTATTGCAATTAAATAGGAATTTGCTGTAACTCAGGCATGGAATGTCCAATCTGCCCCAAACTTCACACTTTTGATAAGCGTTCTGTCCTGAACACATCTACATGAGAACATTCAGTTATAGTAATAGCGCCACCTACTGGTAACAGGAAGTGTCATGTTTAACACGTTGATGCCATTCTAGCAACATGTTAAAAATGCCATTGACTTCTAAACATGCTAGAAACATGTTAAAACATGCTAGCAATACTTAGCTAAGTGCTAAAGCATGCTAATTCAATGAAACAGGATGTTGTTGTTACTCAAGAAGGCAATGTCCAATCTGCGCCAAACTTCACACTTTTAATAAACATTCTGTCCTGAACACATGACCATGCTCATATTCAGTTACAGTCATAGTGCCACCTGCTGGCAACAGGAAGTGACATGTTAAACACTGTTGTGGACATATAAAAACGTATAAAAAAAGTGCCAGCAAGTGCTTAACATGCTAACAACATACTAGAAACATGCTAAAACATGCTAGCAAACACTTAGCTAAGTGTTAAAGCATGCTATTGCTGCAATTAAATAGGAATTTGCTGTAACACAGGCATGGAATGTCCAATCTGCCCCAAACTTCACACGTTTGATAAGAGTCATGGCCTGAACACGTGTCTATGCTCAAATTCAGTTATAGTAATAGCGCCACCTACTGGCAACAGGAAGTGACATGTTTAACACTCTTGTGGTCTCCTAATAACATATAAAAAAGAGCCAGCAAGTGCTAAACAGGTTAGCAACATACTAGAAACATGCTAGCAAACACTTAGCTAAGTACTAAAGCATGCTATTACTGCAATTAAATAGGAATTTGCTGTAACTCAGGCATGGAATGTCCAATCTGCCCCAAACTTCACACGTTTGATAAGAATCATGGCCTGAACACATGTCTATGCTAAAATTCAGTTATAGTAATAGCGCCACCTACTGGCAACAGGAAGTGACATGTTTAACACATTGATGCCGTTCTAGCAACATGTTAAAAATGCCATTGAGTTCTAAACATGCTAGAAACATATTAAAACATGCTAGCAATACTTAGCTAAGTGCTAAAGCATGCTGATTCAATGAAACAGGACTTTGTTGTTACTCAGGAAGGCAATGTAAGAGTTATCTCTTGAGTTATCTCTTATCTCTTGAACACATGTCCATGCTCATATTTAGTTAGTCATAGCGCCACCTGCTGGCAACATGAAGTGACGTTTAACACTGTTCTTGACTCCTAATAACATAAAAAAATGCCAGTAGGTGCTAAACATCCTACCAACATACTAGAGACATGTTAAAACATACTAGCAAACACTTAGCTAAGTGCTAAAGAATGATATTACTGCAATTAAATATGAATTTGCTGTAACTCAGGCATGGAATATCCAATTTGCCCCAAACTTCACACGTTTGATAAGAGTTCTGTACTGAACACATGACCATGCTCATATTCAGTTATAGTCATAATGCCACCTGCTGGCAACAGGAAGTGACGTTTAACACTATTGTGGTCTCCTAATAACATAAAAAAGTGCCAGCAGGTGTTAAACAGGCTAGCAACATACTAGAAAGATGCTAAAACATGCTATCAAACACTTAGCTAAGTGCTAAAGCATGCTATTATTGCAATTAAATAGGAATTTGCTGTAACTCAGGCATGGAATGTCCAATCTGCCCCAAACTTCACACTTTTGATAAGAGTCATGGCCTGAACACATCTACATGAGAATGTTCAGTTATAGTAATAGCGCCACCTACTGGCAACAGGAAGTGACATGTTTAACACGTTGATGCCGTTCTAGCAACATGTTAAAAATGCCATTGAGTTCTAAACATGCTAGAAACATGTTAAAACATGCTAACAATGCTTAGCTAAGTGCTAAAGAACGCTAATTCAATGAAACATGACTTTGTTGTTACTCAAGAAGGCAATGTCCAATTTGCACCAAACTTCACACGTTTGATAAGAGTTCTGTCCTGAACACACATCCATGCTCATATTCAGTTATAGTCATAACGCAACCTACTGGCAACAGAAACTGACATGGTTAACACAGTAATGCAGTACTAACCACATAATTATTGTGTACTAAGCATGCTAGAAACAGACTAAACATGCTAGCAACACTTAGCTGAGTCATGAAGCATGCTATTATCACCATTATACAAAACATTTTGTAACTGACTTTGACATACTCTTACTATATATACCTCCTTAAATGTACATTTCCCAACCATGCTCTGTCTTCCTAAAGCCACAGAGTGTTGATGGCACGGGTGCGAGGGCCCTTTCATCGCTGCTTGCAGCTTTAATTATTATTATTATTAGGGCCCAAGCCCTGAAAGGGCGAAGGCCCTATTGTTTTCGGTAGGATTATTTATTATTAGGGCCCAAGCCCTGAAAGGGCGAAGGCCCTATTGTTTTCGGTAGGATTATTTATTATTATTATTATTATTATTATTATTATTATTATTATTATTATTCTTATTTTTCTGTCAACCTTTCGGGCACTTATGAGACCCTTAACGTGCTCGAAAACTCTTGAAACTTTGCACACGGGTCAGAACCCGTGGCCATCAGGGCTGGGCTGAAGCTGGTACCCGGGCGTGGCCGGGTGGCTCGACAGCGCCCCCTTGAACGGGGTCCGAAAACTTGGTCCATAAATCAGACACGCTTGCATGTAATAATATGAAACTCGGTACACATATAGATCTCATCGGGCCGAACAACTTTCGTACTTTTACTTTTTACGCCAGCCCAACAGGAAGTCGGCTATTATGGGTTGTTTTGAAACGCATGCTGTGGAATTTAATGTACTCCTCCTAGAGAATTCATCCAATCGCCTCCAAACTCGGTCAGCATGAAGTCAAGACATTGAGGATGCTAAATTGCGGACGGATTTTTGATATCTTGAACGGTTTGGCCGTGGCGAGGAAACGAATTTATGGCGAAAAAATGAAACAGGAAGTGTGTTATAACTTCTGCATACATTAACTGATCTTGATGAAACTTCAGCAGTGTGTTCGTTGTAAGAGGCCGATCGCACAGATGTGACTATTGTGAGTCAAAGTTATAGCGCCACCAACAGGCAGCAGGAAGTACATCACTATTAAAATGCTTTGAAATCAGTGTCTTATTTTTACCCGATTTGCTTCAAACTTTATGTGTACAATGTAGACACACGGCAGATGTAAACCTGTGAAAGGATTATTGATATCTTAGATACTGTTGCCGTGGCAACGCATCAAACTTTAATATTATTTTTTGATGCTTTTGAGACTCTTAACATACTTGAAATTGCATGAAACTCAACAGACACATCACATTTATTAGCCCGTAGACATGTGCAAAGTTTCAGAAACGGGCGTGGTGGAATGGCTCAGTAGCGCCACCTTTAGTCAAAAATGGGGGCTTAGTTTTTCCTAGAATCACAAAACTTGGTATGTGTATTGTTCTCATCAAGACGGACAACTTTCTAATTTACATGAACCATCTCCGACCAACAGGAAGAGAGATATTTTGGTTTGAATGTGGATTTTCTGAAGAATTTTCTCTCCCTCTCTCTGTGTCTGTGTGTGTGTGAGGGGAGGGGGGGATTGGACTATTGCTTTTATATTGTTAATCAAGGTTTCAGGGGCTTTTGGGGTCCTTAACGTGCTCAAAAACTCTTGAAACTTTGCACACAGGTCAGAACCCACGGCCATCAGGGCCGGGCTGAAGCTGGGACCCGGGCGTGGCTGGGGGGCTCAACAGCGCCCCCTTGAACGGGGTTCTAAAACTTGATCCATATATCAAACACGCTCGCATGAATTAATATGAAACTCGGTACACATATAGATCTCATCGGGCCGAACAACTTTACCCCGGTCAAGTTTTACGCCAGCCCAACAGGAAGTCGGCTATTATGGGTTGTTTGGAAAACGCTTGCTGTGGAATGTGAAATACTCCTCCTAGAAAATTCACCGTGTCCCCTTCAAACTCGGTGTGCATGTAGTCAAGACTTTGAGGATGCTAAATTGCGGACGGATTTTTGATATCTCGAACGGTTTGGCTGTGGCGAGGAATCGAATTTATGGCGAGAAAAGAGAAACACGGAAGTGGAATAACTTCTGCATACATTAACTGATCTTGATGAAACTTCAGCAGTGTGTTCGTGGTAAGAGGCCGATCAGATGGATGTAGCTATTGTGAGTCAAAGTTATAGCGCCACCAACTGGCAGCAGGAAGTGTGTCACTTTCAACATGCTTTTGACAAAAGTGGGGGGGTTAGTTTTAACTACAGTAAAGAAAAAACAGTTTGTATATTGTTCTCATCAAGCCGGACAACTTTCTAATTTACATTCAATAGCTCTGGCCATCAGGAAGTCAGATATTTTGGTCTGAATGTGAATTTTTTTGCAAAATCAGCCTCTGAATTTTTAGCCACTCCTCTTAAACTATTTATTTTATTCGTACCAAACTTTTTCAACATGATGAAACTACATTAAATATGCTAAATTGTGAATGGATAATAAATATCTCAAACGGTTTTGCTATGGCGAGGGATTAAATAATGTCCAAAAAGGAAACACTAAAAATCTTCTAAAAATGTAATTATATACCATTTATTTCTATATAAAAGAATACAAATATCACAACTAAACCCATTTTATTCTGTTTTTGCAATTCAAGAAGAATGAAAAAGTTAAAACAGGCTATTTAGTGCTATTTGGTTCAACAAAAAAGCAAACATAGGGCTATACTGCCCTCTTGTGTCCAAAAGGACATCAAAATAGTATATAAAACTTTTTACCAGGTAGGCCAATATTGTATTTAAATGTACATTTATTAGGTATGTGTCTGAGGATATTTTCCCACCGGTTAATCGACGTGTGACACGAGTGGGTGCTTTTAAATCGCTAATATAATAGTGAAAGAAAAATAATGATAATGTTGCACACACAAATCACACACATGTGGGAAAGAATAAACAACACTAAACCGCCATTAGGTGTCGCCAGGCATCCATCTTAATAAGCGAGTCATTGATTCATTCGTTCAAACGATTCGTTCGAATGAGTCGATCATGATTAAGACAGATGTTTATGGATTGATCATTCAATCTTTGAGTCAACCGATTCGTTAAAAATGCTGAATCGTTCAGTTATGAGAAAACACGTGATAAGTGATGGTTCTGCCGTGATCTTTGTTTAACTATTTTCGCTGCTGAAACAGAACAAAAACAGTCAACATTGCATCTAAAATGTAAGTGACTTAATTGTAACTGTTTATTAACCTGCTGTATGAAATCTAGGGGTGGGAGAAAAAAATTATTCTTAGATGCATCGCGATGCGGACGTGGACGATTCTGAATCGATTCACAAATGTCAAAAAATCGATTCTCTAAAAAAATATTTTTCTAATAACGTAATATTGACGGAAGGCAAAAGGCGGAACTCTAAGCGGACGTGCGTGCAGTCTGTGGCGCGCACATAACAGAGAAGTTTCTTCTGCTCACCAAGGCTGCATTTATTTGATTAAAAATACAAACAAAAACAGTAATATTGTAAAATATTATTCCAATTTAAAACAGCTGCTTTCTATTTTAATATATTTTAAACTGTTATTTATTCCTGTGATCAAAGCTGAGTTTTCAGCATCATTACTCCAGTCGTCACTGTCACATGATCCTTCAGAAATTATTCTAATATGATGATTGATACTCAAGAAACATTCATTATCTCTCTATAAATTACAGAAACGTCTGTCTGTCTGTGTGTGTGTGTGTGTGTCTGTTTGTCTGTCTGTCTGTCTGTCTGTGTGTCTGTTAACCACATATCTCTCGAACCGTTAGTCCGATGGATTTCAAACTTGACAGGTGTCTCGCTACGGTCACGAGTAAGTGCAGTGCCAAGTTTGACGTTGTTTGGATGAGAAATGCTAAAGATATCGTTAAATATATCATTTTTATCAGGTTGTGGTTTAAAAATAAACATTCTGACACTAGAGAGTTGTATCAGTCAAAGAAGCCCCAAGAAGGTTGTGGTTTAAAAATAAACATTCTGACAATCTGTCAGCTACACTGTTTACTTCTGAATATTATAGTTTGGTTCCAAAACGTGATAAATCCATCTCTCTATAAATTACAGAAACGTCTGTCTGTCTGTGTGTGTGTGTGTGTGTGTCTGTTTGTCTGTCTGTCTGTCTGTGTGTCTGTTAACCACATATCTCTCGAACCGTTAGTCCGATGGATTTCAAACTCGACAGGTGTCTCGCTACGGTCACGAGTAAGTGCAGTGCCAAGTTTGACGTTGTTTGGATGAGAAATGCTAAAGATATCGTTAAATATATCATTTTTATAAGGTTGTGGTTTAAAAATAAACATTCTGACACTAGAGAGTTGTATCGGTCAAAGAAGCCCCAAGAAGGTTGTGGTTTAAAAATAAACATTCTGACAATCAGTCAGCTACACTGTTTACTTCTGAATATTATAGTTTGGTTCCAAAACGTGATAAATCCATTTTGATTAATTGGAGTAAAATTGTGTTTTCTTTACCAAGAAACCAACAATTACTAAAAAACACACACAAAAGCTGATTTTGCACGGGCACTTTGCACTGCTCCCTGAATCCACACGCTTATTCATTTGTGGATGTTAACTGAATCTGTAAGTCAGCTATGCTGTTTACTTCTGAATATTATATTTCATTCTGGTGCGCTTAACATTATCGCTAATGTAAGTAGCCTATGCTATTCACCAACTAAACATATCCTATTCAATGTGTTCACAGTCTCTTTCACGGGCATCATTTGTAGTGGCCTATACACAAACTGTTTACTCAAGCGCAGCGTTTTCTCGGAGTTCACTGTGTGCTTTCTACCATGCACAAAAAAAATGTCACTGAACTTTTGCTGTGTAATTGTAACAATGAGCACACACCAAACCAACAATTACTAAAAACACACACAAAAACTGATTTTGCACGGGCATTTTTTGCACTAGTTATTTTAAATGTCGAAAACAGTTGTGTACAGTCTTTGATGAATAGAAAGTTCAAAAGAACAGCATTTATCTGAAATCTAAAGCTTTTGTAACATTAAACACTACCGCTCAAAAGTTTTGGGTTAGTAATAATTAAAATTTTATTTTTTGGGGAAATAAATAAAATAAATCAGTACTTTTATTTATGAAGGATGAGTTAAACTGATCAACAGTTACAGTAAAGACATTTATAATGTTAAAAATATATATATTTGAAATATATGCTGTTCTTTTGAACTTTACATTCATCAAAGCATTTTGAAAAAAAAAAATCTGTACACAACTGTTTTCAACATTGAAAATAATAATGAATATTTATTGAGCATCAATCATCATATTAGTATGATTTCTGAAGGATCATGTGACACTGAAGACGGGAGTAATGATGCTGAAAACTCAACTTTGATCACAGAAATGAATTACTATGTAAAATATTTAAAAATTGAAAACAGCTGTTTTAAATTGGAATAATATTTCACAATATTACTGTTTTTGTTTGTATTTTTAATCAATAAATGCAGCCTTGGTGAGCAGAAGAGACTTCTCCTAAAAACATAAAAAATCTTACTGACCCCAAACTTTTGAACAATAATATATATATATATATATATATATATATATATATATATATATATATATATATATATATATATACATATATATGTATGTGTGTGTATGTATGTATGTATATATATATATATATATATATATAAATATAGCTGCGAGCAGCGATGGAGGGCCAAAGCCGGCGGTACCGCCACCCCGGTGCCTTTAGGTAACTAAAGGCACCGGGGTTGCGGTGCCACCGGCTTGGGCCCGTAATCGCTGCTCGCAGCTATATTTATATATATATATATATATATATATATACATACATACATACACACACATACATATATATGTATATATATATATATATATATATATATATATTTATTATTATTCTTATTTTTCTGTCAACCTTTCGGGCACTTTTGAGACCCTTAACGTGCTCGAAAACTCTTGAAACTTTGCACACGGGTCAGAACCCGCGGCCATCAGGGCCGGGCTGAAGCTGGTACCCGGGCGTGGCAGGGGGGCTCGACAGCGCCCCCTTGAACGGGGTCCGAAAACTTGGTCCATAAATCAGACACGCTTGCATGTAATAATATGAAACTCGGTACACATATAGATCTCATCGGGCCGAACAACTTTCGTACTTTTACTTTTTACGCCAGCCCAACAGGAAGTCGGCTATTATGGGTTGTTTTGAAACGCATGCTGTGGAATTTAATGTACTCCTCCTAGAGAATTCATCCAATCGCCTCCAAACTCGGTCAGCATGAAGTCAAGACATTGAGGATGCTAAATTGCGGACAGATTTTTGATATCTCGAACGGTTTGGCCGTGGCAAGGAAACGAATTTATGGCGAATAAGGGACACAGGAAGTGTGTTATAACTTCAGCATACATTATCTGATCTTGATGAAACTTCAGCAGTGTGTTCGTTGTGAGAGGCCGAACACAAGGATGTGACTATTGTGAGTCAAAGTTATAGCGCCACCAACTGGCAGCAGGAAGTGTCACTTTCAAAATGCTTTGAAATCACTCTCTTATTTTTACCCGATTTGCTTCAAACTTTATGTGTATAATGTAGACACACGGCAGATGTAGACCTGTGAAAGGATTATTGATATCTTAGATACTGTTGCCATGGCAACGCATCAAACTTTAATATTCTTTTTTGATGCTTTTGAGACTCTTAACATACTTGAAATTGCATGAAACTCGACAGACACATCACACTTATTATCCAGTAGACATGGGCAAAGTTTCAGAAACGGGCGTGGTGAGGGGCTCAGTAGCGCCACCTTTAGTCAAAAATGGGGGCTTAGTTTTACCTAGAATCACAAAACTTGGTATGTATATTGTTCTTATCGAGCCGGACAACTTTCTAATTTACACTTATTAGCTCAAAGCAACAGAAAGTCAGATATTTTGGTTTGAATGTGATTTTTTGGAGAATTTTCTCTCTCTCTCTGTCTCTGAGTGTGTGAGGGGTGGGGGTGATTTGTCAGTTGAGTGAGATTTACTTTTTCATTTGTTTTTCAAGGTTTCTGGGGCTTTTGGGTCCCTAAACGTGCTCGAAAACTCTTGAAACTTTGCACACAGGTCAGAACCCGCGGCCATCAGGGCGGGGCTGAATCTGGTAGCCGGGCGTGGCAGGGGGGCTCAACAGCGCCCCCTTGAACGGGGTTCTAAAACTTGGTCCATATATCAAACACGCTTGCATGAATTCATTTGAAACTCGGTACACATATAGATCTCATCGGGCCGAACTACTTTCGTGCTCTAAGTTTTACGCCAGCCCAACAGGAAGTCGGCTATTTAGGGTTGTTTGGAAACGCTTGCTGTGGAATTTAATGTACTCCTCCTAGGAAATACATCGATTCGCCTCCAAACTCAGTCAGCGTGAAGTCAAGACATTGAGGATGCTAAATTGCGGACGGATTTTTGATATCTCGAACGGTTTGGCCGTGGCGAGGAAACGAATTAATGGCGAGAAAAGAGAAACACGAAGTGTTATAACTAATGCATACATTAACTGATCTTTATGAAACTTCAGCAGTTTGTTCATGGTAAGAGGCCGATCAGATGGATGTAACTATTGTGTGTCAAAGTTAAAGCGCCACCAACTGGCAGCAGGAAATGTGTCACTTTCAAAATGCTTTTGACAAAAGTGTGGGGGGGGGGGGGGTCGTTTTACCTACAGTAGCACAACTCAGTACGTATGTTGATCTCATCGACCCGGACAACTTTCTAATTTAAAGTCATTAGCTCCGACCATCAGGAAGTCAGATATTTTGGTTTGAATGTGGATTTTTTGCAAAATCAGCCTCCAAAAGGCACTAAAAGCCTCAAATCTTCTAAAAATGTAATTTTATACCATTTATTTCTATATAAAAGTATACAAATATCACAACTAAACCCATTTTATTCTGTTTTTAAAAAGAATTTTATTGTAATTTTATTCTAAATTTTAAAACAGTAAAGTAAAAAAAAAATTCAAGTCATACATAGGGCTATGCTGCCCTCTTGTGTCCAAAAGGACATCAAAATAATATATAAAACTTTTTACCAGCTAGGCCAATAATGTATTTAAATATACATTTATTAGGTATGTGTCTGAGGATATTTTCCCACCGGTTAATCGACGTGTGTGACACGAGCGGGTGCTTTTAAAACGCTAATATAAAAGTGAAAGAAAAATACGGACGTCCGCACGGACATTTATAATGGTGCACACACAAATCACACACACGTTGGAAAGAATTATGCTTTTAAACAACACTAAACCGCCATTAGATGTCGCCAAGTGACCGTCTTAATGAGCGAGTCATTGATTAATTCGTTCAAACGATTCGAAATCCATAAACATATACAGATCCATAAACATGGATCCATAAACATCCAATCCATAAACATAAACAGATGTTTATGGATTGATCATTCAATCTTTGAGTCAACCAATTCGTTCAAAATGCTGAATCATTCAGTTATGAGAAAACACGTTCCTGTGAGATGCGTTCTTCTGTGATCTTTGTTTAACTATTTTCGCTGCTGAAACAGAACAAAAACAGTCAATATTGTATCTAAAATGTAAATGACTTCATTTTAACTGTTAATATCCTGTTGTATGAAATCAATGTCACAGTTTCAATTGTGATTGTATTCAGGAAATAGTTGCCTACTCGTCAAATGATACAAATATTAGAACTAAACCCATTTTATTCTGTTTTTGCAATTCAAGGAGTATGAAAAAGTTAAAAACAGGCTATTTAGTGCTATTTGGTTCAACAAAAAATCAAACATAGGGCTTATACTGCCCTCTTGTGTCCAAAAGGATATTAAAATAGTATATAAAACGTTTTACTAGGTAGGCCTATTGTATTTAAATATAAATTTATTAGGTATATGACTGTGTGTGTACATTTTCCCATCGGTTAATCGACGTGTGACACGAGCGGGTGCTTTTAAATTGCTAATATAAAAGTGAAAGTAAAAAACGGAGGTCCGCACGGACATTGATAATGGTGCACGTTGGAAAAAATGATACTTTTAAACATAACACTAAACCACCATCAGGTGTCGCCAGGCGACCATCTTAATGAGCGAGTCATTGATTCATTCGTTCAAACGATTCGTTCCAATGACTAAGTCATTCATGATTGAGACAGATGTTTATGGATTGACCATTGAATCTTTGAGTCAACCGATTCGTTTCAAAATGCTGAATAATAAAGTAATGAGAAAACAAGTTGCTGTGAGATGCTCGATGGTTCTGCTGATCTTTGTTTAACTATTTTTGCTGCTGAAACAGAACAAAAACAGTCAATATTGCATCTAAAATGTAAGTGACTTAATTGTAACTGTTTATTAACCTGTTGTATGAAATCAATGTCACAGTTTCAATTGTGATTGTATTCAGGAAATAGTTGCCTACTCGTCGTCTATCATATGTTAGAAAATATATAAAAACTCCATATTTGTAATTTTTATAGTCAGTATGTTGTTAACTGCGTTGCGTTTTTGTTTGCTGCGCTCAATTGTTTACAATTCTCCTGGAGAAGCAGCATGAGCCTCAGCAGGGCAACATTGTTACCATTGATCAGTAATACATACATTATTAACTGCTGATTGCAACTTAAAATGGATGTAATGAAATTAGAATAATCTCTCGTTTTAGTGATTCCCAAGTTATTTTTTTGTTATTGACGTTCTAATCAGGCTATACTCTGGTCTGGCAAGTAAAATTCTCGTTCAGGTAGGCCTATTGTATTTATATATAAATATATTAGGGATGTGACTGAGATAAAATTTTCCCACCAGTTAATCGATGTGTGACACCGCTGAGGGCTTTTAAATCCCTAACTTAAAAGCTAAAGTAAAATACAGACGTCCGCACAGACATTGAGTAGAGCGAGCATTTTCAATGTATGCCTATGGAAGTAGGAATGAACTTAAACATTTTATTTGTTTTTATGTGTCCACTGTTCAACCGCAACCGCGTCACACACACACACACATTCCAGAATTGCAAGCCTATTCATTATAGCCCTAATACAATATAATAATAAATATAGTCAACCTAACATATACGAATTACACTGCTCTGTTTAAATAGTCAGTAGTACATATTGTACCATTCACGGTAAGCAGAGCTCCACTGTGATGTTTCCAAGCACATTTTTGCGCGTGTGAAGAGGATGATTTTTTCTATCGATATTGGAACACGAGTGAAGTACAAAGCCTATAATAAAGAACAGTTTAACCTCCAAATACATCGCAAATATTGAAATTTTTTATTCTAATGAGAGGGTTACGTGAGACCAACACTGCTTACTTTCGTTTTTATTTTTACATTAAATTTAAATGATTTGTTGTGGAATATTTTGAGTGTATCATAAAATCAGAATAAGGTAAGACAAGTAATATTTTCTGTCTTATATATATATGTGTGTGTGTGTAAATATATATATATATATATATATATATATATATATATATATATATATATATATATATATATATATATATATATATATATATATATACATATATAGACATAGATAGATAGAAAGATATATATATATATATATATTTATATATTTATATATATATATATATATATATATATATACATATATATATATATATATATGTGTATAAATATAGCTGCGAGCAGCGGTGGAGGGCCAAAGCCGGCGGCACCGCCATCCCCGGTGCCTTTAGGTTACTAAAGGCACTGGGGTTGCGGTGCCACCGGCTTGGGCCCGTAATCGCTGCTCGCAGCTATATTTAGGGGTTCAAGCACGAAGTGCTGAAACCCTATTGTAATTGCCCTGATTTTTAGGGGTTCAAGCACGAAGTGCTGAAACCCTATTGTAATTGTAAGGATTTTTAGGGGTTCAAGCACGAAGTGCTGAAACCCTATTGTAATTGTACTGATTTTTATTATTAGGGGCCAAGCACCGAAGGTGCGAGGCACCTATTGTATCTGTTCCCGTTCTTATTAGGGGCCAAGCACCGAAGGTGCGGAGGCACCTATTGTATCTGTTCCCGTTCTTATTAGGGGCCAAGCACCGAAGGTGCGGAGGCACCTATTGTATCTGTTCCCGTTCTTATTATTATTATTCTTCCTTCTTCCAACTGGGAGTCTATGGCAGCCCATAGAACCGAATGCGGGAAAGTTGTTTTGGTTTGACATTCTGATAGAGGACAGTCCCAACATTAAATACACCAATTTTGGTGTGTCTAAGTCATTACCTCTAGCGCCACCACCTGTCCAAAGTTTCACTTTTATTTTGCTAATAACTTTTGAACCGTAAGGCCAATCAACAAAATTCCTTTTCTCTCTGATTCCTGAGCTCATGCCAATTCGATTGCACCCTATGACGTCATTTCCGTCATAACAATATGGCCGCCATTTTGAATTTATCTAAAAAGCTACTTTTTCGAACTCGTCCTAGACGGTTTGTTCAATTTGCACGAAAATTAAACCAGATCATCTACAGACCATGCTGACAAAAAGTTATGGAATTCAAGTTGATTCGCTTAACAGTTTTCGATAAACCCACGAATAAATTTTACGTAGCGCTTGCGACAACAGATGTAAAGCCGTATCTCCGCAACGCTTTATCAGATTCAGACCAAAGTTGGTACATGTCATCACAAGCATGACCTGAGGCTACATGCTGTGTTTCGGCGCAGCGCCACCTACTGGTCCGGAGATATGAAAAATGGCTATTTTTGCTTATAACTTCTGAACAGTTTGTCCAAAAATCATAAAATTGGTCTTGATAGATTCAGGGCGACATGCCGAGTCGACTGATATCCAATTTTGCCATATCGGCCATTTTGACTGTCGGCCATTTTGAATTATGTGCTAAAATGCTGTATTTTAGGAATGCATGAACGGATTGTTACGAAACTTGGCATGGGTCATCAGCACGATGCCCTGAATGAGCCTGAGAAGTTTCGAAACAGCGCCACCTAGTGGTGAATTTTTTCTTCCAAATGCTTATAACTATGGGTGTGGTCGACTTATTTTCACGAAACTCATCTTTTTAGACTCCTGAATCGTTGCCGAGTCCTACGATACCAAACATGCTAGGTTTCGCCTTACGGTTTGTGTAGCGTTGTGATTTAGCGCTTAAAAAACATTTGGCTATATCTTTGAAACCGCTAGTCCGATCGAGACGAAACCACCGTCAGAAGTTTGGAAACATAGGTCGATAGCTATACGCCAATGCCCAAATGCGAAAATATTGATGATTAGGGGTACTAATTTCCAATCAAAGTCATGTGTCAGTCATTTTTTTCGTGTTTTTTCATATAAATGTCTATAACTCCGAAGCGAATTGAGATATTTTCACCAAAATTGACACACATATGTATGGGCTCACTCTGAGGACATGTAAAAAAAATTGTGGGACTGAGCCTCTTGGTGGCGCTATAATTGAACAAAATATGAAATTCCCATTGACTTCAATGCAGTTTTGTGAAATAAAATGCTATACTTAACAAATGCATTGGTGTAATATTACGAAACTCAGAATGTGCCATCAGCACCATCCCCTGAAGGTACCCAAAATATTTAGAGACAGCGCCACCTAGTGGTCAAAAGTTATAACAACATTTCCAAAACTGCTAATAACTTTTGAATACATCGGCCTATGTAAATGCCACTGGTCTTAATAGATTCCTTGGGTCAAGCCGAGAACATAGATACCAAATTTTCCTTATTTGGTCAAACTTCTTGTCCGCCATCTTGATTTTCATTCAAAACCTACTTTTTCGAACTCCTCCTAGACCGTTTGTCCGATTTTCACCAAAATTGAATCGTATCATCTCCAGACCGTGCCGACTAAAATTTATGGATTTCGTGTCGATAGACGAAACCGTTTTCGTATAGCGCAGCAACAAAGTTGAGGCATGATGCTAATAGCACTAATTAAGGCTTTATCTCTGCAATGCCTTGACATATTGACACCAAACTTTGTATGTGTCATTGTAACTTCACTCTGACCACATCACATCAGTTTTGTAACTGCGCCACCTATTGGTCGAAAGTGATAATCCATCAAATCATATTTTTAATTATTGTTTCTATGATTTTTCAGGCATTTTGCCAAAAATCCTCTTTAAATGTCTTTAATTGCTCATTGTTGCAGTTGGTCTGACACTTTCAGACATGTTGGCATGTCTTGTCGTCTTATTCTGCTTGGCCCCGGTAATTGCTGCTTGCAGCTATATTTATTATTATTCTTCCTTCTTCCAACTGGGAGTCTATGGCAGCCCATAGAACCGAATGCGGGAAAGTTGTTTTGGTTTAACATTCTGATAGAGGACAGTCCCAACATTAAATACACCAATTTTGGTGTGTCTAAGTCATTACCTCTAGCGCCACCACCTGTCCAAAGTTTCACTTTTATTTTGCTAATAACTTTTGAACCGTAAGGCCAATCAACAAAATTCTTTTTCTCTCTGATTCCTGAGCTCATGCCAATTCGATTGCACCCTATGACGTCATTTCCGTCATAACAATATGGCCGCCATTTTGAATTTATCTAAAAAGCTACTTTTTCGAACTCGTCCTAGACGGTTTGTCCGATTTGCACGAAAATTAAACCAGATCATCTACAGACCATGCTGACAAAAAGTTATGGAATTCAAGTTGATTCGCTTAACAGTTTTCGATAAACCCACGAATAAATTTTACGTAGCGCTTGCGAAAACAGATGTAAAGCCGTATCTCCGCAACGCTTTATCAGATTCAGACCAAAGTTGGTACATGTCATCACAAGCATGACCTGAGGCTACATGCTGTGTTTCGGCGCAGCGCCACCTACTGGTCCGGAGATATGAAAAATGGCTATTTTTGCTTATAACTTCTGAACAGTCTGTCCAAAAATCATAAAATTGGTCTCGTTAGATTCAGGGTAACATGCCGAGTCCACTGATATCCAATATTACCATATCGGCCATTTTGGCTGTCGGCCATTTTGAATTTTGTGCTAAAATGCTGTATTTTAAGAACACATGAACGGATTGTTACGGAACTTGGTATGGGTCATCAGCCCGATGTCCTGAAGGAGCGTGAGAAGTTTCGAAACAGCGCCACCTAGTGGTGAATTTTTTTTTTCAAATGATTATAACTTTGGGTGTGGTCAACTTATTTTCACGAAACTCATCATTTTAAACTCCTGAATCATTGCCGAGTCCTATGATACCAAACATGCTAGGTTTCGCCTTACGGTTTGTGTAGCGTTGTGATTTAGCGCTTAAAAAACATTTGGCTATATCTTCGAAACCGCTAGTCCGATCGAGACGAAACCACCGTCAGAAGTTTGGAAACATAGGTCGATAGCTATACACCAATGCCCAAATGCGAAAATATTGATGTTTAGGGGTAGTAAATTCCAAACAAAGTCATGTGTCAGTCATTTTTTACGTGTTTTTTCATATAAATGCCTATAACTCTGAAGCGAATTGAGATATTTTCACCAAAACTGACACACATATGTATGGGCTCACTCTGAGGACACGTAAAAAAAATTGTGGGACTGAGCCTCTTGGTGGCGCTATAATAGAACAAAACATGAAATTCCCATTGACTTCAATAGAGTTTTGTGAAATAAAATGCTATTTTCATTCAAAACCTACTTTTTCGAACTCCTCCTACACCGATTGTCCGATTTTCACCAAAATCTAATCATATCATCTCCAGACTGTGCCGACTGAAAGTTATGGATTTCGTGTCGATTGACGAAACCGTTTTCGTATAGCGCAGCAGCAAAGTTGAGGCATGATGCTAAAAGCATTATTCAGGCTTTATCTCTGCAATGCCTTGACATATTGACACCAAACTTTGTATGTGTCATTGTCACTTCACTCTGACCACATCACATCAGTTTTGTAACTGCGCCACCTATTGGTCGAAAGTGATAATCCATTAAATCATATTTTTAATTACTGTTTATATGATTTTTCAGGCATTTCGCCTAAAATCTTCTTTAAATGTCTTTAATTGCTAATTGTTGCAGTTGATCTGACACTTTCAGCAATGTTGGCATGTCTTGTCGTCTTATTCTGCTTGGCCCCGGTAATTGCTGCTTGCAGCTATATTTAGGGGCCAAGCACCGAAGGTGCGGAGGCACCTATTGTTTTCGTTCGCGTTCTTATTATTATTATTATTATTATTATTATTCTTCATTGTTCCGACTGGGAGTCTATGGCAGCCCATAGAACCGATTGTGGGAAAGTTGTAATGGTTTGACATTCTGATAGAGGACAGTCCCAACATTAAATATACCAATTTTGGTGTGTCTAAGTCATTCCCTCTAGCGCCACCAACTGTCCAAAGTTTCACTCATGTTTCTGCTAATAACTTTTGAACCACAATGGCTAGAAACAAAATTCTTTTTTCCTCTGATTCGTGAGCTCATGGCGATTCGATTGCACCCTATGGCATCATTTTCCGTCATTATAATTTTTCCGCCATTTTGAATTTTCCGAAAAAGCTACTTTTTCGAACTCCTCCTAGGCCGTCGCTCCAATTTCCACGAAAATTGAATCAGATCATCTTCAGACCATGCCGACAAAAAGTTATGGAATTCGTGTTGATTCGTCGAACCGTTCTCGAATACCGCGCAAACAAATTTTATGTAGCGCTTGCGGAAATAGACACAAGCCAGTATCTCCTCAACACTTTATCATATTCAGACCAAACTTGGTACATGTCATCACAAGCATGACCTGAGGCTACATGCTGCGTTTCGGCGCAGCGCCACCTACTGGTCCGGAGATATGAAAAATGGCTATTTTTGCTTATAACTTCTGAACAGTTTGTCCAAAAATCATAAAAGTGGTCTCGTTAGATTCAGGGCGTCATGCTGAGTCGACTGATATCCAATTTTCCCCGATCAGCCATTTTGGCTGTCGGCCATTTTGAATTATGTGCTAAAATGCTGTATTTTAGGAATGCATGAACGTATCGTTACGAAACTCGGTATGGGTCATCAGCATGATGTCCTGAAGGAGCCTGAGAAGTTTCGAAACAGTGCCATCTAGTGGTGAATTTTTTTCCCCAAATACTTCCAAATGCTTCTAACTTTGGGTGTGGTCAACTTATTTTCACAGGACTCATCTCTTTAGACTCCTGAATCGTTGCCGAGTCCAACGATACCAAACATGTTAGGTTTTGCCTTATGGTTTGTGTAGCGTTGTGATTTAGCGCTTAAAAAACATTTGGCTATATCTTTGAAACCGCTTGTCCGATCGAGACGAAACCACCTTCAGAAGTTTGGAAACATAGGTCGATAGCTATACGCCAATGCCCAAATACGAAAATATTGATAGTAAGGGGTAGTAAAATCCAATCAAAGTCATGTGTCAGTCATTTTTTACGTGTTTTTTCATATAAATGTCTATAACTCCAAAGCGAATTGAGATATTTTCACCAAAATTGACACAAATATGCATGGGCTCACTCTGAGGACACATTAAAAAAATGGTGGGACTGAGCCTCTTGGTGGCGATATAAAAGAACAAAACATGAAATTCCCATTGACTTCAATACAGTTTTGTGAATTAAAATGCTATACTAAACAAATGCATTGGTGTAATATTACGAAACTCAGAATGTGCCATCAGCACCATCCCCTGAAGGTACCCAAAATATTTCGAGAGAGCGCCACCTAGTGATCAAATGTTATGACAAAATTTCCAAAAAGGCTAATAAATTTTGAATAAATCTGGCTTTTGAAATGCCACTGGTCTTAATAGATTCCTTCGGTCAAGCCGAGAACATAGATACCAAGTTTTCCTTATTTGGCCAAACTTCCTGTCCGCCATCTTGATTTTCAGTCAAAACCTACTTTTTCGAACTCCTCCTAGACCGTTTGTCCAATTTTCACCAAAATCGAATCGTATCATCTCCAGACTATGCTGAATAAAAGTTATGGATTTCGTGTCAATAGACGAAACCGTTTTCGTATAGCGTAGCAGCAAAGTTGAGGCATGATGCTAAAAGCACTATTCAGGCTTTATCTCTGCAATGCCTTGACATATTGACACCAAACTTTGTATGCGTCATTGTCACTTCACTCTGACCACATCACATCACTTTTGTAACTGCGCCACCTATTGGTCGAAAGTGATAATCCATTAAATCATATTTTAAATGACTTTTTATATGATTTTTCAGCCATTTCATCTAAAATCCTCTTAAAATGTATTTAACTGCTCATTGTTCCAGTTGGTCTGACACTTTCAGCCATGTTGGCATATCCTGTCGTCTGCTTGCGCTTGGCCCCGATAATTGCTGCTTGCAGCTATATTTAGGGGCCAAGCACCGAAGGTGCGGAGGCACCTATTGTATCTGTTCCGTTTCTTATTATTAGGGGCCAAGCACCGAAGGTGCGGAGGCACCTATTGTTTTCGCTCCCGTTCTTATTATTAGGGGCCAAGCACCGAAGGTGCGGAGGCACCTATTGTTTTCGTTCCCGTTCTTATTATTATTATTATTATTATTATTCTTCCTTCTTCCGACTGGGAGTCTATGGCAGCCCATAGAACCGATTGCGGGAAAGTTGTTTTGGTTTGACATTCTGATAGAGGACCGTCTCAACATTAAATACACCAATTTTGGTGTTTCTAAGTCATTCCCTCTAGCGCCACCACCTGTCCAAAATTTCACTTTTATTTTGCTAATAACTTTTGAACCGTAAGGCCAATCAGCGAAATTCTTTTTTCCACTGATTCCTGAGCTCATGGCGATTCGATTGCACCCTATGACGTCATTTGCCGTCATAAAAATATGGCCGCCATCTTGAATTTTCAAAAAAAGCTACTTTTTCGAACTCGTCCTAGACGGTTTGTCCGATTTGCACGAAAATTGAACCAGATCATCTTCAGGTAGTGCTGACAAAAAGTTATGGAATTCAAATGGATTCGTCAAACCGTTTTCGATAAACGCACGAATACATTTTACGTAGCGCTAGCAAAAACAGTCGTAAGGCCGTATCTCCGCAACGGTTTATCGTATTCAGACCAAACTTGGTACTTGTACTCACAAGCATGACCTGAGGCTACATGCTGTGTTTCGGCGCAGCGCCACCTACTGGTCCGGAGATATGAAAAATGGCTATTTTTGCTTATAACTTCTGAACAGTTTGTCCAAAAATCATACAATTGGTCTCGTTAGATTCAGGGCAACATGCCGAGTCGACTGATATCCAATTTGACCATATCGGTCATTTTGGCTGTCGGCCATTTTGAATTTTGTGCTAAAATTCTGTATTTTATGAACGCATGAACGGATTGTTACGAAACGTGGTATGGGTCATCAGCACAATGCCCTGAATGAGCCTGAGAAGTTTCGAAACAGCGCCACCTAGTGGTGAATTTTTTTTTTCAAATGCTTATAACTTTGGGTGTGGTCGACTTATTTTCACGAAACTCATCTTTTTAGACTCCTGAATCATTGCCGAGTCCTACGATACCAAACATGCTAGGTTTTGCCTTACGGTTTGTGTAGCGTTGTGATTTAGCGCTTAAAAAACATTTGGCTATATCTTTGAAACCGCTAGTCCGATCGAGACGAAACCACCGTCAGAAGTTTGGAAACATAGGTCGATAGCTATACGCCAATGCCCAAATGCGAAAATATTGATGTTTAGGGGTACTAATTTCCAATCAAAGTCATGTGTCAGTCATTTTTTTCGTGTTTTTTCATATAAATGTCTATAACTCCGAAGCAAATTGAGATTTTTGCACCAAAATCGACACATATATGTATGGGCTCACTCTGAGGACACATAAAAAAAATGGTGGGACTGAGCCTCTTGGTGGCGCTATAATAGAACAAAACATGAAATTCCCATTGACTTCAATGCAGTTTTGTGAAATAAAATGCTATACTAAACAAATGCATTGGTGTAATATTACGAAACTCAGAATGTGCCATCAGCACCATCCCCTGAAGGTACCCAAAATATTTAGAGACAGCGCCACCTAGTGGTCAAAAGTTATAACAACATTTCCAAAACTGCTAATAACTTTTGAATACATCGGCCTATGTAAATGCCACTGGTCTTAATAGATTCCTTGGGTCAAGCCGAGAACATAGATACCAAATTTTCCTTATTTGGTCAAACTTCTTGTCCGCCATCTTGATTTTCATTCAAAACCTACTTTTTCGAACTCCTCCTAGACCGTTTGTCCAATTTTCACCAAAATCGAATCGTATCATCTCCAGACTGTGCTGACTAAAAGTTATGGATTTCGTGTCTATAGACGAAACCGTTTTCGTATAGCGTAGCAGCAAACTTGAGGCATGATGCTAAAAGCACTATTCAGGCTTTATCTCTGCAATGCCTTGACATATTGACACCAAACTTTGTATGTGTCATTGTCACTTCACTCTGACCACATCACATCACATTTGTAACTGCGCCACCTATTGGTCGAAAGTGATAATCCATTAAATCATATTTTGAATGACTTTTTATATGATTTTTCAGCCATTTCGCCTAAAATCCTCTTTAAATGTATTTAATTGCTCATTGTTGCAGATGGTCTGACACCTTCAGCCATGTTGGCATATCCTGTCATCTGCTTGCGCTTGGCCCCGATAATTGCTGCTTGCAGCTATATTTATTATTATTATTATTATTCTTCCTTCTTCCGACTGGGAGTCTATGGCAGCCCATAGAACCGATTGCGGGAAAGTTGTTTTGGTTTGACATTCTGATAGAGGACCGTCTCAACATTAAATACACCAATTTTGGTGTTTCTAAGTCATTCCCTCTAGCGCCACCACCTGTCCAAAATTTCACTTTTATTTTGCTAATAACTTTTGAACCGTAAGGCCAATCAGCGAAATTCTTTTTTCCACTGATTCCTGAGCTCATGGCGATTCGATTGCACCCTATGACGTCATTTGCCGTCATAAAAATATGGCCGCCATCTTGAATTTTCAAAAAAAGCTACTTTTTCGAACTCGTCCTAGACGGTTTGTCCGATTTGCACGAAAATTGAACCAGATCATCTTCAGGTAGTGCTGACAAAAAGTTATGGAATTCAAATGGATTCGTCAAACCGTTTTCGATAAACGCACGAATACATTTTACGTAGCGCTAGCAAAAACAGTCGTAAGGCCGTATCTCCGCAACGGTTTATCGTATTCAGACCAAACTTGGTAATTGTACTCACAAGCATGACCTGAGGCTACATGATGTGTTTCGGCGCAGCGCCACCTACTGGTCCGGAGATATGAAAAATGGCTATTTTTGCTTATAACTTCTGAACAGTTTGTCCAAAAATCATACAATTGGTCTCGTTAGATTCAGGGCAACATGCCGAGTCGACTGATATCCAATTTGACCATATCGGTCATTTTGGCTGTCGGCCATTTTGAATTTTGTGCTAAAATTCTGTATTTTATGAACGCATGAACGGATTGTTACGAAACGTGGTATGGGTCATCAGCACAATGCCCTGAATGAGCCTGAGAAGTTTCGAAACAGCGCCACCTAGTGGTGAATTTTTTTTTTCAAATGCTTATAACTTTGGGTGTGGTCGACTTATTTTCACGAAACTCATCTTTTTAGACTCCTGAATCGTTGCCGAGTCCTATGATACCAAACATGCTAGGTTTCGCCTTACGGTTTGTGTAGCGTTGTGATTTAGCGCTTAAAAAACATTTGGCTATATCTTTGAAACCGCTAGTCCGATCGAGATGAAACCACCGTCAGAAGTTTGGAAACATAGGTCGATAGCTATACGCCAATGCCCAAATGCGAAAATATTGATGTTTAGGGGTAGTAAATTCCAAACAAAGTCATGTGTCAGTCATTTTTTACATGTTTTTTCATATAAATGTCTATAACTCCGAAGCGAATTGAGATATTTTCACCAAAATCGACACACATATGTATGAGCTCACTCTGAGGACATGTAAAAAAGATGGTGGGACTCAGCCTCTTGGTGGCGCTATAATAGAACAAAACATGAAATTCCCATTGACTTCAATGCAGTTTTGTGAAATAAAATGCTATACTAAACAAATGCATTGGTGTAATATTACGAAACTCAAAATGTGCCATCAGCACCATCCCCTGAAGGTACCCAAAATATTTCGAGACAGTGCCACCTAGTGGTCAAAAGTTATAACAAAATTTACAAAACTGCTAATAACTTTTGAATAAGTTGGCCTATTGTAATGCAACTGGTCTTAATAGATTCCTTGGGTCAAGACGAGAACATAGATACCAAGGTTTCCTTATTTGGCCTAGCTTCCTGTCCGCCATCTTGATTTTCATTCAAAACCTACTTTTTCGAACTCCTCCTAGACCGTTTGTCCGATTTTCACCAAAATCGAATCGTATCATCTCCAGAGTGTGCTGACTAAAAGTTATGGATTTCGTGTCTATAGACGAAACCGTTTTCGTATAGCGTAGCAGCAAAGTTGAAGCATGATGCTAAAAGCACTATTCAGGCTTTATCTCTGCAATGGCTTGACATATTGACACCAAACTTTGTATGTGTCATTGTTACTTCACTCTGACCACATCACATCAGTTTGTAACTGCGCCACCTATTGGTCGAAAGTGATAATCCATTAAATCATATTTTGAATGACTTTTTATATGATTTTTCAGCCATTTCGCCTAAAATCCTCTTTAAATGTATTTAATTGCTCATTTTTGCAGTTGGTCTGACACCTTCAGCCATGTTGGCATATCCTGTCATCTGCTTGCGCTTGGCCCCGATAATTGCTGCTTGCAGCTATATTTATTAGGGGCCAAGCACCGAAGGTGCGGAGGCACCTATTGTATCTGTTCGCGTTCTTATTATTAGGGGCCAAGCACCGAAGGTGCGGAGGCACCTATTGTATCTGTTCCGTTTCTTATTATTATTATTATTATTATTATTATTATTATTCTTCCGCCATGGGAGTCTATGGCAGCCCATAGAACCGATTGCGGGAAAGTTGTTTTGGTTTGACATTCTGATAGAGGACCGTCTCAACATTAAATACACCAATTTTGGTGTTTCTAAGTCATTCCCTCTAGCGCCACCACCTGTCCAAAGTTTCACTTTTATTTTGCTAATAACTTTTGAACCGTAAGGCCAATTAGCGAAATTCTTTTTTCCTCTGATTCCTGAGCTCATGGCGATTCGATTGCACCCTATGACGTCATTTGCCGTCATAAAAATATGGCCGCCATCTTGAATTTTCAAAAAAAGCTACTTTTTCGAACTCGTCCTAGACGGTTTGTCCGATTTGCACGAAAATTGAACCAGATCATCTTCAGGTAGTGCTGACCAAAAGTTATGGAATTCAAATGGATTCGTCAAACCGTTTTCAATAAACGCACAAATACATTTTACGTAGCGCTAGCAAAAACAGTCGTAAGGCCGTATCTCCGCAACGGTTTATCGTATTCAGACCAAACTTGGTACTTGTACTCACAAGCATGACCTGAGGCTACATGCTGCGTTTCGGCGCAGCGCCACCTACTGGTCCGGAGATATGAAAAATGGCTATTTTTGCTTATAACTTCTGAACAGTTTGTCCAAAAATCATACAATTGGTCTCGTTAGATTCAGGGCAACATGCCGAGTCGACTGATATCCAATTTGACCATATCGGTCATTTTGGCTGTCGGCCATTTTGAATTTTGTGCTAAAATTCTGTATTTTATGAACGCATGAACGGATTGTTACGAAATGTGGTATGGGTCATCAGCACGATGCCCTGAATGAGCCTGAGAAGTTTCGAAACAGCGCCACCTAGTGGTGAATTTTTTTTTTCAAATGCTTATAACTTTGGGTGTGGTCGACTTATTTTCACGAAACTCATCTTTTTAGACTCCTGAATCGTTGCCGAGTCCTACGATACCAAACATGCTAGGTTTCGCCTTACGGTTTGTGTAGCGTTGTGATTTAGCGCTTAAAAAACATTTGGCTATATCTTTGAAACCGCTAGTCCGATCGAGACGAAACCACCGTCAGAAGTTTGGAAACATAGGTCGATAGCTATACGCCAATGCCCAAATGCGAAAATATTGATGTTTAGGGGTAGTAATATTCAATCAAAGTCATGTGTCAGTCATTTTTTTTGTGTTTTTTCATATAAATGTCTATAACTCCGAAGCAAATTGAGATTTTTGCACCAAAATCGACACATATATGTATGGGCTCACTCTGAGGACACATTAAAAAAATGGTGGGACTGAGCCTCTTGGTGGCGCTATAATAGAACAAAACATGAAATTCCCATTGACTTCAATGCAGTTTTGTGAAATAAAATGCTATACTAAACAAATGCATTGGTGTAATATTACGAAACTCAGAATGTGCCATCAGCACCATCCCCTGAAGGTACCCAAAATATTTAGAGACAGCGCCACCTAGTGGTCAAAAGTTATAACAACATTTCCAAAACTGCTAATAACTTTTGAATACATCGGCCTATGTAAATGCCACTGGTCTTAATAGATTCCTTGGGTCAAGCCGAGAACATAGATACCAAATTTTCCTTATTTGGTCAAACTTCTTGTCCGCCATCTTGATTTTCATTCAAAACCTACTTTTTCGAACTCCTCCTAGACCGTTTGTCCGATTTTCACCAAAATCGAATCGTATCATCTCCAGACCGTGCCGACTAAAAGTTATGGATTTCGTGTCGATAGACGAAACCGTTTTCGTATAGCGCAGCAGCAAAGTTGAGGCATGATGCTAATAGCATTAATTAAGGCTTTATCTCTGCAATGCCTTGACATATTGACACCAAACTTTGTATGTGTCATTGTAACTTCACTCTGACCACATCACATCAGTTTTGTAACTGCGCCACCTATTGGTCGAAAGTGATAATCCATCAAATCATATTTTTAATTATTGTTTCTATGATTTTTCAGGCATTTTGCCTAAAATCCTCTTTAAATGTCTTTAATTGCTCATTGTTGCAGTTGGTCTGACACTTTCAGACATGTCGGCATGTCTTGTCGTCTTATTCTGCTTGGCCCCGGTAATGGCTGCTTGCAGCTATATTTATTATTAGGGGCCAAGCACCGAAGGTGCGGAGGCACCTATTGTATCTGTTCCGTTTCTTATTATTATTATTATTATTATTATTATTATTATTCTTCCGCCATGGGAGTCTATGGCAGCCCATAGAACCGATTGCGGGAAAGTTGTTTTGGTTTGACATTCTGATAGAGGACCGTCTCAACATTAAATACACCAATTTTGGTGTTTCTAAGTCATTCCCTCTAGCGCCACCACCTGTCCAAAGTTTCACTTTTATTTTGCTAATAACTTTTGAACCGTAAGGCCAATCAGCGAAATTCTTTTTTCCTCTGATTCCTGAGCTCATGGCGATTCGATTGCACCCTATGACGTCATTTGCCGTCATAAAAATATGGCCGCCATCTTGAATTTTCAAAAAAAGCTACTTTTTCGAACTCGTCCTAGACGGTTTGTCCGATTTGCACGAAAATTGAACCAGATCATCTTCAGGTAGTGCTGACAAAAAGTTATGGAATTCAAATGGATTCGTCAAACCGTTTTCAATAAACGCACAAATACATTTTACGTAGCGCTAGCAAAAACAGTCGTAAGGCCGTATCTCCGCAACGGTTTATCGTATTCAGACCAAACTTGGTACTTGTACTCACAAGCATGACCTGAGGCTACATGCTGTGTTTCGGCGCAGCGCCACCTACTGGTCCGGAGATATGAAAAATGGCTATTTTTGCTTATAACTTCTGAACAGTTTGTCCAAAAATCATACAATTGGTCTCGTTAGATTCAGGGCAACATGCCGAGTCGACTGATATCCAATTTGACCATATCGGTCATTTTGGCTGTCGGCCATTTTGAATTTTGTGCTAAAATTCTGTATTTTATGAACGCATGAACGGATTGTTACGAAATGTGGTATGGGTCATCAGCACAATGCCCTGAATGAGCCTGAGAAGTTTCGAAACAGCGCCACCTAGTGGTGAATTTTTTTTTTCAAATGCTTATAACTTTGGGTGTGGTCGACTTATTTTCACGAAACTCATCTTTTTAGACTCCTGAATCGTTGCCGAGTCCTACGATACCAAACATGCTAGGTTTCGCCTTACGGTTTGTGTAGCGTTGTGATTTAGCGCTTAAAAAACATTTGGCTATATCTTTGAAACCGCTAGTCCGATCGAGACGAAACCACCGTCAGAAGTTTGGAAACATAGGTCGATAGCTATACGCCAATGCCCAAATGCGAAAATATTGATGTTTAGGGGTACTAATTTCCAATCAAAGTCATGTGTCAGTCATTTTTTTCGTGTTTTTTCATATAAATGTCTATAACTCCGAAGCGAATTGAGATATTTTCACCAAAATTGACACACATATGTATGGGCTCACTCTGAGGACACGTAAAAAAAATTGTGGGACTGAGCCTCTTGGTGGCGCTATAATTGAACAAAATATGAAATTCCCATTGACTTCAATACAGTTTTGTGAAATAAAATGCTATACTAAACAAATGCATTGGTGTAATATTACGAAACTCAGATTGTGTCATCAGCACCATCCCCTGAAGGCAACCAAAATATTTCAAGACAGCGCCACCTAGTGGTCAAAAGTTATAACAAAATTTCCAAAAAGGCTAATAACTTTTGAATAAATCTGGCTATTGAAATGCCACGGGTCTTAATAGATTCCTTGGGTCAAGCCGAGAACATAGATACCAAGTTTTCCTTATTTGGCCAAACTTCCTGTCCGCCATCTTGATTTTCATTCAAAACCTACTTTTTCTAACTCCTCCTAGACCGTTTGTCCGATTTTCACCAAAATCGAATCGTATCATCTCCAGACTGTGCCGACAAAAAGTTATGGATTTCGTGTCGATTGATGAAACCGTTTTCGTATAGCACAGCAGCAAAGTTGAGGCATGATGCCAAAATGACTATTCAGGCTTTATATCTGCAATGCCTCGACATATTGACACAAAACTTTGTATGTGTCACTGTCTCCTTACTCTGACCACACCACATCAATTTCGTAACAGCGCCACCTTTTGGTCAAAAGTGACAATCCATTAAATCATATTTTGAATCACTTTTTACATGATTTTTCAGCCATTTCGCCTAAAATCCTCTTTAAATGTCTTTAATTGCTCATTGTTGCAGTTGGTCTGACACTTTCAGACATGTTGGCATGTCTTGTCGTCTTATTCTGCTTGGCCCCGGTAATTGCTGCTTGCAGCTATATTTATTATTCTTCTTCTTCTTCTTCTTCTTCCGCTCTTGGAGTCTATGGCAGCCCATAGAACCGATTGCGGGAAAGTTGTTTTGGTTTGACATTCTGATAGAGGACAGTCCCAACATTAAATACACCAATTTTTGTGTTTCTAAGTCATTCCCTCTAGCGCCACCACCTGTCCAAAGTTTCACTTTTATTTTGCTAATAACTTTTGAACCGTAAGGCCAATCAACAAAATTCTTTTTTCCTCTTATTTCTGAGCTCATGCCGATTCGATTGCACCCTATGACGTCATTTTCCGTCATATAAATATGGCCGCCATTTTTAATTTTCTGAAAAAGCTACTTTTTCGAACTCGTCCTAGACGGTTTGTCCGATTTGCACGAAAATTGAACCAGATCATCTTCAGGCAGTGTTGACCAAAAGTTATGGAATTCAAATTGATTCGTCAAACCGTTTTCGATAAACGCACAAATACATTTTACGTAGCGCTAGCAAAAACAGTCGTAAGGCTGTATCTCCGCAAAGGTTTATCGTATTCAGACCAAACTTGGTACATGTACTCACAAGCATGACCTGAGGCTACATGCTGCGTTTCGGCGCAGCGCCACCTACTGGTCCGGAGATATGAAAAATGGCTATTTTTGCTTATAACTTCTGAACAGTTTGTCCAAAAATCATAAAATTGGTATCGTTAGATTCAGGGCAATATGCCGATTCGTATGATATCCAGTTTTACCATATCGGCCCTTTTGACTGTCGGCCATTTTGAATTTTGTGCTAAAATACTGTATTTTAAGAACGCATGAACGAATTGTTACGAAACTTGGTATGGGTCATCAGCACGTTGTCCTGAAGGAGCGTGAGAAGTTTCGAAACAGCGCCACCTAGTGGTGAATTTTTTTTTTTCAAATGCTTATAACTTTGGGTGTGGTCAACTTATTTTCACGAGACTCATCTAATTAGACTCCTGAAACCTTGCCGAGTCCTACGATACCAAACATGCTAGGTTTTGCCTTACGGTTTGTGTAGCGTTGTGATTTAGCGCTTAAAAAACATTTGGCTATATCTTCGAAACCGCTAGTCCGATCGAGACGAAACCACCGTCAGAAGTTTGGAAACATAGGTCGATAGCTATACGCCAATGCCCAAATGCGAAAATATTGATGTTTAGGGGTAGTAAATTCCAAACAAAGTCATGTGTCAGTCATTTTTTACGTGTTTTTTCATATAAATGCCTATAACTCTGAAGCAAATTGAGATTTTTTCACCAAAACTGACACACATATGTATGGGCTCACTCTGAGGACACGTAAAAAAAATTGTGAGACTGAGCCTCTTGGTGGCGCTATAATAGAACAAAACATAAAATTCCCATTGACTTCAATACAGTTTTGTGAAATAAAATGCTATTTTCATTAAAAACCTACTTTTTCGAACTCCTCCTACACCGTTTGTCCGATTTTCACCAAAATCGAATCATATCATCTCCAGACCGTGCCGACTGAAAGTTATGGATTTCGTGTCGATTGACGAAACCGTTTTCGTATAGCGCAGCAGCAAATTTGAGGCATGATGCTAAAAGCATTATTCAGGCTTTATGTCTGCAATGCCTTGACATATTGACACCAAACTTTGCATGTGTCATTGTCACTTCACTCTGACCACATCACATCAGTTTTGTAACTGCACCACCTATTGGTCGAAAGTGATAATCCATTACATCATATTTTTAATTATTGTTTCTATGATTTTTCAGCCATTTTGCCTAAAATCCTCTTTAAATGTCTTTAATTGCTCATTGTTGCAGTTGGTCTGACACTTTCAAACATGTCGAAATGTCTTGTCGTCTTATTCTGCTTGGCCCCGGTAATTGCTGCTTGCAGCTATATTTATTATTATTATTCTTCCTTCTTCCGACTGGGAGTCTATGGCAGCCCATAGAACCGATTGCGGGAAAGTTGTTTTGGTTTGACATTCTGATAGAGGACCGTCTCAACATTAAATACACCAATTTTGGTGTTTCTAAGTCATTCCCTCTAGCGCCACCACCTGTCCAAAATTTCACTTTTATTTTGCTAATAACTTTTGAACCGTAAGGCCAATCAGCGAAATTCTTTTTTCCACTGATTCCTGAGCTCATGGCGATTCGATTGCACCCTATGACGTCATTTGCCGTCATAAAAATATGGCCGCCATCCTAGACGGTTTGTCCGATTTGCACGAAAATTGAACCAGATCATCTTCAGGTAGTGCTGACAAAAAGTTATGGAATTCAAATGGATTCGTCAAACCGTTTTCGATAAACGCACGAATACATTTTACGTAGCGCTAGCAAAAACAGTCGTAAGGCCGTATCTCCGCAACGGTTTATCGTATTCAGACCAAACTTGGTACTTGTACTCACAAGCATGACCTGAGGCTACATGCTGTGTTTCGGCGCAGCGCCACCTACTGGTCCGGAGATATGAAAAATGGCTATTTTTGCTTATAACTTCTGAACAGTTTGTCCAAAAATCATACAATTGGTCTCGTTAGATTCAGGGCAACATGCCGAGTCGACTGATATCCAATTTGACCATATCGGTCATTTTGGCTGTCGGCCATTTTGAATTTTGTGCTAAAATTCTGTATTTTATGAACGCATGAACGGATTGTTACGAAACGTGGTATGGGTCATCAGCACAATGCCCTGAATGAGCCTGAGAAGTTTCGAAACAGCGCCACCTAGTGGTGAATTTTTTTTTTCAAATGCTTATAACTTTGGGTGTGGTCGACTTATTTTCACGAAACTCATCTTTTTAGACTCCTGAATCATTGCCGAGTCCTACGATACCAAACATGCTAGGTTTTGCCTTACGGTTTGTGTAGCGTTGTGATTTAGCGCTTAAAAAACATTTGGCTATATCTTTGAAACCGCTAGTCCGATCGAGACGAAACCACCGTCAGAAGTTTGGAAACATAGGTCGATAGCTATACGCCAATGCCCAAATGCGAAAATATTGATGTTTAGGGGTACTAATTTCCAATCAAAGTCATGTGTCAGTCATTTTTTTCGTGTTTTTTCATATAAATGTCTATAACTCCGAAGCAAATTGAGATTTTTGCACCAAAATCGACACATATATGTATGGGCTCACTCTGAGGACACATAAAAAAAATGGTGGGACTGAGCCTCTTGGTGGCGCTATAATAGAACAAAACATGAAATTCCCATTGACTTCAATGCAGTTTTGTGAAATAAAATGCTATACTAAACAAATGCATTGGTGTAATATTACGAAACTCAGAATGTGCCATCAGCACCATCCCCTGAAGGTACCCAAAATATTTAGAGACAGCGCCACCTAGTGGTCAAAAGTTATAACAACATTTCCAAAACTGCTAATAACTTTTGAATACATCGGCCTATGTAAATGCCACTGGTCTTAATAGATTCCTTGGGTCAAGCCGAGAACATAGATACCAAATTTTCCTTATTTGGTCAAACTTCTTGTCCGCCATCTTGATTTTCATTCAAAACCTACTTTTTCGAACTCCTCCTAGACCGTTTGTCCAATTTTCACCAAAATCGAATCGTATCATCTCCAGACTGTGCTGACTAAAAGTTATGGATTTCGTGTCTATAGACGAAACCGTTTTCGTATAGCGTAGCAGCAAACTTGAGGCATGATGCTAAAAGCACTATTCAGGCTTTATCTCTGCAATGCCTTGACATATTGACACCAAACTTTGTATGTGTCATTGTCACTTCACTCTGACCACATCACATCACATTTGTAACTGCGCCACCTATTGGTCGAAAGTGATAATCCATTAAATCATATTTTGAATGACTTTTTATATGATTTTTCAGCCATTTCGCCTAAAATCCTCTTTAAATGTATTTAATTGCTCATTGTTGCAGATGGTCTGACACCTTCAGCCATGTTGGCATATCCTGTCATCTGCTTGCGCTTGGCCCCGATAATTGCTGCTTGCAGCTATATTTATTATTATTATTAGGGGCCAAGCACCGAAGGTGCGGAGGCACCTATTGTATCTGTTCCCGTTCTTATTATTATTCTTCTTTTTCTTCCGACTTGGCGTCTATGGCAGCCCATAGAGCCGATTGCGGGAAAGTTGTTTTGATTTGACATTCTGATAGAGGACAGTGCCAACATTAAATACACCAATTTTGGTGTTTCTAAGTCATTCCCTCTAGCGCCACCACCTGTCCAAAATTTCACTTTCATTTTGCTAATAACTTTTGAACCGTAAGGCCAATCAGTAAAATCCTTTTTTACTCTTATTCCTGAGCTCATGACGATTCGATTGCACCCTATGAAGTCATTTTCCGTCATAAAAATATGGCTGCCATTTTGAAGTTTTCGAAAAACCTACTTTTTCGAACTCGTCCTAGGCGGTTTGTCCGATTTGCATGAAAATTGAACCAGATCATCTTCAGGCCGTGCTGACCAAAAGTTATGGAATTCAAGTTGATTCGCTTAACCATTTTCAATAAACGCACAAACAAATTTTACGTAGCGCTAGGAAAAACAGTTGTAAGGCTGTATCTCCGCAACGGTTTATCGTATTCAGACCAAGCTTGGTACATGTACTCACAAGCATGACCTGAGGCTACATGCTGCGTTTCGGCGCAGCGCCACCTACTGGTCCGGAGATATGAAAAATGGCTATTTTTGCTTATAACTTCTGAACAGTTTGTCCAAAAATCATAAAATTGGTCTTGATAGATTCAGGACGACATGCCGAGTCGACTGATATCCAATTTTGCCATATCGGCCATTTTGACTGTCGGCCATTTTGAATTTTGTGCTAAAATGCTGTATTTTAACAACGCATGAACGGATTGTTACGAAACTTGGTATGGGTCATCAACACGATGTCCTGAAGGAGTGTGAGAAGTTTCGTAACAGCGCCACCTAGTGGTGAATTTTTTTTTTCAAATGCTTATAACTTTGGGTGTGATCGACTTATTTTCACGAAACTCATCTCATTGGACTCCTGAATCGTTGCCGAGTCCAACGATACCAAACATGTTAGGTTTCGCCTAACGGTTTGTGTAGCGTTGTGATTTAGCGCTTAAAAAACATTAGGCTATATCTTCGAAACCGCTTGTCCGATCGAGACGAAACCACCGTCAGAAGTTTGGAAACATAGGTCGATAGCTATACGACAATGCCCAAATGCGAAAATATTGATGTTTAGGGGTAGTAATATTCAATCAAAGTCATGTGTCAGTCATTTTTTACGTGTTTTTTCATATAAATGTCTATAACTCCGAAGCAAATTGAGATTTTTGCACCAAAATCGACACATATATGTATGGGCTCACTCTGATGACACATAAAAAAAATGGTGGGACTGAGCCTCTTGGTGGCGCTATAATAGAACAAAACATGAAATTCCCATTGATTTCAATACAGTTTTGTGAAATAAAATGCTATACTAAACAAATGCATTGGTGTAATATTACGAAACTCAGATTGTGTCATCAGCACCATCCCCTGAAGGCAACCAAAATATTTCAAGACAGCGCCACCTAGTGGTCAAAAGTTATAACAAAATTTCCAAAAAGGCTAATAACTTTTGAATACATCTGGCTATTGAAATGCCACTGGTCTTAATAGATTCCTTGGGTCAAGCCGAGAACATAGATACCAAGTTTTCCTTATTTGGCCAAACTTCCTGTCCGCCATCTTGATTTTCATTCAAAACCTACTTTTTCGAACTCCTCCTAGACCGTTTGTCCGATTTTCACCAAAATCGAATCGTATCATCTCCAGACTGTGCCGACAAAAAGTTATGGATTTCGTGTCGATTGATGAAACCGTTTTCGTATAGCACAGCAGCAAAGTTGAGGCATGATGCCAAAATGACTATTCAGGCTTTATATCTGCAATGCCTCGACATATTGACACAAAACTTTGTATGTGTCACTGTCTCCTTACTCTGACCACACCACATCAATTTCGTAACAGCGCCACCTTTTGGTCAAGAGTGACAATCCATTAAATCATATTTTGAATCACTTTTTACATGATTTTTCAGCCATTTCGCCTAAAATCCTCTTTAAATGTCTTTAATTGCTCATTGTTGCAGTTGGTCTGACACTTTCAGACATGTTGGCATGTCTTGTCGTCTTATTCTGCTTGGCCCCGGTAATTGCTGCTTGCAGCTATATTTAGGGGCCAAGCACCGAAGGTGCGGAGGCACCTATTGTATCTGTTCCGTTTCTTATTATTATTATTATTATTATTATTATTATTATTCTTCCGCCATGGGAGTCTATGGCAGCCCATAGAACCGATTGCGGGAAAGTTGTTTTGGTTTGACATTCTGATAGAGGACCGTCTCAACATTAAATACACCAATTTTGGTGTTTCTAAGTCATTCCCTCTAGCGCCACCACCTGTCCAAAGTTTCACTTTTATTTTGCTAATAACTTTTGAACCGTAAGGCCAATCAGCGAAATTCTTTTTTCCTCTGATTCCTGAGCTCATGGCGATTCGATAGCACCCTATGACGTCATTTGCCGTCATAAAAATATGGCCGCCATCTTGAATTTTCAAAAAAAGCTACTTTTTCGAACTCGTCCTAGACGGTTTGTCCGATTTGCACGAAAATTGAACCAGATCATCTTCAGGTAGTGCTGACAAAAAGTTATGGAATTCAAATGGATTCGTCAAACCGTTTTCAATAAACGCACAAATATATTTTACGTAGCGCTAGCAAAAACAGTCGTAAGGCCGTATCTCCGCAACGGTTTATCGTATTCAGACCAAACTTGGTACATGTCATCACAAGCATGACCTGAGGCTACATGCTGTGTTTCGGCGCAGCGCCACCTACTGGTCCGGAGATATGAAAAATGGCTATTTTTGCTAATTACTTCTGAACAGTTTGTCCAAAAATCATACAATTGGTCTCGTTAGATTCAGGGCAACATGCCGAGTCGACTGATATCCAATTTGACCATATCGGTCATTTTGGCTGTCGGCCATTTTGAATTTTGTGCTAAAATTCTGTATTTTATGAACGCATGAACGGATTGTTACGAAACGTGGTATGGGTCATCAGCACAATGCCCTGAATGAGCCTGAGAAGTTTCGAAACAGCGCCACCTAGTGGTGAATTTTTTTTTTCAAATGCTTATAACTTTGGGTGTGGTCGACTTATTTTCACGAAACTCATCTTTTTAGACTCCTGAATCGTTGCCGAGTCCTACGATACCAAACATGCTAGGTTTTGCCTTACGGTTTGTGTAGCGTTGTGATTTAGCACTTAAAAAACATTTGGCTATATCTTTGAAACCGCTAGTCCGATCGAGACGAAACCACCGTCAGAAGTTTGGAAACATAGGTCGATAGCTATACGCCAATGCCCAAATGCGAAAATATTGATGTTTAGGGGTACTAATTTCCAATCAAAGTCATGTGTCAGTCATTTTTTTCGTGTTTTTTCATATAAATGTCTATAACTCCGAAGCGAATTGAGATATTTTCACCAAAATTGACACACATATGTATGGGCTCACTCTGAGGACACGTAAAAAAAATTGTGGGACTGAGCCTCTTGGTGGCGCTATAATTGAACAAAATATGAAATTCCCATTGACTTCAATACAGTTTTGTGAAATAAAATGCTATACTAAACAAATGCATTGGTGTAATATTACGAAACTCAGATTGTGTCATCAGCACCATCCCCTGAAGGCAACCAAAATATTTCAAGACAGCGCCACCTAGTGGTCAAAAGTTATAACAAAATTTCCAAAAAGGCTAATAACTTTTGAATAAATCTGGCTATTGAAATGCCACGGGTCTTAATAGATTCCTTGGGTCAAGCCGAGAACATAGATACCAAGTTTTCCTTATTTGGCCAAACTTCCTGTCCGCCATCTTGATTTTCATTCAAAACCTACTTTTTCGAACTCCTCCTAGACCGTTTGTCCGATTTTCACCAAAATCGAATCGTATCATCTCCAGATTGTGCCGACAAAAAGTTATGGATTTCGTGTTGATTGATGAAACCGTTTTCGTATAGCACAGCAGCAAAGTTGAGGCATGATGCCAAAATGACTATTCAGGCTTTATATCTGCAATGCCTCGACATATTGACACAAAACTTTGTATGTGTCACTGTCTCCTTACTCTGACCACACCACATCAATTTCGTAACAGCGCCACCTTTTGGTCAAAAGTGACAATCCATTAAATCATATTTTGAATCACTTTTTACATGATTTTTCAGCCATTTCGCCTAAAATCCTCTTTAAATGTCTTTAATTGCTCATTGTTGCAGTTGGTCTGACACTTTCAGACATGTTGGCATGTCTTGTCGTCTTATTCTGCTTGGCCCCGGTAATTGCTGCTTGCAGCTATATTTATTATTATTATTCTTCCGCCATGGGAGTCTATGGCAGCCCATAGAACCGATTGCGGGAAAGTTGTTTTGGTTTGACATTCTGATAGAGGACCGTCTCAACATTAAATACACCAATTTTGGTGTTTCTAAGTCATTCCCTCTAGCGCCACCACCTGTCCAAAGTTTCACTTTTACTTTGCTAATAACTTTTGAACCGTAAGGCCAATCAGCGAAATTCTTTTTTTCTCTGATTCCGGAGCTCATGGCGATTCGATTGCACCCTATGACGTCATTTTCCGTCATAAAAATATGGCCGCCATCTTGAATTTTCAAAAAAAGCTACTTTTTCGAACTCGTCCTAGACGGTTTGTCCGATTTGCACGAAAATTTAACCAGATCATCTTCAGGTAGTGCTGACAAAAAGTTATGGAATTCAAATGGATTCGTCAAACCGTTTTCGATAAACGCACAAATACATTTTACGTAGCGCTAGCAAAAACAGTCGTAAGGCCGTATCTCCGCAACGGTTTATCGTATTCAGACCAAACTTGGTACTTGTACTCACAAGCATGACCTGAGGCTACATGCTGTGTTTCGGCGCAGCGCCACCTACTGGTCCGGAGATATGAAAAATGGCTATTTTTGCTTATAACTTCTGAACAGTTTGTCCAAAAATCATACAATTGGTCTCGTTAGATTCAGGGCAACATGCCGAGTCGACTGATATCCAATTTGACCATATCGGTCATTTTGGCTGTCGGCCATTTTGAATTTTGTGCTAAAATTCTGTATTTTATGAACGCATGAACGGATTGTTACGAAACGTGGTATGGGTCATCAGCACAATGCCCTGAATGAGCCTGAGAAGTTTCGAAACAGCGCCACCTAGTGGTGAATTTTTTTTTTCAAATGCTTATAACTTTGGGTGTGGTCGACTTATTTTCACGAAACTCATCTTTTTAGACTCCTGAATCGTTGCCGAGTCCTACGATACCAAACATGCTAGGTTTTGCCTTACGGTTTGTGTAACGTTGTGATTTAGCGCTTAAAAAACATTTGGCTATATCTTTGAAACCGCTAGTCCGATCGAGACGAAACCACCGTCAGAAGTTTGGAAACATAGGTCGATAGCTACACGCCAATGCCCAAATGCGAAAATATTGATGTTTAGGGGTACTAATTTCCAATCAAAGTCATGTGTCAGTCATTTTTTTCGTGTTTTTTCATATAAATGTCTATAACTCCGAAGCGATTTGAGATATTTTCACCAAAATTGACACACATATGTATGGGCTCACTCTGAGGACACGTAAAAAAAATTGTGGGACTGAGCCTCTTGGTGGCGCTATAATTGAACAAAATATGAAATTCCCATTGACTTCAATACAGTTTTGTGAAATAAAATGCTATACTAAACAAATGCATTGGTGTAATATTACGAAACTCAGATTGTGTCATCAGCACCATCCCCTGAAGGCAACCAAAATATTTCAAGACAGCGCCACCTAGTGGTCAAAAGTTATAACAAAATTTCCAAAAAGGCTAATAACTTTTGAATAAATCTGGCTATTGAAATGCCACGGGTCTTAATAGATTCCTTGGGTCAAGCCGAGAACATAGATACCAAGTTTTCCTTATTTGGCCAAACTTCCTGTCCGCCATCTTGATTTTCATTCAAAACCTACTTTTTCGAACTCCTCCTAGACCGTTTGTCCGATTTTCACCAAAATCGAATCGTATCATCTCCAGACTGTGCCGACAAAAAGTTATGGATTTCGTGTCGATTGATGAAACCGTTTTCGTATAGCACAGCAGCAAAGTTGAGGCATGATGCCAAAATGACTATTCAGGCTTTATATCTGCAATGCCTCGACATATTGACACAAAACTTTGTATGTGTCACTGTCTCCTTACTCTGACCACACCACATCAATTTCGTAACAGCGCCACCTTTTGGTCAAAAGTGACAATCCATTAAATCATATTTTGAATCACTTTTTACATGATTTTTCAGCCATTTCGCCTAAAATCCTCTTTAAATGTCTTTAATTGCTCATTGTTGCAGTTGGTCTGACACTTTCAGACATGTTGGCATGTCTTGTCGTCTTATTCTGCTTGGCCCCGGTAATTGCTGCTTGCAGCTATATTTAGGGGCCAAGCACCGAAGGTGCGGAGGCACCTATTGTATCTGTTCCGTTTCTTATTATTATTATTATTATTATTATTATTATTATTCTTCCGCCATGGGAGTCTATGGCAGCCCATAGAACCGATTGCGGGAAAGTTGTTTTGGTTTGACATTCTGATAGAGGACAGTCCCAACATTAAATTCACCAATTTTGGTGTGTCTAAGTCATTCCCTCTAGCGCCACCAACTGTCCAAAGTTTCACTTTTATTTTGCTAATAACTTTTGAACCGTAAGGCCAATCAACAAAATTCTTTTTTCTTCTGATTCCTGAGCTCATGGCAATTCGATTGCACCCTATGACGTCATTTTGCGTCATAAAAATATGTCCGCCATTTTGAATTTTTTGTAAAACCTACTTTTTCGAACTCGTCCTAGACGGTTTGTCCGATTTGCATGAAAATTGAACCAGATCATCTTCAGGTAGTGCTGACCAAAAGTTATGGAATTCAAATTGATTCGTCAAACCGTTTTCGATAAACGCTCAAACTAATTTTACGTAGCGCCTGCAAAAACAGTCGTAAGGCTGTATCTCCGCAACGGTTTATCGTATTCAGACCAAACTTGGTACATGTACTCACAAGCATGACCTGAGGCTACATGCTGCGTTTCGGCGCAGCGCCACCTACTGGTCCGGAGATATGAAAAATGGCTATTTTTGCTTATAACTTCTGAACAGTTTGTCCAAAAATCATAAAATTGGTCTTGATAGATTCAGGACGACATGCCGAGTCGACTGATATCCAATTTTGCCATATCGGCCATTTTGACTGTCGGCCATTTTGAATTTTGTGCTAAAATGCTGTATTTTAACAACGCATGAACGGATTGTTACGAAACTTGGTATGGGTCATCAACACGATGTCCTGAAGGAGTGTGAGAAGTTTCGTAACAGCGCCACCTAGTGGTGAATTTTTTTTTCCAAATGCTTATAACTTTGGGTGTGATCGACTTATTTTCACGAAACTCATCTCATTGGACTCCTGAATCGTTGCCGAGTCCAACGATACCAAACATGTTAGGTTTCGCCTAACGGTTTGTGTAGCGTTGTGATTTAGCGCTTAAAAAACATTAGGCTATATCTTCGAAACCGCTTGTCCGATCGAGACGAAACCACCATCAGAAGTTTGGAAACATAGGTCGATAGCTATACGCCAATGCCCAAATGCGAAAATATTGATGTTTAGGGGTAGTAATATTCAATCAAAGTCATGTGTCAGTCATTTTTTACGTGTTTTTTCATATAAATGTCTATAACTCCGAAGCAAATTGAGATTTTTGCACCAAAATCGACACATATATGTATGGGCTCACTCTGATGACACATAAAAAAAATGGTGGGACTGAGCCTCTTGGTGGCGCTATAATAGAACAAAACATGAAATTCCCATTGATTTCAATACAGTTTTGTGAAATAAAATGCTATACTAAACAAATGCATTGGTGTAATATTACGAAACTCAGAATGTTCCTTCAGCACCATCCCCTGAAGGTATTCAAAATATTTCGAAACAGCGCCACCTAGTGGTCAAAAGTTATAACAAATTTTCCAAAAAGGCTAATAACTTTTGAATAAATCTGGCTATTGAAATGCCACTGGTCTTAATAGAGTCCTTGGGTCAAGCCGAGAACATAGATACCAAGTTTTCCTTATTTGGCCGAACTTCCTGTCCGCCATCTTGATTTTCAGTCAAAACCTACTTTTTCGAACTCCTCCTAGACAGTTTGTCCGATTTTCACCAAAATCGAATCGTATCATCTCCAGACTGTGCCGACAAAAAGTTATGGATTTCATGTCGATTGATGAAACCGTTTTCGTATAGCACAGCAGCAAAGCTGAGGCATGATGCCAAAATGACTATTCAGGCTTTATCTCTGCAATGCCTTGACATATTAACACCAAACTTTGTATGTGTCATTGTCACTTCACTCTGACCACATCACATCAGTTTTGTAACTGCGCCACCTATTGGTCGAAAGTGATAGTCCATTAAATCATATTTTTCTTCACTGTTTCTATGATTTTTCAGGCATTTTGCCTAAAATCCTCTTTAATGTCTTTAATTGCTCATTGGTCTGACACTTTCAGCAATGTTGGCATGTCTTGTCATCTGATTGTGCTTGGCCCCGGTAATTGCTGCTTGCAGCTATATTTATTATTATTATTCTTCCTTTTTCCGACTGGGAGTCTATGGCAGCCCATAGAACCGATTGCGGGAAAGTTGTTTTGGTTTGACATTCTGATAGAGGACCGTCTCAACATTAAATACACCAATTTTGGTGTTTCTAAGTCATTCCCTCTAGCGCCACCACCTGTCCAAAATTTCACTTTTATTTTGCTAATAACTTTTGAACCGTAAGGCCAATCAGCGAAATTCTTTTTTCCACTGATTCCTGAGCTCATGGCGATTCGATTGCACCCTATGACGTCATTTGCCGTCATAAAAATATGGCCGCCATCTTGAATTTTCAAAAAAAGCTACTTTTTCGAACTCGTCCTAGACGGTTTGTCCGATTTGCACGAAAATTGAACCAGATCATCTTCAGGTAGTGCTGACAAAAAGTTATGGAATTCAAATGGATTCGTCAAACCGTTTTCGATAAACGCACGAATACATTTTACGTAGCGCTAGCAAAAACAGTCGTAAGGCCGTATCTCCGCAACGGTTTATCGTATTCAGACCAAACTTGGTACTTGTACTCACAAGCATGACCTGAGGCTACATGCTGTGTTTCGGCGCAGCGCCACCTACTGGTCCGGAGATATGAAAAATGGCTATTTTTGCTTATAACTTCTGAACAGTTTGTCCAAAAATCATACAATTGGTCTCGTTAGATTCAGGGCAACATGCCGAGTCGACTGATATCCAATTTGACCATATCGGTCATTTTGGCTGTCGGCCATTTTGAATTTTGTGCTAAAATTCTGTATTTTATGAACGCATGAACGGATTGTTACGAAACGTGGTATGGGTCATCAGCACAATGCCCTGAATGAGCCTGAGAAGTTTCGAAACAGCGCCACCTAGTGGTGAATTTTTTTTTCCAAATGCTTATAACTTTGGGTGTGGTCGACTTATTTTCACGAAACTCATCTTTTTAGACTCCTGAATCATTGCCGAGTCCTACGATACCAAACATGCTAGGTTTTGCCTTACGGTTTGTGTAGCGTTGTGATTTAGCGCTTAAAAAACATTTGGCTATATCTTTGAAACCGCTAGTCCGATCGAGACGAAACCACCGTCAGAAGTTTGGAAACATAGGTCGATAGCTATACGCCAATGCCCAAATGCGAAAATATTGATGTTTAGGGGTACTAATTTCCAATCAAAGTCATGTGTCAGTCATTTTTTTCGTGTTTTTTCATATAAATGTCTATAACTCCGAAGCAAATTGAGATTTTTGCACCAAAATCGACACATATATGTATGGGCTCACTCTGAGGACACATAAAAAAAATGGTGGGACTGAGCCTCTTGGTGGCGCTATAATAGAACAAAACATGAAATTCCCATTGACTTCAATGCAGTTTTGTGAAATAAAATGCTATACTAAACAAATGCATTGGTGTAATATTACGAAACTCAGAATGTGCCATCAGCACCATCCCCTGAAGGTACCCAAAATATTTAGAGACAGCGCCACCTAGTGGTCAAAAGTTATAACAACATTTCCAAAACTGCTAATAACTTTTTAATACATCGGCCTATGTAAATGCCACTGGTCTTAATAGATTCCTTGGGTCAAGCCGAGAACATAGATACCAAATTTTCCTTATTTGGTCAAACTTCTTGTCCGCCATCTTGATTTTCATTCAAAACCTACTTTTTCGAACTCCTCCTAGACCGTTTGTCCGATTTTCACCAAAATCGAATCGTATCATCTCCAGACCGTGCCGACTAAAAGTTATGGATTTCGTGTCGATAGACGAAACCGTTTTCGTATAGCGCAGCAGCAAAGTTGAGGCATGATGCTAATAGCATTAATTAAGGCTTTATCTCTGCAATGCCTTGACATATTGACACCAAACTTTGTATGTGTCATTGTAACTTCACTCTGACCACATCACATCAGTTTTGTAACTGCGCCACCTATTGGTCGAAAGTGATAATCCATCAAATCATATTTTTATTTATTGTTTCTATGATTTTTCAGGCATTTTGCCTAAAATCCTCTTTAAATGTCTTTAATTGCTCATTGTTGCAGTTGGTCTGACACTTTCAGACATGTCGGCATGTCTTGTCGTCTTATTCAGCTTGGCCCCGGTAATGGCTGCTTGCAGCTATATTTATTATTATTATTCTTCCGCTCTGGGAGTCTATGGCAGCCCATAGAACCGATTGCGGGAAAGTTGTTTTGGTTTGACATTCTGATAAAGGACAGTCCCAACATTAAATTCACCAATTTTGGTGTGTCTAAGTCATTCCCTCTAGCGCCACCACCTGTCCAAAGTTTCACTTTTATTTTGCTAATAACTTTTGAACCGTAAGGCCAATCAACAAAATTCTTTTTTCCTCTGATTCCTGAGCTCATGCCGATTCGATTGCACCCTATGACGTCATTTTCCGTCATATAAATATGGCCACCATTTTGAATTTTCTGAAAAAGCTACTTTTTCGAACTCGTCCTAGACGGTTTGTCCGATTTGCACGAAAATTGAACCAGATCATCTTCAGGCAGTGCTGACCAAAAGTTATGGAATTCAAATTGATTCGTCAAACCGTTTTCGATAAACGCACGAATACATTTTACGTAGCGCTAGCAAAAACAGTCGTAAGGCTATATCTCCGCAACGGTTTATCGTATTCAGACCAAACTTGGTACATGTACTCACAAGCATGACCTGAGGCTACATGCTGCGTTTCGGCGCAGCGCCACCTACTGGTCCGGAGATATGAAAAATAACTTCTGAACAGTTTGTCCAAAAATCATAAAATTGGTCTTGATAGATTCAGGGCGACATGCCGAGTCGACTGATATCCAATTTTGCCATATCGGCCATTTTGACTGTCGGCCATTTTGAATTATGTGCTAAAATGCTGTATTTCAGGAATGCATGAACGGATTGTTACGAAACTTGGCATGGGTCATCAGCACGATGCCCTGAATGAGCCTGAGAAGTTTCGAAACAGCGCCACCTAGTGGTGAATTTTTTCTTCCAAATGCTTATAACTATGGGTGTGGTCGACTTATTTTCACGAAACTCATCTTTTTAGACTCCTGAATCGTTGCCGAGTCCTACGATACCAAACATGCTAGGTTTCGCCTTACGGTTTGTGTAGCGTTGTGATTTAGCGCTTAAAAAACATTTGGCTATATCTTTGAAACCGCTAGTCCGATCGAGACGAAACCACCGTCAGAAGTTTGGAAACATAGGTCGATAGCTATACGCCAATGCCCAAATGCGAAAATATTGATGATTAGGGGTACTAATTTCCAATCAAAGTCATGTGTCAGTCATTTTTTTCGTGTTTTTTCATATAAATGTCTATAACTCCGAAGCGAATTGAGATATTTTCACCAAAATTGACACACGTATGTATGGGCTCACTCTGAGGACACGTAAAAAAAATTGTGGGACTGAGCCTCTTGGTGGCGCTATAATTGAACAAAATATGAAATTCCCATTGACTTCAATGCAGTTTTGTGAAATAAAATGCTATACTTAACAAATGCATTGGTGTAATATTACGAAACTCAGAATGTGCCATCAGCACCATCCCCTGAAGGTACCCAAAATATTTAGAGACAGCGCCACCTAGTGGTCAAAAGTTATAACAACATTTCCAAAACTGCTAATAACTTTTGAATACATCGGCCTATGTAAATGCCACTGGTCTTAATAGATTCCTTGGGTCAAGCCGAGAACATAGATACCAAATTTTCCTTATTTGGTCAAACTTCTTGTCCGCCATCTTGATTTTCATTCAAAACCTACTTTTTCGAACTCCTCCTAGACCGTTTGTCCGATTTTCACCAAAATTGAATCGTATCATCTCCAGACCGTGCCGACTAAAAGTTATGGATTTCGTGTCGATAGACGAAACCGTTTTCGTATAGCGCAGCAACAAAGTTGAGGCATGATGCTAATAGCACTAATTAAGGCTTTATCTCTGCAATGCCTTGACATATTGACACCAAACTTTGTATGTGTCATTGTAACTTCACTCTGACCACATCACATCAGTTTTGTAACTGCGCCACCTATTGGTCGAAAGTGATAATCCATCAAATCATATTTTTAATTATTGTTTCTATGATTTTTCAGGCATTTTGCCAAAAATCCTCTTTAAATGTCTTTAATTGCTCATTGTTGCAGTTGGTCTGACACTTTCAGACATGTTGGCATGTCTTGTCGTCTTATTCTGCTTGGCCCCGGTAATTGCTGCTTGCAGCTATATTTATTAGGGGCCAAGCACCGAAGGTGCGAGGCACCTATTGTATCTGTTCCCGTTCTTATTATTAGGGGCCAAGCACCGAAGGTGCGGAGGCACCTATTGTATCTGTTCCCGTTCTTATTATTATTCTTCATTTTTCCGACTGGGAGTCTATGGCAGCCCATAGAACCGATTGCGGGAAAGTTGTTTTGGTTTGACATTCTGATAGAGGACAGTCCCAACATTAAATACACCAATTTTTGTGTTTCTAAGTCATTCCCTCTAGCGCCACCACCTGTCCAAATTTTCACTTTTATTTTGCTAATAACTTTTGAACCGTAAGGCCAATCAACAAAATTATTTTTTCCTCTTATTTCTGAGCTCATGCCGATTCGTTTGCACCCTATGACGTCATTTTCCGTCATATAAATATGGCCACCATTTTGAATTTTCTGAAAAAGCTACTTTTTCGAACTCGTCCTAGACGGTTTGTCCGATTTGCACGAAAATTGAACCAGATCATCTTCAGGCAGTGCTGACCAAAAGTTATGGAATTCAAATTGATTCGTCAAACCGTTTTCGATAAACGCACGAATACATTTTACGTAGCGCTAGCAAAAACAGTCGTAAGGCTGTATCTCCGCAACGGTTTATCGTATTCAGACCAAACCTGGTAAATGTACTCACAAGCATGACCTGAGGCTACATGCTGCGTTTCGGCGCAGCGCCACCTACTGGTCTGGAGATATGAAAAATGGCTATTTTTGCTTATAACTTCTGAACAGCTTGTCCAAAAATCATAAAATTGGTCTTGATAGATTCAGGGCGACATGCCGAGTCGACTGATATCCAATTTTGCCATATCGGCCATTTTGACTGTCGGCCATTTTGAATTTTGTGCTAAAATGCTGTATTTTAACAACGCATGAACGGATTGTTACGAAACTTGGTATGGGTCATCAACACGATGTCCTGAAGGAGTGTGAGAAGTTTCGAAACAGCGCCACCTAGTGGTGAATTTTTTTTTTCAAATGCTTATAACTTTGGGAGTGATCGACTTATTTTCACGAAACTCATCTCATTAGACTCCTGAATCGTTGCCGAGTCCAACGATACCAAACATTCTAGGTTTCGCCTTACGGTTTGTGTAGCGTTGTGATTTAGCGCTTAAAAAACATTAGGCTATATCTTCGAAACCGTTTGTCCGATCAAGACGAAACCACCGTCAGAAGTTTGGAATCATAGCTTGTTAACTATATGTCAAAGCCCAAATGCGAAAATATTGATGTTTAGGGGTAGTAATATTCAATCAAAGTCATGTGTCAGTCATTTTTTACGTGTTTTTTCATATAAATATCTATAACTCCGAAGCAAATTGAGATATTTGCACCAAAATCGACACATATATGTATGGGCTCACTCTGAGGACACATAAAAAAAATTGTGGGACTGAGCCTCTTGGTGGCGCTATAATTGAACAAAATATGAAATTCCCATTGACTTCAATACAGTTTTGTGAAATAAAATGCTATACTAAACAAATGCATTGGTGTAATATTACGAAACTCAGATTGTGTCATCAGCACCATCCCCTGAAGGCAACCAAAATATTTCAAGACAGCGCCACCTAGTGGTCAAAAGTTATAACAAAATTTCCAAAAAGGCTAATAACTTTTGAATAAATCTGGCTATTGAAATGCCACGGGTCTTAATAGATTCCTTGGGTCAAGCCGAGAACATAGATACCAAGTTTTCCTTATTTGGCCAAACTTCCTGTCCGCCATCTTGATTTTCATTCAAAACCTACTTTTTCGAACTCCTCCTAGACCGTTTGTCCGATTTTCACCAAAATCGAATCGTATCATCTCCAGACTGTGCCGACAAAAAGTTATGGATTTCGTGTCGATTGATGAAACTGTTTTCGTATAGCACAGCAGCAAAGTTGAGGCATGATGCCAAAATGACTATTCAGGCTTTATATCTGCAATGCCTCGACATATTGACACAAAACTTTGTATGTGTCACTGTCTCCTTACTCTGACCACACCACATCAATTTCGTAACAGCGCCACCTTTTGGTCAAAAGTGACAATCCATTAAATCATATTTTGAATCACTTTTTACATGATTTTTCAGCCATTTCGCCTGAAATCCTCTTTAAATGTCTTTAATTGCTCATTGTTGCAGTTGGTCTGACACTTTCAGACATGTTGGCATGTCTTGTCGTCTTATTCTGCTTGGCCCCGGTAATTGCTGCTTGCAGCTATATTTATTCTTCTTCTTCTTCTTCTTCTTCTTCTTCTTCTTCCGCCATGGGAGTCTATGGCAGCCCATAGAACCGATTGCGGGAAAGTTGTTTTGGTTTGACATTCTGATAGAGGACAGTCCCAACATTAAATACACCAATTTTTGTGTTTCTAAGTCATTCCCTCTAGCGCCACCACCTGTCCAAAATTTCACTTTTATTTTGCTAATAACTTTTGAACCGTAAGGCCAATCAACAAAATTCTTTTTCCCTCTGATTCCTGAGCTCATGCCGATTCGATTGCACCCTATGACGTCATTTTCCGTCATATAAATATGGCCGCCATTTTGAATTTTCTGAAAAAGCTACTTTTTCGAACTCGTCCTAGACGGTTTGTCCGATTTGCACGAAAATTGAACCAGATCATCTTCAGGCAGTGCTGACCAAAAGTTATGGAATTCAAATTGATTCGTCAAACCGTTTTCGATAAACGCACGAATACATTTTACGTAGCGCTAGCAAAAACAGTCGTAAGGCTGTATCTCCGCAACGGTTTATCGTATTGAGACCAAACTTGGTACATGTACTCACAAGCATGACCTGAGGCTACATGCTGCGTTTCGGCGCAGCGCCACCTACTGGTCCGGAGATATGAAAAATGGCTATTTTTGCTTATAACTTCTGAACAGTTTGTCCAAAAATCATAAAATTGGTCTTGATAGATTCAGGGCGACATGCCGAGTCGACTGATATCCAATTTTGCAATATCGGCCATTTTGACTGTCGGCCATTTTGAATTATGTGCTAAAATGCTGTATTTTAGGAATGCATGAACGGATTGTTACGAAACTTGGCATGGGTCATCAGCACGATGCCCTGAATGAGCATGAGAAGTTTCGAAACAGCGCCACCTAGTGGTGAATTTTTTTTTCCAAATGCTTATAACTATGGGTGTGGTCGACTTATTTTCACGAAACTCATCTTTTTAGACTCCTGAATCGTTGCCGAGTCCTACGATACCAAACATGCTAGGTTTCGCCTTACGGTTTGTGTAGCGTTGTGATTTAGCGCTTAAAAAACATTTGGCTATATCTTTGAAACCGCTAGTCCGATCGAGACGAAACCACCGTCAGAAGTTTGGAAACATAGGTCGATAGCTATACGCCAATGCCCAAATGCGAAAATATTGATGTTTAGGGGTACTAATTTCCAATCAAAGTCATGTGTCAGTCATTTTTTTCGTGTTTTTTCATATAAATGTCTATAACTCCGAAGCGAATTGAGATATTTTCACCAAAATTGACACACATATGTATGGGCTCACTCTGAGGACACGTAAAAAAAATGGTTGGACTGAGCCTCTTGGTGGCGCTATAATTGAACAAAATATGAAATTCCCATTGACTTCAATGCAGTTTTGTGAAATAAAATGCTATACTTAACAAATGCATTGGTGTAATATTACGAAACTCAGAATGTGCCATCAGCACCATCCCCTGAAGGTACCCAAAATATTTAGAGACAGCGCCACCTAGTGGTCAAAAGTTATAACAAAATTTCCAAAATTGCTAATAACTTTTGAATAAATTGGCCTATTGTAATGCAACTCATCTTAGTCGATTCCTTGGGTCAAGCTGAGAACATAGATACCAAGTTTACCTTATTTGGCCTAACTTCCTGTCCGCCATCTTGATTTTCATTCAAAACCTACTTTTTCGAACTCCTCCTAGACCGTTTGTCCGATTTTCACCAAAATCGAATCGTATCATCTCCAGACCGTGCCGACTAAAAGTTATGGATTTCGTGTCGATAGACGAAACCGTTTTCGTATAGCGCAGCAGCAAAGTTGAGGCATGATGCTAATAGCATTAATTAAGGCTTTATCTCTGCAATGCCTTGACATATTGACACCAAACTTTGTATGTGTCATTGTAACTTCACTCTGACCACATCACATCAGTTTTGTAACTGCGCCACCTATTGGTCGAAAGTGATAATCCATCAAATCATATTTTTATTTATTGTTTCTATGATTTTTCAGGCATTTTGCCTAAAATCCTCTTTAAATGTCTTTAATTGCTCATTGTTGCAGTTGGTCTGACACTTTCAGACATGTCGGCATGTCTTGTCGTCTTATTCAGCTTGGCCCCGGTAATGGCTGCTTGCAGCTATATTTATTAGGGGCCAAGCACCGAAGGTGCGGAGGCACCTATTGTTTTCGTTCCCGTTCTTATTATTAGGGGCCAAGCACCGAAGGTGCGGAGGCACCTATTGTTTTCGTTCGCGTTCTTATTATTATTATTAGGGGCCAAGCACCGAAGGTGCGGAGGCACCTATTGTTTTTGTTCCCGTTCTTATTATTAGGGGCCAAGCACCGAAGGTGCGGAGGCACCTATTGTATCTGTTCCGTTTCTTATTATTATTATTAGGGGCCAAGCACCGAAGGTGCGGAGGCACCTATTGTATCTGTTCCGTTTCTTATTATTATTATTATTATTATTATTATTATTATTCTTCCGCCATGGGAGTCTATGGCAGCCCATAGAACCGATTGCGGGAAAGTTGTTTTGGTTTGACATTCTGATAGAGGACAGTCCCAACATTAAATTCACCAATTTTGGTGTGTCTAAGTCATTCCCTCTAGCGCCACCAACTGTCCAAAGTTTCACTTTTATTTTGCTAATAACTTTTGAACCGTAAGGCCAATCAACAAAATTCTTTTTTCTTCTGATTCCTGAGCTCATGGCAATTCGATTGCACCCTATGACGTCATTTTGCGTCATAAAAATATGTCCGCCATTTTGAATTTTTTGTAAAACCTACTTTTTCGAACTCGTCCTAGACGGTTTGTCCGATTTGCATGAAAATTGAACCAGATCATCTTCAGGTAGTGCTGACCAAAAGTTATGGAATTCAAATTGATTCGTCAAACCGTTTTCGATAAACGCTCAAACTAATTTTACGTAGCGCCTGCAAAAACAGTCGTAAGGCTGTATCTCCGCAACGGTTTATCGTATTCAGACCAAACTTGGTACATGTACTCACAAGCATGACCTGAGGCTACATGCTGCGTTTCGGCGCAGCGCCACCTACTGGTCCGGAGATATGAAAAATGGCTATTTTTGCTTATAACTTCTGAACAGTTTGTCCAAAAATCATAAAATTGGTCTTGATAGATTCAGGACGACATGCCGAGTCGACTGATATCCAATTTTGCCATATCGGCCATTTTGACTGTCGGCCATTTTGAATTTTGTGCTAAAATGCTGTATTTTAACAACGCATGAACGGATTGTTACGAAACTTGGTATGGGTCATCAACACGATGTCCTGAAGGAGTGTGAGAAGTTTCGTAACAGCGCCACCTAGTGGTGAATTTTTTTTTCCAAATGCTTATAACTTTGGGTGTGATCGACTTATTTTCACGAAACTCATCTCATTGGACTCCTGAATCGTTGCCGAGTCCAACGATACCAAACATGTTAGGTTTCGCCTAACGGTTTGTGTAGCGTTGTGATTTAGCGCTTAAAAAACATTAGGCTATATCTTCGAAACCGCTTGTCCGATCGAGACGAAACCACCATCAGAAGTTTGGAAACATAGGTCGATAGCTATACGCCAATGCCCAAATGCGAAAATATTGATGTTTAGGGGTAGTAATATTCAATCAAAGTCATGTGTCAGTCATTTTTTACGTGTTTTTTCATATAAATGTCTATAACTCCGAAGCAAATTGAGATTTTTGCACCAAAATCGACACATATATGTATGGGCTCACTCTGATGACACATAAAAAAAATGGTGGGACTGAGCCTCTTGGTGGCGCTATAATAGAACAAAACATGAAATTCCCATTGATTTCAATACAGTTTTGTGAAATAAAATGCTATACTAAACAAATGCATTGGTGTAATATTACGAAACTCAGAATGTTCCTTCAGCACCATCCCCTGAAGGTATTCAAAATATTTCGAAACAGCGCCACCTAGTGGTCAAAAGTTATAACAAATTTTCCAAAAAGGCTAATAACTTTTGAATAAATCTGGCTATTGAAATGCCACTGGTCTTAATAGAGTCCTTGGGTCAAGCCGAGAACATAGATACCAAGTTTTCCTTATTTGGCCGAACTTCCTGTCCGCCATCTTGATTTTCAGTCAAAACCTACTTTTTCGAACTCCTCCTAGACAGTTTGTCCGATTTTCACCAAAATCGAATCGTATCATCTCCAGACTGTGCCGACAAAAAGTTATGGATTTCATGTCGATTGATGAAACCGTTTTCGTATAGCACAGCAGCAAAGCTGAGGCATGATGCCAAAATGACTATTCAGGCTTTATCTCTGCAATGCCTTGACATATTAACACCAAACTTTGTATGTGTCATTGTCACTTCACTCTGACCACATCACATCAGTTTTGTAACTGCGCCACCTATTGGTCGAAAGTGATAGTCCATTAAATCATATTTTTCTTCACTGTTTCTATGATTTTTCAGGCATTTTGCCTAAAATCCTCTTTAATGTCTTTAATTGCTCATTGGTCTGACACTTTCAGCAATGTTGGCATGTCTTGTCATCTGATTGTGCTTGGCCCCGGTAATTGCTGCTTGCAGCTATATTTATTATTATTATTATTATTATTCTTCCGCCATGGGAGTCTATGGCAGCCCATAGAACCGATTGCGGGAAAGTTGTTTTGGTTTGACATTCTGATAGAGGACCGTCTCAACATTAAATACACCAATTTTGGTGTTTCTAAGTCATTCCCTCTAGCGCCACCACCTGTCCAAAGTTTCACTTTTACTTTGCTAATAACTTTTGAACCGTAAGGCCAATCAGCGAAATTCTTTTTTTCTCTGATTCCTGAGCTCATGGCGATTCGATTGCACCCTATGACGTCATTTTCCGTCATAAAAATATGGCCGCCATCTTGAATTTTCAAAAAAAGCTACTTTTTCGAACTCGTCCTAGACGGTTTGTCCGATTTGCACGAAAATTGAACCAGATCATCTTCAGGTAGTGCTGACAAAAAGTTATGGAATTCAAATGGATTCGTCAAACCGTTTTCGATAAACGCACAAATACATTTTACGTAGCGCTAGCAAAAACAGTCGTAAGGCCGTATCTCCGCAACGGTTTATCGTATTCAGACCAAACTTGGTACTTGTACTCACAAGCATGACCTGAGGCTACATGCTGTGTTTCGGCGCAGCGCCACCTACTGGTCCGGAGATATGAAAAATGGCTATTTTTGCTTATAACTTCTGAACAGTTTGTCCAAAAATCATACAATTGGTCTCGTTAGATTCAGGGCAACATGCCGAGTCGACTGATATCCAATTTGACCATATCGGTCATTTTGGCTGTCGGCCATTTTGAATTTTGTGCTAAAATTCTGTATTTTATGAACGCATGAACGGATTGTTACGAAACGTGGTATGGGTCATCAGCACAATGCCCTGAATGAGCCTGAGAAGTTTCGAAACAGCGCCACCTAGTGGTGAATTTTTTTTTTCAAATGCTTATAACTTTGGGTGTGGTCGACATATTTTCACGAAACTCATCTTTTTAGACTCCTGAATCGTTGCCGAGTCCTACGATACCAAACATGCTAGGTTTTGCCTTACGGTTTGTGTAACGTTGTGATTTAGCGCTTAAAAAACATTTGGCTATATCTTTGAAACCGCTAGTCCGATCGAGACGAAACCACCGTCAGAAGTTTGGAAACATAGGTCGATAGCTATACGCCAATGCCCAAATGCGAAAATATTGATGTTTAGGGGTACTAATTTCCAATCAAAGTCATGTGTCAGTCATTTTTTTCGTGTTTTTTCATATAAATGTCTATAACTCCGAAGCGAATTGAGATATTTTCACCAAAATTGACACACATATGTATGGGCTCACTCTGAGGACACGTAAAAAAAATTGTGGGACTGAGCCTCTTGGTGGCGCTATAATTGAACAAAATATGAAATTCCCATTGACTTCAATACAGTTTTGTGAAATAAAATGCTATACTAAACAAATGCATTGGTGTAATATTACGAAACTCAGATTGTGTCATCAGCACCATCCCCTGAAGGCAACCAAAATATTTCAAGACAGCGCCACCTAGTGGTCAAAAGTTATAACAAAATTTCCAAAAAGGCTAATAACTTTTGAATAAATCTGGCTATTGAAATGCCACGGGTCTTAATAGATTCCTTGGGTCAAGCCGAGAACATAGATACCAAGTTTTCCTTATTTGGCCAAACTTCCTGTCCGTCATCTTGATTTTCATTCAAAACCTACTTTTTCGAACTCCTCCTAGACCGTTTGTCCGATTTTCACCAAAATCGAATCGTATCATCTCCAGACTGTGCCGACAAAAAGTTATGGATTTCGTGTCGATTGATGAAACCGTTTTCGTATAGCACAGCAGCAAAGTTGAGGCATGATGCCAAAATGACTATTCAGGCTTTATATCTGCAATGCCTCGACATATTGACACAAAACTTTGTATGTGTCACTGTCTCCTTACTCTGACCACACCACATCAATTTCGTAACAGCGCCACCTTTTGGTCAAAAGTGACAATCCATTAAATCATATTTTGAATCACTTTTTACATGATTTTTCAGCCATTTCGCCTAAAATCCTCTTTAAATGTCTTTAATTGCTCATTGTTGCAGTTGGTCTGACACTTTCAGACATGTTGGCATGTCTTGTCGTCTTATTCTGCTTGGCCCCGGTAATTGCTGCTTGCAGCTATATTTATTATTATTATTATTATTATTCTTCCGCCATGGGAGTCTATGGCAGCCCATAGAACCGATTGCGGGAAAGTTGTTTTGGTTTGACATTCTGATAGAGGACCGTCTCAACATTAAATACACCAATTTTGGTGTTTCTAAGTCATTCCCTCTAGCGCCACCACCTGTCCAAAGTTTCACTTTTATTTTGCTAATAACTTTTGAACCGTAAGGCCAATCAGCGAAATTCTTTTTTCCTCTGATTCCTGAGCTCATGGCGATTCGATTGCACCCTATGACGTCATTTGCCGTCATAAAAATATGGCCGCCATCTTGAATTTTCAAAAAAAGCTACTTTTTCGAACTCGTCCTAGACGGTTTGTCCGATTTGCACGAAAATTGAACCAGATCATCTTCAGGTAGTGCTGACAAAAAGTTATGGAATTCAAATGGATTCGTCAAACCGTTTTCAATAAACGCACAAATACATTTTACGTAGCGCTAGCAAAAACAGTCGTAAGGCCGTATCTCCGCAACGGTTTATCGTATTCAGACCAAACTTGGTACTTGTACTCACAAGCATGACCTGAGGCTACATGCTGTGTTTCGGCGCAGCGCCACCTACTGGTCCGGAGATATGAAAAATGGCTATTTTTGCTTATAACTTCTGAACAGTTTGTCCAAAAATCATACAATTGGTCTCGTTAGATTCAGGGCAACATGCCGAGTCGACTGATATCCAATTTTGCCATATCGGTCATTTTGGCTGTCGGCCATTTTGAATTTTGTGCTAAAATTCTGTATTTTATGAACGCATGAACGGATTGTTACGAAACGTGGTATGGGTCATCAGCACGATGCCCTGAATGAGCCTGAGAAGTTTCGAAACAGCGCCACCTAGTGGTGAATTTTTTTTTCCAAATGCTTATAACTTTGGGTGTGGTCGACTTATTTTCACGAAACTCATCTTTTTAGACTCCTGAATCATTGCCGAGTCCTACGATACCAAACATGCTAGGTTTCGCCTTACGGTTTGTGTAGCGTTGTGATTTAGCGCTTAAAAAACATTTGGCTATATCTTTGAAACCGCTAGTCCGATCGAGACGAAACCACCGTCAGAAGTTTGGAAACATAGGTCGATAGCTATACGCCAATGCCCAAATGCGAAAATATTGATGTTTAGGGGTACTAATTTCCAATCAAAGTCATGTGTCAGTCATTTTTTTCGTGTTTTTTCATATAAATGTCTATAACTCCGAAGCGAATTGAGATATTTTCACCAAAATTGACACACATATGTATGGGCTCACTCTGAGGACACGTAAAAAAAATTGTGGGACTGAGCCTCTTGGTGGCGCTATAATTGAACAAAATATGAAATTCCCATTGACTTCAATACAGTTTTGTGAAATAAAATGCTATACTAAACAAATGCATTGGTGTAATATTACGAAACTCAGATTGTGTCATCAGCACCATCCCCTGAAGGCAACCAAAATATTTCAAGACAGCGCCACCTAGTGGTCAAAAGTTATAACAAAATTTCCAAAAAGGCTAATAACTTTTGAATACATCTGGCTATTGAAATGCCACTGGTCTTAATAGATTCCTTGGGTCAAGCCGAGAACATAGATACCAAGTTTTCCTTATTTGGCCAAACTTCCTGTCCGCCATCTTGATTTTCATTCAAAACCTACTTTTTCGAACTCCTCCTAGACCGTTTGTCCGATTTTCACCAAAATCGAATCGTATCATCTCCAGACTGTGCCGACAAAAAGTTATGGATTTCGTGTCGATTGATGAAACCGTTTTCGTATAGCACAGCAGCAAAGTTGAGGCATGATGCCAAAATGACTATTCAGGCTTTATATCTGCAATGCCTCGACATATTGACACAAAACTTTGTATGTGTCACTGTCTCCTTACTCTGACCACACCACATCAATTTCGTAACAGCGCCACCTTTTGGTCAAAAGTGACAATCCATTAAATCATATTTTGAATCACTTTTTACATGATTTTTCAGCCATTTCGCCTAAAATCCTCTTTAAATGTCTTTAATTGCTCATTGTTGCAGTTGGTCTGACACTTTCAGACATGTTGGCATGTCTTGTCGTCTTATTCTGCTTGGCCCCGGTAATTGCTGCTTGCAGCTATATTTAGGGGCCAAGCACCGAAGGTGCGGAGGCACCTATTGTATCTGTTCCGTTTCTTATTATTATTATTATTATTATTATTATTATTATTCTTCCGCCATGGGAGTCTATGGCAGCCCATAGAACCGATTGCGGGAAAGTTGTTTTGGTTTGACATTCTGATAGAGGACAGTCCCAACATTAAATTCACCAATTTTGGTGTGTCTAAGTCATTCCCTCTAGCGCCACCAACTGTCCAAAGTTTCACTTTTATTTTGCTAATAACTTTTGAACCGTAAGGCCAATCAACAAAATTCTTTTTTCTTCTGATTCCTGAGCTCATGGCAATTCGATTGCACCCTATGACGTCATTTTGCGTCATAAAAATATGTCCGCCATTTTGAATTTTTTGTAAAACCTACTTTTTCGAACTCGTCCTAGACGGTTTGTCCGATTTGCATGAAAATTGAACCAGATCATCTTCAGGTAGTGCTGACCAAAAGTTATGGAATTCAAATTGATTCGTCAAACCGTTTTCGATAAACGCTCAAACTAATTTTACGTAGCGCCTGCAAAAACAGTCGTAAGGCTGTATCTCCGCAACGGTTTATCGTATTCAGACCAAACTTGGTACATGTACTCACAAGCATGACCTGAGGCTACATGCTGCGTTTCGGCGCAGCGCCACCTACTGGTCCGGAGATATGAAAAATGGCTATTTTTGCTTATAACTTCTGAACAGTTTGTCCAAAAATCATAAAATTGGTCTTGATAGATTCAGGACGACATGCCGAGTCGACTGATATCCAATTTTGCCATATCGGCCATTTTGACTGTCGGCCATTTTGAATTTTGTGCTAAAATGCTGTATTTTAACAACGCATGAACGGATTGTTACGAAACTTGGTATGGGTCATCAACACGATGTCCTGAAGGAGTGTGAGAAGTTTCGTAACAGCGCCACCTAGTGGTGAATTTTTTTTTCCAAATGCTTATAACTTTGGGTGTGATCGACTTATTTTCACGAAACTCATCTCATTGGACTCCTGAATCGTTGCCGAGTCCAACGATACCAAACATGTTAGGTTTCGCCTAACGGTTTGTGTAGCGTTGTGATTTAGCGCTTAAAAAACATTAGGCTATATCTTCGAAACCGCTTGTCCGATCGAGACGAAACCACCATCAGAAGTTTGGAAACATAGGTCGATAGCTATACGCCAATGCCCAAATGCGAAAATATTGATGTTTAGGGGTAGTAATATTCAATCAAAGTCATGTGTCAGTCATTTTTTACGTGTTTTTTCATATAAATGTCTATAACTCCGAAGCAAATTGAGATTTTTGCACCAAAATCGACACATATATGTATGGGCTCACTCTGATGACACATAAAAAAAATGGTGGGACTGAGCCTCTTGGTGGCGCTATAATAGAACAAAACATGAAATTCCCATTGATTTCAATACAGTTTTGTGAAATAAAATGCTATACTAAACAAATGCATTGGTGTAATATTACGAAACTCAGAATGTTCCTTCAGCACCATCCCCTGAAGGTATTCAAAATATTTCGAAACAGCGCCACCTAGTGGTCAAAAGTTATAACAAATTTTCCAAAAAGGCTAATAACTTTTGAATAAATCTGGCTATTGAAATGCCACTGGTCTTAATAGAGTCCTTGGGTCAAGCCGAGAACATAGATACCAAGTTTTCCTTATTTGGCCGAACTTCCTGTCCGCCATCTTGATTTTCAGTCAAAACCTACTTTTTCGAACTCCTCCTAGACAGTTTGTCCGATTTTCACCAAAATCGAATCGTATCATCTCCAGACTGTGCCGACAAAAAGTTATGGATTTCATGTCGATTGATGAAACCGTTTTCGTATAGCACAGCAGCAAAGCTGAGGCATGATGCCAAAATGACTATTCAGGCTTTATCTCTGCAATGCCTTGACATATTAACACCAAACTTTGTATGTGTCATTGTCACTTCACTCTGACCACATCACATCAGTTTTGTAACTGCGCCACCTATTGGTCGAAAGTGATAGTCCATTAAATCATATTTTTCTTCACTGTTTCTATGATTTTTCAGGCATTTTGCCTAAAATCCTCTTTAATGTCTTTAATTGCTCATTGGTCTGACACTTTCAGCAATGTTGGCATGTCTTGTCATCTGATTGTGCTTGGCCCCGGTAATTGCTGCTTGCAGCTATATTTATTATTATTATTCTTCTTCTTCTTCCGCCATGGGAGTCTATGGCAGCCCATAGAACCGATTGCGGGAAAGTTGTTTTGGTTTGACATTCTGATAGAGGACAGTCCCAACATTAAATACACCAATTTTTGTGTTTCTAAGTCATTCCCTCTAGCGCCACCACCTGTCCAAAGTTTCACTTTTATTTTGCTAATAACTTTTGAACCGTAAGGCCAATCAACAAAATTCTTTTTTCCTCTTATTTCTGAGCTCATGCCGATTCGATTGCACCCTATGACGTCATTTTCCGTCATATAAATATGGCCGCCATTTTTAATTTTCTGAAAAAGCTACTTTTTCGAACTCGTCCTAGACGGTTTGTCCGATTTGCACGAAAATTGAACCAGATCATCTTCAGGTAGTGCTGACAAAAAGTTATGGAATTCAAATGGATTCGTCAAACCGTTTTCAATAAACGCACAAATACATTTTACGTAGCGCTAGCAAAAACAGTCGTAAGGCCGTATCTCCGCAACGGTTTATCGTATTCAGACCAAACTTGGTACTTGTACTCACAAGCATGACCTGAGGCTACATGCTGTGTTTCGGCGCAGCGCCACCTACTGGTCCGGAGATATGAAAAATGGCTATTTTTGCTTATAACTTCTGAACAGTTTGTCCAAAAATCATACAATTGGTCTCGTTAGATTCAGGGCAACATGCCGAGTCGACTGATATCCAATTTTGCCATATCGGTCATTTTGGCTGTCGGCCATTTTGAATTTTGTGCTAAAATTCTGTATTTTATGAACGCATGAACGGATTGTTACGAAATGTGGTATGGGTCATCAGCACAATGCCCTGAATGAGCCTGAGAAGTTTCGAAACAGCGCCACCTAGTGGTGAATTTTTTTTTCAAATGCTTATAACTTTGGGTGTGGTCGACTTATTTTCACGAAACTCATCTTTTTAGACTCCTGAATCGTTGCCGAGTCCTACGATACCAAACATGCTAGGTTTCGCCTTACGGTTTGTGTAGCGTTGTGATTTAGCGCTTAAAAAACATTTGGCTATATCTTTGAAACCGCTAGTCCAATCGAGACGAAACCACCGTCAGAAGTTTGGAAACATAGGTCGATAGCTATACGCCAATGCCCAAATGCGAAAATATTGATGTTTAGGGGTACTAATTTCCAATCAAAGTCATGTGTCAGTCATTTTTTTCGTGTTTTTTCATATAAATGTCTATAACTCCGAAGCGAATTGAGATATTTTCACCAAAATTGACACACATATGTATGGGCTCACTCTGAGGACACGTAAAAAAAATTGTGGGACTGAGCCTCTTGGTGGCGCTATAATTGAACAAAATATGAAATTCCCATTGACTTCAATACAGTTTTGTGAAATAAAATGCTATACTAAACAAATGCATTGGTGTAATATTACGAAACTCAGATTGTGTCATCAGCACCATCCCCTGAAGGCAACCAAAATATTTCAAGACAGCGCCACCTAGTGGTCAAAAGTTATAACAAAATTTCCAAAAAGGCTAATAACTTTTGAATAAATCTGGCTATTGAAATGCCACGGATCTTAATAGATTCCTTGGGTCAAGCCGAGAACATAGATACCAAGTTTTCCTTATTTGGCCAAACTTCCTGTCCGCCATCTTGATTTTCATTCAAAACCTACTTTTTCTAACTCCTCCTAGACCGTTTGTCCGATTTTCACCAAAATCGAATCGTATCATCTCCAGACTGTGCCGACAAAAAGTTATGGATTTCGTGTCGATTGATGAAACCGTTTTTGTATAGCACAGCAGCAAAGTTGAGGCATGATGCCAAAATGACTATTCAGGCTTTATATCTGCAATGCCTCGACATATTGACACAAAACTTTGTATGTGTCACTGTCTCCTTACTCTGACCACACCACATCAATTTCGTAACAGCGCCACCTTTTGGTCAAAAGTGACAATCCATTAAATCATATTTTGAATCACTTTTTACATGATTTTTCAGCCATTTCGCCTAAAATCCTCTTTAAATGTCTTTAATTGCTCATTGTTGCAGTTGGTCTGACACTTTCAGACATGTTGGCATGTCTTGTCGTCTTATTCTGCTTGGCCCCGGTAATTGCTGCTTGCAGCTATTTATTAGGGGCCAAGCACCGAAGGTGCGGAGGCACCTATTGTATCTGTTCCGTTTCTTATTATTATTATTATTATTATTATTATTATTCTTCGGCCATGGGAGTCTATGGCAGCCCATAGAACCGATTGCGGGAAAGTTGTTTTGGTTTGACATTCTGATAGAGGACCGTCTCAACATTAAATACACCAATTTTGGTGTTTCTAAGTCATTCCCTCTAGCGCCACCACCTGTCCAAAGTTTCACTTTTACTTTGCTAATAACTTTTGAACCGTAAGGCCAATCAGCGAAATTCTTTTTTTCTCTGATTCCTGAGCTCATGGCGATTCGATTGCACCCTATGACGTCATTTTCCGTCATAAAAATATGGCCGCCATCTTGAATTTTCAAAAAAAGCTACTTTTTCGAACTCGTCCTAGACGGTTTGTCCGATTTGCACGAAAATTGAACCAGATCATCTTCAGGTAGTGCTGACAAAAAGTTATGGAATTCAAATGGATTCGTCAAACCGTTTTCGATAAACGCACAAATACATTTTACGTAGCGCTAGCAAAAACAGTCGTAAGGCCGTATCTCCGCAACGGTTTATCGTATTCAGACCAAACTTGGTACATGTACTCACAAGCATGACCTGAGGCTACATGCTGTGTTTCGGCGCAGCGCCACCTACTGGTCTGGAGATATGAAAAATGGCTATTTTTGCTTATAACTTCTGAACAGTTTGTCCAAAAATCATACAATTGGTCTCGTTAGATTCAGGGCAACATGCCGAGTCGACTGATATCCAATTTGACCATATCGGTCATTTTGGCTGTCGGCCATTTTGAATTTTGTGCTAAAATTCTGTATTTTATGAACGCATGAACGGATTGTTACGAAACGTGGTATGGGTCATCAGCACAATGCCCTGAATGAGCCTGAGAAGTTTCGAAACAGCGCCACCTAGTGGTGAATTTTTTTTTTCAAATGCTTATAACTTTGGGTGTGGTCGACTTATTTTCACGAAACTCATCTTTTTAGACTCCTGAATCGTTGCCGAGTCCTACGATACCAAACATGCTAGGTTTTGCCTTACGGTTTGTGTAACGTTGTGATTTAGCGCTTAAAAAACATTTGGCTATATCTTTGAAACCGCTAGTCCGATCGAGACGAAACCACCGTCAGAAGTTTGGAAACATAGGTCGATAGCTATACGCCAATGCCCAAATGCGAAAATATTGATGTTTAGGGGTACTAATTTCCAATCAAAGTCATGTGTCAGTCATTTTTTTCGTGTTTTTTCATATAAATGTCTATAACTCCGAAGCGAATTGAGATATTTTCACCAAAATTGACACACATATGTATGGGCTCACTCTGAGGACACGTAAAAAAAATTGTGGGACTGAGCCTCTTGGTGGCGCTATAATTGAACAAAATATGAAATTCCCATTGACTTCAATACAGTTTTGTGAAATAAAATGCTATACTAAACAAATGCATTGGTGTAATATTACGAAACTCAGATTGTGTCATCAGCACCATCCCCTGAAGGCAACCAAAATATTTCAAGACAGCGCCACCTAGTGGTCAAAAGTTATAACAAAATTTCCAAAAAGGCTAATAACTTTTGAATAAATCTGGCTATTGAAATGCCACGGGTCTTAATAGATTCCTTGGGTCAAGCCGAGAACATAGATACCAAGTTTTCCTTATTTGGCCAAACTTCCTGTCCGCCATCTTGATTTTCATTCAAAACCTACTTTTTCGAACTCCTCCTAGACCGTTTGTCCGATTTTCACCAAAATCGAATCGTATCATCTCCAGACTGTGCCGACAAAAAGTTATGGATTTCGTGTCGATTGATGAAACCGTTTTCGTATAGCACAGCAGCAAAGTTGAGGCATGATGCCAAAATGACTATTCAGGCTTTATATCTGCAATGCCTCGACATATTGACACAAAACTTTGTATGTGTCACTGTCTCCTTACTCTGACCACACCACATCAATTTCGTAACAGCGCCACCTTTTGGTCAAAAGTGACAATCCATTAAATCATATTTTGAATCACTTTTTACATGATTTTTCAGCCATTTCGCCTAAAATCCTCTTTAAATGTCTTTAATTGCTCGTTGTTGCAGTTGGTCTGACACTTTCAGACATGTTGGCATGTCTTGTCGTCTTATTCTGCTTGGCCCCGGTAATGGCTGCTTGCAGCTATATTTATTATTATTATTATTATTCTTCCGCCATGGGAGTCTATGGCAGCCCATAGAACCGATTGCGGGAAAGTTGTTTTGGTTTGACATTCTGATAGAGGACCGTCTCAACATTAAATACACCAATTTTGGTGTTTCTAAGTCATTCCCTCTAGCGCCACCACCTGTCCAAAGTTTCACTTTTATTTTGCTAATAACTTTTGAACCGTAAGGCCAATCAGCGAAATTCTTTTTTCCTCTGATTCCTGAGCTCATGGCGATTCGATTGCACCCTATGACGTCATTTGACGTCATAAAAATATGGCCGCCATCTTGAATTTTCAAAAAAAGCTACTTTTTCGAACTCGTCCTAGACGGTTTGTCCGATTTGCACGAAAATTGAACCAGATCATCTTCAGGTAGTGCTGACAAAAAGTTATGGAATTCAAATGGATTCGTCAAACCGTTTTCAATAAACGCACAAATACATTTTACGTAGCGCTAGCAAAAACAGTCGTAAGGCCGTATCTCCGCAACGGTTTATCATATTCAGACCAAACTTGGTACTTGTACTCACAAGCATGACCTGAGGCTACATGCTGTGTTTCGGCGCAGCGCCACCTACTGGTCCGGAGTTATGAAAAATGGCTATTTTTGCTTATAACTTCTGAACAGTTTGTCCAAAAATCATACAATTGGTCTCGTTAGATTCAGGGCAACATGCCGAGTCGACTGATATCCAATTTGACCATATCGGTCATTTTGGCTGTCGGCCATTTTGAATTTTGTGCTAAAATTCTGTATTTTATGAACGCATGAACAGATTGTTACGAAACGTGGTATTGGTCATCAGCACAATGCCCTGAATGAGCCTGAGAAGTTTCGAAACAGCGCCACCTAGTGGTGAATTTTTTTTTTCAAATGCTTATAACTTTGGGTGTGGTCGACTTATTTTCACGAAACTCATCTTTTTAGACTCCTGAATCGTTGCCGAGTCCTACGATACCAAACATGCTAGGTTTTGCCTTACGGTTTGTGTAGCGTTGTGATTTAGCGCTTAAAAAACATTTGGCTATATCTTTGAAACCGCTAGTCCGATCGAGACGAAACCACCGTCAGAAGTTTGGAAACATAGGTCGATAGCTATACGCCAATGCCCAAATGCGAAAATATTGATGTTTAGGGGTACTAATTTCCAATCAAAGTCATGTGTCAGTCATTTTTTTCGTGTTTTTTCATATAAATGTCTATAACTCCGAAGCGAATTGAGATATTTTCACCAAAATTGACACACATATGTATGGGCTCACTCTGAGGACACGTAAAAAAAATTGTGGGACTGAGCCTCTTGGTGGCGCTATAATTGAACAAAATATGAAATTCCCATTGACTTCAATACAGTTTTGTGAAATAAAATGCTATACTAAACAAATGCATTGGTGTAATATTACGAAACTCAGATTGTGTCATCAGCACCATCCCCTGAAGGCAACCAAAATATTTTAAGACAGCGCCACCTAGTGGTCAAAAGTTATAACAAAATTTCCAAAAAGGCTAATAACTTTTGAATAAATCTGGCTATTGAAATGCCACGGGTCTTAATAGATTCCTTGGGTCAAGCCGAGAACATAGATACCAAGTTTTCCTTATTTGGCCAAACTTCCTGTCCGCCATCTTGATTTTCATTCAAAACCTACTTTTTCGAACTCCTCCTAGACCGTTTGTCCGATTTTCACCAAAATCGAATCGTATCATCTCCAGACTGTGCCGACAAAAAGTTATGGATTTCGTGTCGATTGATGAAACCGTTTTCGTATAGCACAGCAGCAAAGTTGAGGCATGATGCCAAAATGACTATTCAGGCTTTATATCTGCAATGCCTCGACATATTGACACAAAACTTTGTATGTGTCACTGTCTCCTTACTCTGACCACACCACATCAATTTCGTAACAGCGCCACCTTTTGGTCAAAAGTGACAATCCATTAAATCATATTTTGAATCACTTTTTACATGATTTTTCAGCCATTTCGCCTAAAATCCTCTTTAAATGTCTTTAATTGCTCATTGTTGCAGTTGGTCTGACACTTTCAGACATGTTGGCATGTCTTGTCGTCTTATTCTGCTTGGCCCCGGTAATTGCTGCTTGCAGCTATATTTATTATTATTATTATTATTCTTCCTTCTTCCGACTGGGAGTCTATGGCAGCCCATAGAACCGATCGCGGGAAAGTTGTAATGATTTGACATTCTAATAGAGGACAGTCCCAACATTAAATACACCAATTTTGGTGTGTCTAAGTCTTTCCCTCTAGCGCCACCAACTGTCCAAAGTTGCACTCATGTTTATGCTAATAACTTTTGAACCACAAGGGCTAGAAACAAAATTCTTTTTTCCTCTGATTCCTGAGCTCATGACGATTCGAATGCACCCTATGACGTCATTTTTCGTCATAAAAAATTTTCCGCCATTTTGAATTTTCCGAAAAACCTACTTTTTCGAACTCCTCCTAGGCCGTTGGTCCAATTTCCACGAAAATTGAATCAGATCATCTTCAGACCATGCCGAAAAAAAGTTATGGAATTCGTGTTGATTCATCAAACCGTTCTCGAATACCGCGCAAACAAATTTTACGTAGCGCTTGTGAAAACAGTCGTAGGGCTGTATCTCCGCAACGGTTTATCGTATTCAGACCAAACTTGGTACATCTCATCACAAGCATGACCTGAGGCAACATGCTGCGTTTCGGCGCAGTGCCACCTACTGGTCCGGAGATATGAAAAATGGCTATTTTTGCTTATAACTTCTGAATGGTTTGTCCAAAAATCATAAAAGTGGTCTCGTTAGATTCAGGGCGTCATGCTGAGTCGACTGATATCCAATTTTCCCCGATCAGCCATTTTGGCTGTCGGCCATTTTGAATTATGTGCTAAAATGCTGTATTTTATGAGCGCGTGAACGTATCGTTACAAAACTTGGAATGGATCATCAGCACGATGCCCTGAAGGAGCCTGAGAAGTTTCGAAACAGTGCCACCTAGTGGTGAATTTTTTTCACCAAATGCTTTCAAATGCTTATAACTTTGGGTGTGGTCGACTTATTTTCACGAGACTCATCTCATTAGAGTCCTGAATCGTTGCCGAGTCCCACGATACCAAACATGCTAGGTTTCGCCTTACGGTTTGTGTAGCGTTGTGATTTAGCGCTTAAAAAACATTTTGCTATATCTTCGAAACCGCTAGTCCGATCGAGACGAAACCACCGCCAGAAGTTTGGAAACATAGGTCGATAGCTAAACGCCAATGCCCAAATGCGAAAATATTGCTGTTTAGGGGTAGTAAATTCCAATCAAAGTCATGTGTCAGTCATTTTTTACGTGTTTTTTCATATAAATGTCTATAACTCCGAAGCGAATTGAGATATTTTCACCAAAATCGACAAACATATGTATGAGCTCACTCTGAGGACATGTAAAAAAAATGGTGGGACTCAGCCTCTTGGTGGCGCTATAATAGAACAAAACATGAAATTCCCATTGACTTCAATACAGTTTTGTGAAATAAAATGCTATACTAAACAAATGCATTGGTGTAATATTAGGAAACTCATAATGTGCCATCAGCACCATCCCCTGAAGGTATCCAAAATATTTCGAGACAGTGCCACCTAGTGGTCAAAAGTTCTAACAAAATTTACAAAACTGCTAATAACTTTTGAATAAGTTGGCCTATTGTAATGCAACTGGTCTTAATAGATTCATTGGGTCAAGCCGAGAACATAGACACCAAGTTTTCCTTATTTGGCCTAGCTTCCTGTCCGCCATCTTGATTTTCAGTCAAAACCTACTTTTTCAAACTCCTCCTAGACCGTTTGTCCGATTTTCACCAAAATCGAATCGTATCATCTCCAGACTATGCTGTATAAAAGTTATGGATTTCGTGTCAATAGACGAAACCGTTTTCATATAGCGTAGCAGCAAAGTTGAGGCATGATGCTAAAAGCACAATTCAGGCTTTATCTCTGCAATGCCTTGACATATTGACACCAAACTTTGTATGTGTCATTGTCACTTCACTCTGACCACATCACATTACTTTTGTAACTGCGCCACCTATTGGTCGAAAGTGATAATCCATTAAATCATATTTTAAATGACTTTTTATATGATTTTTCAGCCATTTCATCTAAAATCCTCTTTAAATGTATTTAATTGCTCATTGTTCCAGTTGGTCTGACACCTTCAGCCATGTTGGCATATCCTGTCATCTGCTTGCGCTTGGCCCCGATAATTGCTGCTTGCAGCTATATTTATTATTATTATTATTCTTCATTTTTCCGACTGGGAGTCTATGACAGCCCATAGAACCGATTGCGGGAAAGTTGTTTTGGTTTGACATTCTGATAGAGGACCGTCTCAACATTAAATACACCAATTTTGGTGTTTCTAAGTCATTCCCTCTAGCGCCACCACCTGTCCAAAGTTTCACTTTTATTTTGCTAATAACTTTTGAACCAAAAGGCCAATCAGCGAAATTCTTTTTTCCTCTGATTCCTGAGCTCATGGCGATTCGATTGCACCCTATGACGTCATTTTCCGTCATAAAAATATGGCCGCCATCTTGAATTTTCAAAAAAAGCTACTTTTTCGAACTCGTCCTAGACGGTTTGTCCGATTTGCACGAAAATTGAACCAGATCATCTTCAGGTAGTGCTGACAAAAAGTTATGGAATTCAAATGGATTCGTCAAACCGTTTTCGATAAACGCACAAATACATTTTACGTAGCGCTAGCAAAAACAGTCGTAAGGCCGTATCTCCGCAACGGTTTATCGTATTCAGACCAAACTTGGTACATGTACTCACAAGCATGACCTGAGGCTACATGCTGTGTTTCGGCGCAGCGCCACCTACTGGTCCGGAGATATGAAAAATGGCTATTTTTGCTTATAACTTCTGAACAGTTTGTCCAAAAATCATACAATTGGTCTCGTTAGATTCAGGGCAACATGCCGAGTCGACTGATATCCAATTTGACCATATCGGTCATTTTGGCTGTCGGCCATTTTGAATTTTGTGCTAAAATTCTGTATTTTATGAACGCATGAACGGATTGTTACGAAACGTGGTATGGGTCATCAGCACAATGCCCTGAATGAGCCTGAGAAGTTTCGAAACAGCGCCACCTAGTGGTGAATTTTTTTTTTCAAATGCTTATAACTTTGGGTGTGGTCGACTTATTTTCACGAAACTCATCTTTTTAGACTCCTGAATCGTTGCCGAGTCCTACGATACCAAACATGCTAGGTTTTGCCTTACGGTTTGTGTAACGTTGTGATTTAGCGCTTAAAAAACATTTGGCTATATCTTTGAAACCGCTAGTCCGATCGAGACGAAACCACCGTCAGAAGTTTGGAAACATAGGTCGATAGCTATACGCCAATGCCCAAATGCGAAAATATTGATGTTTAGGGGTACTAATTTCCAATCAAAGTCATGTGTCAGTCATTTTTTTCGTGTTTTTTCATATAAATGTCTATAACTCCGAAGCGAATTGAGATATTTTCACCAAAATTGACACACATATGTATGGGCTCACTCTGAGGACACGTAAAAAAAATTGTGGGACTGAGCCTCTTGGTGGCGCTATAATTGAACAAAATATGAAATTCCCATTGACTTCAATACAGTTTTGTGAAATAAAATGCTATACTAAACAAATGCATTGGTGTAATATTACGAAACTCAGATTGTGTCATCAGCACCATCCCCTGAAGGCAACCAAAATATTTCAAGACAGCGCCACCTAGTGGTCAAAAGTTATAACAAAATTTCCAAAAAGGCTAATAACTTTTGAATAAATCTGGCTATTGAAATGCCACGGGTCTTAATAGATTCCTTGGGTCAAGCCGAGAACATAGATACCAAGTTTTCCTTATTTGGCCAAACTTCCTGTCCGCCATCTTGATTTTCATTCAAAACCTACTTTTTCGAACTCCTCCTAGACCGTTTGTCCGATTTTCACCAAAATCGAATCGTATCATCTCCAGACTGTGCCGACAAAAAGTTATGGATTTCGTGTCGATTGATGAAACCGTTTTCGTATAGCACAGCAGCAAAGTTGAGGCATGATGCCAAAATGACTATTCAGGCTTTATATCTGCAATGCCTCGACATATTGACACAAAACTTTGTATGTGTCACTGTCTCCTTACTCTGACCACACCACATCAATTTCGTAACAGCGCCACCTTTTGGTCAAAAGTGACAATCCATTAAATCATATTTTGAATCACTTTTTACATGATTTTTCAGCCATTTCGCCTAAAATCCTCTTTAAATGTCTTTAATTGCTCGTTGTTGCAGTTGGTCTGACACTTTCAGACATGTTGGCATGTCTTGTCGTCTTATTCTGCTTGGCCCCGGTAATGGCTGCTTGCAGCTATATTTAGGGGCCAAGCACCGAAGGTGCGGAGGCACCTATTGTATCCGTTCGCGTTCTTATTATTAGGGGCCAAGCACCGAAGGTGCGGAGGCACCTATTGTATCTGTTCCGTTTCTTATTATTATTATTATTATTATTATTATTATTATTCTTCCGCCATGGGAGTCTATGGCAGCCCATAGAACCGATTGCGGGAAAGTTGTTTTGGTTTGACATTCTGATAGAGGACCGTCTCAACATTAAATACACCAATTTTGGTGTTTCTAAGTCATTCCCTCTAGCGCCACCACCTGTCCAAAGTTTCACTTTTATTTTGCTAATAACTTTTGAACCGTAAGGCCAATTAGCGAAATTCTTTTTTCCTCTGATTCCTGAGCTCATGGCGATTCGATTGCACCCTATGACGTCATTTGCCGTCATAAAAATATGGCCGCCATCTTGAATTTTCAAAAAAAGCTACTTTTTCGAACTCGTCCTAGACGGTTTGTCCGATTTGCACGAAAATTGAACCAGATCATCTTCAGGTAGTGCTGACCAAAAGTTATGGAATTCAAATGGATTCGTCAAACCGTTTTCAATAAACGCACAAATACATTTTACGTAGCGCTAGCAAAAACAGTCGTAAGGCCGTATCTCCGCAACGGTTTATCGTATTCAGACCAAACTTGGTACTTGTACTCACAAGCATGACCTGAGGCTACATGCTGCGTTTCGGCGCAGCGCCACCTACTGGTCCGGAGATATGAAAAATGGCTATTTTTGCTTATAACTTCTGAACAGTTTGTCCAAAAATCATACAATTGGTCTCGTTAGATTCAGGGCAACATGCCGAGTCGACTGATATCCAATTTGACCATATCGGTCATTTTGGCTGTCGGCCATTTTGAATTTTGTGCTAAAATTCTGTATTTTATGAACGCATGAACGGATTGTTACGAAATGTGGTATGGGTCATCAGCACGATGCCCTGAATGAGCCTGAGAAGTTTCGAAACAGCGCCACCTAGTGGTGAATTTTTTTTTTCAAATGCTTATAACTTTGGGTGTGGTCGACTTATTTTCACGAAACTCATCTTTTTAGACTCCTGAATCGTTGCCGAGTCCTACGATACCAAACATGCTAGGTTTCGCCTTACGGTTTGTGTAGCGTTGTGATTTAGCGCTTAAAAAACATTTGGCTATATCTTTGAAACCACTAGTCCGATCGAGACGAAACCACCGTCAGAAGTTTGGAAACATAGGTCGATAGCTATACGCCAATGCCCAAATGCGAAAATATTGATGTTTAGGGGTAGTAATATTCAATCAAAGTCATGTGTCAGTCATTTTTTTCGTGTTTTTTCATATAAATGTCTATAACTCCGAAGCAAATTGAGATTTTTGCACCAAAATCGACACATATATGTATGGGCTCACTCTGAGGACACATTAAAAAAATGGTGGGACTGAGCCTCTTGGTGGCGCTATAATAGAACAAAACATGAAATTCCCATTGACTTCAATGCAGTTTTGTGAAATAAAATGCTATACTAAACAAATGCATTGGTGTAATATTACGAAACTCAGAATGTGCCATCAGCACCATCCCCTGAAGGTACCCAAAATATTTAGAGACAGCGCCACCTAGTGGTCAAAAGTTATAACAACATTTCCAAAACTGCTAATAACTTTTGAATACATCGGCCTATGTAAATGTCACTGGTCTTAATAGATTCCTTGGGTCAAGCCGAGAACATAGATACCAAATTTTCCTTATTTGGTCAAACTTCTTGTCCGCCATCTTGATTTTCATTCAAAACCTACTTTTTCGAACTCCTCCTAGACCGTTTGTCCGATTTTCACCAAAATCGAATCGTATCATCTCCAGACCGTGCCGACTAAAAGTTATGGATTTCGTGTCGATAGACGAAACCGTTTTCGTATAGCGCAGCAGCAAAGTTGAGGCATGATGCTAATAGCATTAATTAAGGCTTTATCTCTGCAATGCCTTGACATATTGACACCAAACTTTGTATGTGTCATTGTAACTTCACTCTGACCACATCACATCAGTTTTGTAACTGCACCACCTATTGGTCGAAAGTGATAATCCATCAAATCATATTTTTAATTATTGTTTCTATGATTTTTCAGGCATTTTGCCTAAAATCCTCTTTAAATGTCTTTAATTGCTCATTGTTGCAGTTGGTCTGACACTTTCAGACATGTCGGCATGTCTTGTCGTCTTATTCTGCTTGGCCCCGGTAATGGCTGCTTGCAGCTATATTTATTATTCTTCTTCTTCTTCTTCTTCTTCCGCTCTTGGAGTCTATGGCAGCCCATAGAACCGATTGCGGGAAAGTTGTTTTGGTTTGACATTCTGATAGAGGACAGTCCCAACATTAAATACACCAATTTTTGTGTTTCTAAGTCATTCCCTCTAGCGCCACCACCTGTCCAAAGTTTCACTTTTATCTTGCTAATAACTTTTGAACCGTAAGGCCAATCAACAAAATTCTTTTTTCATCTGATTCCTGAGCTCATGCCGATTCGATTGCATCCTATTACTTAATTTTCCGTAATAAAAATATGGCCGCCATTTTGAATCATTCGAAAAACCTACTTTTTCGAACTCGTCCTAGACGGTTTGTCCGATTTGCACGAAAATTGAACCAGATCATCTTCAGGGAGTGCTGACAAAAAGTTATGGAATTCAAATTGATTCGTCAAACCGTTTTCGATAAACGCTCGAACAAATTTTACGTAGCACCTGCAAAAACAGTCGTAAGGCTGTATCTCCGCAACGGTTTATCGTATTCAGACCAAACTTGGTACATGTCATCACAAGCATGACCTGAGGCTACATGCTGCGTTTCGGCGCAGCGCCACCTACTGGTCCGGAGATATGAAAAATGGCTATTTTTGCTTATAACTTCTGAACTGTTTGTCCAAAAATCATAAAATTGGTCTCGTTAGATTCAGGGCAACATGCTGAGTCGACTGATATCCAATTTTACCATATCGGCCATTTTGACTGTCGGCCATTTTGAATTATGTGCTAAAATGCTGTATTTTAGGAACGCATTAACGGATTGTTACAAAACTTGGCATGGGTCATCAGCACGATGTCCTGAAGGAGCGTGAGAAGTTTCGAAACAGCGCCACCTAGTGGTGAAATTTTTTTTTCAAACGCTTATAACTTTGGGTTTGGTCGACTTATTTTCACAAGACTCATCTAATTAGACTCCTGAAACCTTGCCGAGTCCTACGATACCAAACATGCTAGGTTTCGCCTTACGGTTTGTGTAGCGTTGTGATTTAGCGCTTAAAAAACATTAGGCTATATCTTCGAAACCGCTTGTCCGATCGAGACGAAACCACCGTCAGAAGTTTGGAAACATAGGTCGATAGCTATACGCCAATGCCCAAATGCGAAAATATTGATGTTTAGGGGTAGTAAAATTCAAACAAAGTCATGTGTCAGTCATTTTTTACGTGTTTTTTCATATAAATGTTTATAACTCTAAAGCAAATTGAGATATTTTCACCAAAACTGACACACATATGTATGGGCTCACTCTGAGGACACGTAAAAAAAAATTGTGGGACTGAGCCTCTTGGTGGCGCTATAATAGAACAAAACATGAAATTCCCATTGACTTCAATACAGTTTTGTGAGATAAAATGCTATTTTCATTCAAAATCTACTTTTTCGAACTCCTCCCACACCGTTTGTCCGATTTTCACCAAAATCGAATCGTATCATCCCCAGACTGTGCCGACTAAAAGTTATGGATTTCGTGTCAATTCACGAAACCGTTTTCGTATAGCGCAGCAGCAAATTTGAGGCATGATGCTAATAGCACTATTCAGGCTTTATCTCTGCAATGCCTTGACATATTGACACCAAACTTTGTATGTGTCATTGTCTCCTCACTCTGACCACATCACATCAGTTTTGTAACTGTGCCACCTATTTGTCGAAAGTGATAATCCATTAAATCATATTTTTAATTACTGTTTCTATGATTTTTCAGCCATTTTGTCTAAAATCCTCTTTAAATGTCTTTAATTGCTCATTGTTGCAGTTGGTCTGACACTTTCAGACATGTCGAAATGTCTTGTCGTCTTATTCTGCTTGGCCCCGGTAATTGCTGCTTGCAGCTATATTTAGGGGCCAAGCACCGAAGGTGCGGAGGCACCTATTGTATCTGTTCCGTTTCTTATTATTATTATTATTATTATTATTATTATTATTCTTCCGCCATGGGAGTCTATGGCAGCCCATAGAACCGATTGCGGGAAAGTTGTTTTGGTTTGACATTCTGATAGAGGACCGTCTCAACATTAAATACACCAATTTTGGTGTTTCTAAGTCATTCCCTCTAGCGCCACCACCTGTCCAAAGTTTCACTTTTATTTTGCTAATAACTTTTGAACCGTAAGGCCAATCAGCGAAATTCTTTTTTCCTCTGATTCCTGAGCTCATGGCGATTCGATTGCACCCTATGACGTCATTTGCCGTCATAAAAATATGGCCGCCATCTTGAATTTTCAAAAAAAGCTACTTTTTCGAACTCGTCCTAGACGGTTTGTCCGATTTGCACGAAAATTGAACCAGATCATCTTCAGGTAGTGCTGACAAAAAGTTATGGAATTCAAATGGATTCGTCAAACCGTTTTCAATAAACGCACAAATACATTTTACGTAGCGCTAGCAAAAACAGTCGTAAGGCCGTATCTCCGCAACGGTTTATCGTATTCAGACCAAACTTGGTACTTGTACTCACAAGCATGACCTGAGGCTACATGCTGTGTTTCGGCGCAGCGCCACCTACTGGTCCGGAGATATGAAAAATGGCTATTTTTGCTTATAACTTCTGAACAGTTTGTCCAAAAATCATACAATTGGTCTCGTTAGATTCAGGGCAACATGCCGAGTCGACTGATATCCAATTTGACCATATCGGTCATTTTGGCTGTCGGCCATTTTGAATTTTGTGCTAAAATTCTGTATTTTATGAACGCATGAACGGATTGTTACGAAATGTGGTATGGGTCATCAGCACAATGCCCTGAATGAGCCTGAGAAGTTTCGAAACAGCGCCACCTAGTGGTGAATTTTTTTTTTCAAATGCTTATAACTTTGGGTGTGGTCGACTTATTTTCACGAAACTCATCTTTTTAGACTCCTGAATCGTTGCCGAGTCCTACGATACCAAACATGCTAGGTTTCGCCTTACGGTTTGTGTAGCGTTGTGATTTAGCGCTTAAAAAACATTTGGCTATATCTTTGAAACCGCTAGTCCGATCGAGACGAAACCACCGTCAGAAGTTTGGAAACATAGGTCGATAGCTATACGCTAATGCCCAAATGCGAAAATATTGATGTTTAGGGGTACTAATTTCCAATCAAAGTCATGTGTCAGTCATTTTTTTCGTGTTTTTTCATATAAATGTCTATAACTCCGAAGCGAATTGAGATATTTTCACCAAAATTGACACACATATGTATGGGCTCACTCTGAGGACACGTAAAAAAAATTGTGGGACTGAGCCTCTTGGTGGCGCTATAATTGAACAAAATATGAAATTCCCATTGACTTCAATACAGTTTTGTGAAATAAAATGCTATACTAAACAAATGCATTGGTGTAATATTACGAAACTCAGATTGTGTCATCAGCACCATCCCCTGAAGGCAACCAAAATATTTCAAGACAGCGCCACCTAGTGGTCAAAAGTTATAACAAAATTTCCAAAAAGGCTAATAACTTTTGAATAAGTCTGGCTATTGAAATTCCACGGTTCTTAATAGATTCCTTGGGTCAAGCCGAGAACATAGATACCAAGTTTTCCTTATTTGGCCAAACTTCCTGTCCGCCATCTTGATTTTCATTCAAAACCTACTTTTTCGAACTCCTCCTAGACCGTTTGTCCGATTTTCACCAAAATCGAATCGTATCATCTCCAGACTGTGCCGACAAAAAGTTATGGATTTCGTGTCGATTGATGAAACCGTTTTCGTATAGCACAGCAGCAAAGTTGAGGCATGATGCCAAAATGACTATTCAGGCTTTATATCTGCAATGCCTCGACATATTGACACAAAACTTTGTATGTGTCACTGTCTCCTTACTCTGACCACACCACATCAATTTCGTAACAGCGCCACCTTTTGGTCAAAAGTGACAATCCATTAAATCATATTTTGAATCACTTTTTACATGATTTTTCAGCCATTTCGCCTAAAATCCTCTTTAAATGTCTTTAATTGCTCATTGTTGCAGTTGGTCTGACACTTTCAGACATGTTGGCATGTCTTGTCGTCTTATTCTGCTTGGCCCCGGTAATTGCTGCTTGCAGCTATATTTATTATTATTCTTCTTCTTCTTCCGCCATGGGAGTCTATGGCAGCCCATAGAACCGATTGCGGGAAAGTTGTTTTGGTTTGACATTCTGATAGAGGACAGTCCCAACATTAAATACACCAATTTTTGTGTTTCTAAGTCATTCCCTCTAGCGCCACCACCTGTCCAAAGTTTCACTTTTATTTTGCTAATAACTTTTGAACCGTAAGGCCAATCAACAAAATTCTTTTTTCCTCTTATTTCTGAGCTCATGCCGATTCGATTGCACCCTATGACGTCATTTTCCGTCATATAAATATGGCCGCCATTTTTAATTTTCTGAAAAAGCTACTTTTTCGAACTCGTCCTAGACGGTTTGGCCGATTTGCACGAAAATTTAACCAGATCATCTTCAGGCAGTGCTGACCAAAAGTTATGGAATTCAAATTGATTCGTCAAACCGTTTTCAATAAACGCACGAACAAATTTTACGTAGCGCCTGCAAAAACAGTCGTAAGGCTGTATCTCTGCAACGGTTTATCGTATTCAGACCAAACTTGGTACATGTCATCACAAGCATGACCTGAGGCTACATGCTGCGTTTCGGCGCAGCGCCACCTACTGGTCCGGAGATATGAAAAATGGCTATTTTTGCTTATAACTTCTGAACAGTTTGTCCAAAAATCATAAAATTGGTCTCGTTAGATTCAGGGCGACATGCCGAGTCGACTGATATCCAATTTTACCATATCGGCCATTTTGACTGTCGGCCATTTTGAATTATGTGCTAAAATGCTGTATTTTATGAACGCATGAACGGATTGTTACGAAACTTGGCATGGGTCATCAGCACGATGTCCTGAAGGAGTGTGAGAAGTTTCGAAACAGCGCCACCTAGTGGGGAATTTTTTTTTTCAAATGCTTATAACTTTGGGTGCGGTCGACTTATTTTCACGAGACTCATCTAATTAGACTCCTGAAACCTTGCCGAGTCCTACGATACCAAACATGCTAGGTTTTGCCTTATGGTTTGTGTAGCGTTGTGATTTAGCGCTTAAAAAACATTAGGCTATATCTTCGAAACCGCTTGTCCGATCGAGACGAAACCACCGTCAGAAGTTTGGAAACATAGGTCGATAGCTATACGCCAATGCCCAAATGCGAAAATATTGATGTTTAGGGGTAGTAAAATTCAAACAAAGTCATGTGTCAGTCATTTTTTACGTGTTTTTTCATATAAATGTTTATAACTCTAAAGCAAATTGAGATATTTTCACCAAAACTGACACACATATGTATGGGCTCACTCTGAGGACACGTAAAAAAAATTGTGGGACTGAGCCTCTTGGTGGCGCTATAATAGAACAAAACATGAAATTCCCATTGACTTCAATACAGTTTTGTGAGATAAAATGCTATTTTCATTCAAAACCTACTTTTTCGAACTCCTCCCACACCGTTTGTCCGATTTTCACCAAAATCGAATCGTATCATCCCCAGACTGTGCCGACTAAAAGTTATGGATTTCGTGTCAATTGACGAAACCGTTTTCGTATAGCGCAGCAGCAAATTTGAGGCATGATGCTAATAGCACTATTCAGGCTTTATCTCTGCAATGCCTTGACATATTGACACCAAACTTTGTATGTGTCATTGTCTCCTCACTCTGACCACATCACATCAGTTTTGTAACTGCGCCACCTATTTGTCGAAAGTGATAATCCATTAAATCATATTTTTAATTACTGTTTCTATGATTTTTCAGCCATTTCGTCTAAAATCCTCTTTAAATGTCTTTAATTGCTCATTGTTGCAGTTGGTCTGACACTTTCAGACATGTCGGCATGTCTTGTCGTCTTATTCTGCTTGGCCCCGGTAATTGCTGCTTGCAGCTATATTTATTAGGGGCCAAGCACCGAAGGTGCGGAGGCACCTATTGTATCTGTTCCGTTTCTTATTATTATTATTATTATTAGGGGCCAAGCACCGAAGGTGCGGAGGCACCTATTGTATCTGTTCCCGTTCTTATTAGGGGCCAAGCACCGAAGGTGCGGAGGCACCTATTGTATCTGTTCCCGTTCTTATTATTATTCTTCTTCTTCCGCCATGGGAGTCTATGGCAGCCCATAGAACCGATTGCGGGAAAGTTGTTTTGGTTTGACATTCTGATAGAGGACAGTCCCAACATTAAGTACACCAATTTTTGTGTTTCTAAGTCATTCCCTCTAGCGCCACCACCTGTCCAAAGTTTCACTTTTACTTTGCTAATAACTTTTGAACCGTAAGGCCAATCAGCGAAATCCTTTTTTCCTCTGATTCCTGAGCTCATGACGATTCGATTGCACCCTATATCGTCATTTTCCGTCATAAAAACATGGCCGCCATTTTGAATTTTCCTAAAAAGGTACTTTTTCGAACTCGTCCTAGACAGTTTGTCCGATTTGCACGAAAATTGAATCGGATCATCTTCAGGCAGTGCTGACAAAAAGTTATTAAAATCTTGTTGATTCGTCAAACCGTTTTCGATAAACGCTCGAACAAATTTTACGTAGCGCTTGCAAAAACAGTCGTAAGGCTGTATCTCCGCAACGGTTTATCGTATTCAGACCAAACTTGGTACATGTACTCACAAGCATGACCTGAGGCTACATGCTGCGTTTCGGCACAGCGCCACCTACAGGTCCGGAGATATGAAAAATGGCAATTTTTGCTTATAACTTCTGAACAGTTTGTCCAAAAATCATAAAATTGGTCTTGATAGATTCAGGGCGTCATGCCGAGTCGACTGATATCCAATTTTGCCATATCAGCCAATTTGACTGTCGGCCATTTTGAATTTTGTGCTAAAATGCTGTATTTTAACAACACATGAACGGATTGTTACGAAACTTGGTATGGGTCATCAGCACGATGTCCTGAAGGAGTGTGAGAAGTTTCGAAACAGCGCCACCTAGTGGTGAATTTTTTTTTTCAAATGCTTATAACTTTGGGTGTGATCGACTTATTTTCACGAGACTCATCTCATTGGACTCCTGAATCGTTGCCGAGTCCAACGATACCAAACATGTTAGGTTTCGCCAAACGGTTTGTGTAGCATTGTGATTTAGCGCTTAAAAAACATTAGGCTATATCTTCGAAACCGTTTGTCCGATTGAGACGAAACCACCGTCAGAAGTTTGGAAACATAGGTCGATAGCTATATGCCAATGCCCAAATGCGAAAATATTGATGTTTAGGGGTAGTAATATTCAATCAAAGTCATGTGTCAGTCATTTTTTACGTGTTTTTTCATATAAATGTCTATAACTCCGAAGCAAATTGAGATTTTTGCACCAAAATCGACACATATATGTATGGGCTCACTCTGATGACACATAAAAAAAATGGTGGGACTGAGCCTCTTGGTGGCGCTATAATAGAACAAAACATGAAATTCCCATTGATTTCAATAGAGTTTTGTGAAATAAAATGCTATACTAAACAAATGCATTGGTGTAATATTACGAAACTCAGAATGTGCCTTCAGCACCATCCCCTGAAGGTACTCAAAATATTTCGAAACAGCGCCACCTAGTGGTCAAAAGTTATAACAAAATTTCCAAAAAGGCTAATAACTTTTGAATAAATCTGTCTATTGAAATGCCACTGGTCTTAATAGATTCCTTGGGTCAAGCCGAGAACATAGATACCAAGTTTTCCTTATTTGGCCGAACTTCCTGTCCGCCATCTTGATGTTCAGTCAAAACCTACTTTTTCGAACTCCTCCTAGACCGTTTATCCGATTTTCACCAAAATCGAATCGTATCATCTCCAGACCGTGCCGACTAAAAGTTATTGATTTCGTGTCGATTGACGAAACCGTTGTCGTATACCGCAGCAGCAAAGTTGTGGCATGATGCCAAAGGCACTATTCAGGCTTTATCTCTGCAATGCCTTGACATATTGACACCAAACTTTGTATGTGTCATTGTCACTTCACTCTGACCGCATCACATCAGGTTTGTAACTGCGCCACCTATTGGTTGAAAGTGATAATCCATTAAATCATATTTTTATTTACTGTTTCTATGATTTTTCAGGCATTTGGCCTAAAATACTCTTTAATGTCTTTAATTGCTCATTGTTGCAGTTGGTCTGACACTTTCAGCCATGTTGGCATGTCTTGTCATCTGATTGTGCTTGGCCCCGGTAATGGCTGCTTGCAGCTATATTTATTATTATTCTTCTTCTTCCGCCATGGGAGTCTATGGCAGCCCATAGAACCGATTGCGGGAAAGTTGTTTTGGTTTGACATTCTGATAGAGGACAGTCCCAACATTAAGTACACCAATTTTGGTGTGTCTAAGTCATTCCCTCTAGCGCCACCACCTGTCCAAAGTTTCACTTTTACTTTGCTAATAACTTTTGAACCGTAAGGCCAATCAGCGAAATCCTTTTTTCCTCTGATTCCTGAGCTCATGACGATTCGATTGCACCCTATGACGTCATTTTCCGTCATAAAAACATGGCCGCCATTTTGAATTTTCCTAAAAAGCTACTTTTTCGAACTCGTCCTAGACGGTTTGTCCGATTTGCACGAAAATTGAATCGGATCATCTTCAGGCAGTGGTGACAAAAAATTATTAAAATCTTTTTGATTCGTCAAACCGTTTTCGATAAACGCTCGAACAAATTTTACGTGGCGCTTACAAAAACAGTCGTAAGGCTGTATCTCCGCAACGGTTTATCGTATTCAGACCAAACTTGGTACATGTCATCACAAGCATGACCTGAGGCTACATGCTGCGTTTCGCCGCAGCGCCACCTACTGGTCCGGAGATATGAAAAATGGCTATTTTTGCTTATAACTTCTGAACAGTTTGTCCAAAAATCATAAAATTGGTCTTGATAGATTCAGGGCGTCATGCCGAGTCGACTGATATCCAATTTTGCCATATCGGCCAATTTGACTGTCGGCCATTTTGAATTTTGTGCTAAAATGCTGTATTTTAACAACGCATGAACGGATTATTACGAAACTTGGTATGGGTCATCAGCACGATGTCCTGAAGGAGTGTGAGAAGTTTCGAAACAGCGCCACCTAGTGGTGAATTTTTTTTTTCAAATGCTTATAACTTTGGGTGTGATCGACTTATTTTCACGAAACTCATCTCATTGGACTCCTGAATTGTTGCCGAGTCCAACGATACCAAACATGTTAGGTTTCGCCTAACGGTTTGTGTAGCATTGTGATTTAGCGCTTAAAAAACATTAGGCTATATCTTCGAAACCGTTTGTCCGATTGAGACGAAACCACCGTCAGAAGTTTGGAAACATAGGTCGATAGCTATACGCCAATGCCCAAATGTGAAAATATTGATGTTTAGGGGTAGTAATATTCAATCAAAGTCATGTGTCAGTCATTTTTTACGTGTTTTTTCATATAAATGTCTATAACTCCGAAGCAAATTGAGATTATTGCACCAAAATCGACACATATATGTATGGGCTCACTCTGATGACACATAAAAAAAATGGTGGGACTGAGCCTCTTGGTGGCGCTATAATAGAACAAAACATGAAATTCCCATTGATTTCAATAGAGTTTTGTGAAATAAAATGCTATACTAAACAAATGCATTGGTGTAATATTACGAAACTCAGAATGTGCCATCATCACCATCCCCTGAAGGTACTCAAAATATTTCGAAACAGCGCCACCTAGTGGTCAAAAGTTATAACAAAATTTCCAAAAAGGCTAATAACTTTTGAATAAATCTGTCTATTGAAATGCCACTGGTCTTAATAGATTCCTTGGGTCAAGCCGAGAACATAGATACCAAGTTTTCCTTATTTGGCCGAACTTCCTGTCCGCCATCTTGATGTTCAGTCAAAACCTACTTTTTCGAACTCCTCCTAGACCGTTTGTCCGATTTTCACCAAAATCGAATCGTATCATCTCCAGACCGTGCCGACTAAAAGTTATGGATTTCGTGTCGATAGACAAAACCGTTTTCGTATAGCGCAGCAGCAAAGTTGAGGCATGATGCTAATAGCACTATTCAGGCTTTATCTCTGCAATGCCTTGACATATTGACACCAAACTTTGTATGTGTCATTGTCACTTCACTCTGACCACATCACATCAGTTTTGTAACTGCGCCACCTATTGGTCGAAAGTGATAATCCATAAAATCATATTTTTAATTATTGTTTCTATGATTTTTCAGGCATTTTGCATAAAATCCTCTTTAAAGTCTATAATTGCTCATTGTTGCAGTTGGTCTGACACTTTCAGACATGTTGGCATGTCTTGTCGTCTTATTCTGCTTGGCCCCGGTAATTGCTGCTTGCAGCTATATTTAGGGGCCAAGCACCGAAGGTGCGGAGGCACCTATTGTATCCGTTCGCGTTCTTATTATTATTATTCTTCTTCTTCTTCTTCTTCTTCCGCTCTTGGAGTCTATGGCAGCCCATAGAACCGATTGCGGGAAAGTTGTTTTGGTTTGACATTCTGATAGAGCACAGTCCCAACATTAAATACACCAATTTTGGTGTTTCTAAGTCATTCCCTCTAGCGCCACCACCTGTCCAAAGTTTCACTTTTATTTTGCTAATAACTTTTGAACTGTAAGGCCAATCAACAAAATTATTTTTTCCTCTGATTCCTGAGCTCATGCCGATTCGATTGCATCCTATGACTTCATTTTCTGTAATAAAAATATGGCCGCCATTTTGATTCATTCGAAAAACCTACTTTTTCGAACTCGTCCTAGACGGTTTGTCCGATTTGCACGAAAATTGAACCAGATCATCTTCAGGCAGTGCTGACCAAAAGTTATGGAATTCAAATTGATTCGTCAAACCGTTTTCAATAAACGCACGATCAAATTTTACGTAGCGCCTGCAAAAACAGTCGTAAGGCTGTATCTCTGCAACGGTTTATCGTATTCAGACCAAACTTGGTACATGTCATCACAAGCATGACCTGAGGCTACATGCTGCGTTTCGGCGCAGCGCCACCTACTGGTCCGGAGATATGAAAAATGGCTATTTTTGCTTATAACTTCTGAACAGTTTGTCCAAAAATCATAAAATTGGTCTCGTTAGATTCAGAGCAACATGCCGAGTCGACTGATATCCAATTTTACCATATCGGCCATTTTGACTGTCGGCCATTTTGAATTATGTGCTAAAATGCTGTATTTTATGAACGCATGAACGGATTGTTACGAAACTTGGCATGGGTCATCAGCACGATGTCCTGAAGGAGTGTGAGAAGTTTCGAAACAGCGCCACCTAGTGGGGAATTTTTTTTTTCAAATGCTTATAACTTTGGGTGCGGTCGACTTATTTTCACGAGACTCATCTAATTAGACTCCTGAAACCTTGCCGAGTCCTACGATACCAAACATGCTAGGTTTCGCCTTACGGTTTGTGTAGCGTTGTGATTTAGCGCTTAAAAAACATTAGGCTATATCTTCGAAACCGCTAGTCCGATCGAGACGAAACCACCGTCAGAAGTTTGGAAACATAGGTCGATAGCTATACGCCAATGCCCAAATGCGAAAATATTGATGTTTAGGGGTAGTAAAATTCAAACAAAGTCATGTGTCAGTCATTTTTTACGTGTTTTTTCATATAAATGTTTATAACTCTAAAGCAAATTGAGATATTTTCACCAAAACTGACACACATATGTATGGGCTCACTCTGAGGACACGTAAAAAAAATTGTGGGACTGAGCCTCTTGGTGGCGCTATAATAGAACAAAACATGAAATTCCCATTGACTTCAATACAGTTTTGTGAGATAAAATGCTATTTTCATTCAAAACCTACTTTTTCGAACTCCTCCCACACCGTTTGTCCGATTTTCACCAAAATCGAATCGTATCATCCCCAGACTGTGCCGACTAAAAGTTATGGATTTCGTGTCAATTGACGAAACCGTTTTCGTATAGCGCAGCAGCAAATTTGAGGCATGATGCTAATAGCACTATTCAGGCTTTATCTCTGCAATGCCTTGACATATTGACACCAAACTTTGTATGTGTCATTGTCTCCTCACTCTGACCACATCACATCAGTTTTGTAACTGCGCCACCTATTTGTCGAAAGTGATAATCCATTAAATCATATTTTTAATTACTGTTTCTATGATTTTTCAGCCATTTCGTCTAAAATCCTCTTTAAATGTCTTTAATTGCTCATTGTTGCAGTTGGTCTGACACTTTCAGACATGTCGGCATGTCTTGTCGTCTTATTCTGCTTGGCCCCGGTAATTGCTGCTTGCAGCTATATTTATTATTATTATTATTATTCTTCTTCCGCCATGGGAGTCTATGGCAGCCCATAGAACCGATTGCGGGAAAGTTGTTTTGGTTTGACATTCTGATAGAGGACAGTCCCAACATTAAATACACCAATTTTTGTGTTTCTAAGTCATTCCCTCTAGCGCCACCACCTGTCCAAAGTTTCACTTTTATTTTGCTAATAACTTTTGAACCGTAAGGCCAATCAACAAAATTCTTTTTTCCTCTTATTTCTGAGCTCATGCCGATTCGATTGCACCCTATGACGTCATTTTCCGTCATATAAATATGGCCGCCATTTTTAATTTTCTGACAAAGCTACTTTTTCGAACTCGTCCTAGACGGTTTGGCCGATTTGCACGAAAATTTAACCAGATCATCTTCAGGCAGTGCTGACCAAAAGTTATGGAATTCAAATTGATTCGTCAAACCGTTTTCAATAAACGCACGAACAAATTTTACGTAGCGCCTGCAAAAACAGTCGTAAGGCTGTATCTCTGCAACGGTTTATCGTATTCAGACCAAACTTGGTACATGTCATCACAAGCATGACCTGAGGCTACATGCTGCGTTTCGGCGCAGCGCCACCTTCTGGTCCGGAGATATGAAAAATGGCTATTTTTGCTTATAACTTCTGAACAGTTTGTCCAAAAATCATAAAATTGGTCTCGTTAGATTCAGGGCGACATGCCGAGTCGACTGATATCCAATTTTACCATATCGGCCATTTTGACTGTCGGCCATTTTGAATTATGTGCTAAAATGCTGTATTTTATGAACGCATGAACGGATTGTTACGAAACTTGGCATGGGTCATCAGCACGATGTCCTGAAGGAGTGTGAGAAGTTTCGAAACAGCGCCACCTAGTGGGGAATTTTTTTTTTCAAATGCTTATAACTTTGGGTGCGGTCGACTTATTTTCACGAGACTCATCTAATTAGACTCCTGAAACCTTGCCGAGTCCTACGATACCAAACATGCTAGGTTTCGCCTTATGGTTTGTGTAGCGTTGTGATTTAGCGCTTAAAAAACATTAGGCTATATCTTCGAAACCGCTTGTCCGATCGAGACGAAACCACCGTCAGAAGTTTGGAAACATAGGTCGATAGCTATACGCCAATGCCCAAATGCGAAAATATTGATGTTTAGGGGTAGTAAAATTCAAACAAAGTCATGTGTCAGTCATTTTTTACGTGTTTTTTCATATAAATGTTTATAACTCTAAAGCAAATTGAGATATTTTCACCAAAACTGACACACATATGTATGGGCTCACTCTGAGGACACGTAAAAAAAATTGTGGGACTGAGCCTCTTGGTGGCGCTATAATAGAACAAAACATGAAATTCCCATTGACTTCAATACAGTTTTGTGAGATAAAATGCTATTTTCATTCAAAACCTACTTTTTCGAACTCCTCCCACACCGTTTGTCCGATTTTCACCAAAATCGAATCGTATCATCCCCAGACTGTGCCGACTAAAAGTTATGGATTTCGTGTCAATTGACGAAACCGTTTTCGTATAGCGCAGCAGCAAATTTGAGGCATGATGCTAATAGCACTATTCAGTCTTTATCTCTGCAATGCCTTGACATATTGACACCAAACTTTGTATGTGTCATTGTCTCCTCACTCTGACCACATCACATCAGTTTTGTAACTGCGCCACCTATTTGTCGAAAGTGATAATCCATTAAATCATATTTTTAATTACTGTTTCTATGATTTTTCAGCCATTTCGTCTAAAATCCTCTTTAAATGTCTTTAATTGCTCATTGTTGCAGTTGGTCTGACACTTTCAGACATGTCGGCATGTCTTGTCGTCTTATTCTGCTTGGCCCCGGTAATTGCTGCTTGCAGCTATATTTATTATTATTATTCTTCCGCCATGGGAGTCTATGGCAGCCCATAGAACCGATTGCGGGAAAGTTGTTTTGGTTTGACATTCTGATAGAGGACCGTCTCAACATTAAATACACCAATTTTGGTGTTTCTAAGTCATTCCCTCTAGCGCCACCACCTGTCCAAAGTTTCACTTTTATTTTGCTAATAACTTTTGAACCGTAAGGCCAATCAGCGAAATTCTTTTTTCCTCTGATTCCTGAGCTCATGGCGATTCGATTGCACCCTATGACGTCATTTTCCGTCATAAAAATATGGCCGCCATCTTGAATTTTCAAAAAAAGCTACTTTTTCGAACTCGTCCTAGACGGTTTGTCCGATTTGCACGAAAATTGAACCAGATCATCTTCAGGTAGTGCTGACAAAAAGTTATGGAATTCAAATGGATTCGTCAAACCGTTTTCGATAAACGCACAAATACATTTTACGTAGCGCTAGCAAAAACAGTCGTAAGGCCGTATCTCCGCAACGGTTTATCGTATTCAGACCAAACTTGGTACTTGTACTCACAAGCATGACCTGAGGCTACATGCTGTGTTTCGGGGCAGCGCCACCTACTGGTCCGGAGATATGAAAAATGGCTATTTTTGCTTATAACTTCTGAACAGTTTGTCCAAAAATCATACAATTGGTCTCGTTAGATTCAGGGCAACATGCCGAGTCGACTGATGTCCAATTTGACCATATCGGTCATTTTGGCTGTCGGCCATTTTGAATTTTGTGCTAAAATTCTGTATTTTATGAACGCATGAACGGATTGTTACGAAACGTGGTATGGGTCATCAGCACAATGCCCTGAATGAGCCTGAGAAGTTTCGAAACAGCGCCACCTAGTGGTGAATTTTTTTTTTCAAATGCTTATAACTTTGGGTGTGGTCGACTTATTTTCACGAAACTCATCTTTTTAGACTCCTGAATCGTTGCCGAGTCCTACGATACCAAACATGCTAGGTTTCGCCTTACGGTTTGTGTAGCGTTGTGATTTAGCGCTTAAAAAACATTTGGCTATATCTTTGAAACCGCTAGTCCGATCGAGACGAAACCACCGTCAGAAGTTTGGAAACATAGGTCGATAGCTATACGCCAATGCCCAAATGCGAAAATATTGATGTTTAGGGGTACTAATTTCCAATCAAAGTCATGTGTCAGTCATTTTTTTCGTGTTTTTTCATATAAATGTCTATAACTCCGAAGCGAATTGAGATATTTTCACCAAAATTGACACACATATGTATGGGCTCACTCTGAGGACACGTAAAAAAAATTGTGGGACTGAGCCTCTTGGTGGCGCTATAATTGAACAAAATATGAAATTCCCATTGACTTCAATACAGTTTTGTGAAATAAAATGCTATACTAAACAAATGCATTGGTGTAATATTACGAAACTCAGATTGTGTCATCAGCACCATCCCCTGAAGGCAACCAAAATATTTCAAGACAGCGCCACCTAGTGGTCAAAAGTTATAAAAAAATTTCCAAAAAGGCTAATAACTTTTGAATAAATCTGGCTATTGAAATTCCACGGTTCTTAATAGATTCCTTGGGTCAAGCCGAGAACATAGATACCAAGTTTTCCTTATTTGGCCAAACTTCCTGTCCGCCATCTTGATTTTCATTCAAAACCTACTTTTTCGAACTCCTCCTAGACCGTTTGTCCGATTTTCACCAAAATCGAATCGTATCATCTCCAGACTGTGCCGACAAAAAGTTATGGATTTCGTGTCGATTGATGAAACCGTTTTCGTATAGCGCAGCAGCAAAGTTGAGGCATGATGCCAAAATGACTATTCAGGCTTTATATCTGCAATGCCTCGACATATTGACACAAAACTTTGTATGTGTCACTGTCTACTTACTCTGACCACACCACATCAATTTCGTAACAGCGCCACCTTTTGGTCAAAAGTGACAATCCATTAAATCATATTTTGAATCACTTTTTACATGATTTTTCAGCCATTTCGCCTAAAATCCTCTTTAAATGTCTTTAATTGCTCATTGTTGCAGTTGGTCTGACACTTTCAGACATGTCGGCATGTCTTGTCGTCTTATTCTGCTTGGCCCCGGTAATTGCTGCTTGCAGCTATATTTATTAGGGGCCAAGCACCGAAGGTGCGGAGGCACCTATTGTATCTGTTCCCGTTCTTATTATTATTCTTCTTCTTCCGCCATGGGAGTCTATGGCAGCCCATAGAACCGATTGCGGGAAAGTTGTTTTGGTTTGACATTCTGATAGAGGACAGTCCCAACATTAAGTACACCAATTTTGGTGTTTCTAAGTCATTCCCTCTAGCGCCACCACCTGTCCAAAGTTTCACTTTTACTTTGCTAATAACTTTTGAACCGTAAGGCCAATCAGCGAAATCCTTTTTTCCTCTGATTCCTGAGCTCATGACGATTCGATTGCACCCTATATCGTCATTTTCCGTCATAAAAACATGGCCGCCATTTAGAATTTTCCTAAAAAGGTACTTTTTCGAACTCGTCCTAGACGGTTTGTCCGATTTGCACGAAAATTGAATCGGATCATCTTCAGCCAGGGGTGACAAAAAGTTATTAAAATCTTGTTGATTCGTCAAACCGTTTTCGATAAACGCTCGAACAAATTTTACGTAGCGCTTGCAAAAACAGTCGTAAGGCCGTATCTCCGCAACGGTTTATCGTATTCAGACCAAACTTGGTACATGTACTCACAAGCATGACCTGAGGCTACATGCTGCGTTTCGGCACAGCGCCACCTACAGGTCCGGAGATATGAAAAATGGCTATTTTTGCTTTTAACTTCTGAACAGTTTGTCCAAAAATCATAAAATTGGTCTTGATAGATTCAGGGCGTCATGCCGAGTCGAATGATATCCAATTTTGCCATATCGGCCAATTTGACTGTCGGCCATTTTGAATTTTGTGCTAAAATGCTGTATTTTAACAACGCATGAACGGATTGTTACGAACCTTGGTATGGGTCATCAGCACGATGTCCTGAAGGAGTGTGAGAAGTTTCGAAACAGCGCCACCTAGTGGTGAATTTTTTTTTTCAAATGCTTATAACTTTGGGTGTGATCGACTTATTTTCACGAAACTCATCTTTTTAGACTCCTGAATCGTTGCCGAGTCCTACGATACCAAACATGTTAGGTTTCGCCTTACGGTTTGTGTAGCGTTGTGATTTAGCGCTTAAAAAACATTTGGCTATATCTTCGAAACCGCTAGTCCGATCGAGACGAAACCACCGTCAGAAGTTTGGAAACATAGGTCGATAGCTATACGCCAATGCCCAAATGCGAAAATATTGATGTTTAGGGGTACTAATTTCCAATCAAAGTCATGTGTCAGTCATTTTTTTCGTGTTTTTTCATATAAATGTCTATAACTCCGAAGTGAATTGAGATATTTTCACCAAAATTGACACACATATGTATGGGCTCACTCTGAGGACATGTAAAAAAAATGGTTTGACTGAGCCTCTTGGTGGCGCTATAATAGAACAAAACATGAAATTCCCATAGACTTCAATACAGTTTTGTGAAATAAAATGCTATACTAAACAAATGCATTGGTTTAATATTATGAAACTCAGTATGTGCCATCAGCACCATACCCTGAAGGTACCCAAAATATTTCGAGACAGCGCCACCTTGTGGTCAAAAGTTATAACAAAATTTACAAAAAGGCTAATTACTTTTGATAACATCTGCCTTTTGAAATGCCATTGGTCTTCTTACATTCCTTGGGTCAAGCCGAGAACATAGATACCAAGTTTTCCTTATTTGGCCTATTTTCCTGTGCGCCATCTTGATTTTTATTCAAAACATACTTTTTCGAACTCCTCCTACACCGTTTGTCCGATTTTCACCAAAATCGAATCGTATCATCTCCAGACCGTGCCGACTAAAAGTTATTGATTTCGTGTCGATTGACGAAACCGTTTTCGTATACCGCAGCAGCAAAGTTGAGGCATGATGCCAAAGGCACTATTCAGGCTTTATCTCTGCAATGCCTTGACATATTGACACCAAACTTTGTATGTGTCATTGTCACTTCACTCTGACCGCATCACATCAGGTTTGTAACTGCGCCACCTATTGGTTGAAAGTGATAATCCATTAAATCATATTTTTATTTACTGTTTCTATGATTTTTCAGGCATTTGGCCTAAAATACTCTTTAATGTCTTTAATTGCTCATTGTTGCAGTTGGTCTGACACTTTCAGCAATGTTGGCATGTCTTGTCATCTGATTGTGCTTGGCCCCGGTAATGGCTGCTTGCAGCTATATTTAGGGGCCAAGCACCGAAGGTGCGGAGGCACCTATTGTATCTGTTCCGTTTCTTATTATTATTATTATTATTATTATTATTATTATTATTATTATTCTTCCGCCATGGGAGTCTATGGCAGCCCATAGAACCGATTGCGGGAAAGTTGTTTTGGTTTGACATTCTGATAGAGGACCGTCTCAACATTAAATACACCAATTTTGGTGTTTCTAAGTCATTCCCTCTAGCGCCACCACCTGTCCAAAGTTTCACTTTTATTTTGCTAATAACTTTTGAACCGTAAGGCCAATCAGCGAAATTCTTTTCTCCTCTGATTCCTGAGCTCATGGCGATTCGATAGCACCCTATGACGTCATTTGCCGTCATAAAAATATGGCCGCCATCTTGAATTTTCAAAAAAAGCTACTTTTTCGAACTCGTCCTAGACGGTTTGTCCGATTTGCACGAAAATTGAACCAGATCATCTTCAGGTAGTGCTGACAAAAAGTTATGGAATTCAAATGGATTCGTCAAACCGTTTTCAATAAACGCACAAATATATTTTACGTAGCGCTAGCAAAAACAGTCGTAAGGCCGTATCTCCGCAACGGTTTATCGTATTCAGACCAAACTTGGTACATGTACTCACAAGCATGACCTGAGGCTACATGCTGTGTTTCGGCGCAGCGCCACCTACTGGTCCGGAGATATGAAAAATGGCTATTTTTGCTTATTACTTCTGAACAGTTTGTCCAAAAATCATACAATTGGTCTCGTTAGATTCAGGGCAACATGCCGAGTCGACTGATATCCAATTTGACCATATCGGTCATTTTGGCTGTCGGCCATTTTGAATTTTGTGCTAAAATTCTGTATTTTATGAACGCATGAACGGATTGTTACGAAACGTGGTATGGGTCATCAGCACAATGCCCTGAATGAGCCTGAGAAGTTTCGAAACAGCGCCACCTAGTGGTGAATTTTTTTTTTCAAATGCTTATAACTTTGGGTGTGGTCGACTTATTTTCACGAAACTCATCTTTTTAGACTCCTGAATCGTTGCCGAGTCCTACGATACCAAACATGCTAGGTTTTGCCTTACGGTTTGTGTAGCGTTGTGATTTAGCGCTTAAAAAACATTTGGCTATATCTTTGAAACCGCTAGTCCGATCGAGACGAAACCACCGTCAGAAGTTTGGAAACATAGGTCGATAGCTATACGCCAATGCCCAAATGCGAAAATATTGATGTTTAGGGGTACTAATTTCCAATCAAAGTCATGTGTCAGTCATTTTTTTCGTGTTTTTTCATATAAATGTCTATAACTCCGAAGCGAATTGAGATATTTTCACCAAAATTGACACACATATGTATGGGCTCACTCTGAGGACACGTAAAAAAAATTGTGGGACTGAGCCTCTTGGTGGCGCTATAATTGAACAAAATATGAAATTCCCATTGACTTCAATACAGTTTTGTGAAATAAAATGCTATACTAAACAAATGCATTGGTGTAATATTACGAAACTCAGATTGTGTCATCAGCACCATCCCCTGAAGGCAACCAAAATATTTCAAGACAGCGCCACCTAGTGGTCAAAAGTTATAACAAAATTTCCAAAAAGGCTAATAACTTTTGAATACATCTGGCTATTGAAATGCCACTGGTCTTAATAGATTCCTTGGGTCAAGCCGAGAACATAGATACCAAGTTTTCCTTATTTGGCCAAACTTCCTGTCCGCCATCTTGATTTTCATTCAAAACCTACTTTTTCGAACTCCTCCTAGACCGTTTGTCCGATTTTCACCAAAATCGAATCGTATCATCTCCAGACTGTGCCGACAAAAAGTTATGGATTTCGTGTCGATTGATGAAACCGTTTTCGTATAGCACAGCAGCAAAGTTGAGGCATGATGCCAAAATGACTATTCAGGCTTTATATCTGCAATGCCTTGACATATTGACACAAAACTTTGTATGTGTCACTGTCTCCTTACTCTGACCACACCACATCAATTTCGTAACAGCGCCACCTTTTGGTCAAAAGTGACAATCCATTAAATCATATTTTGAATCACTTTTTACATGATTTTTCAGCCATTTCGCCTAAAATCCTCTTTAAATGTCTTTAATTGCTCATTGTTGCAGTTGGTCTGACACTTTCAGACATGTTGGCATGTCTTGTCGTCTTATTCTGCTTGGCCCCGGTAATTGCTGCTTGCAGCTATATTTATTATTATTATTATTATTCTTCCGCCATGGGAGTCTATGGCAGCCCATAGAACCGATTGCGGGAAAGTTGTTTTGGTTTGACATTCTGATAGAGGACCGTCTCAACATTAAATACACCAATTTTGGTGTTTCTAAGTCATTCCCTCTAGCGCCACCACCTGTCCAAAGTTTCACTTTTATTTTGCTAATAACTTTTGAACCAAAAGGCCAATCAGCGAAATTCTTTTTTCCTCTGATTCCTGAGCTCATGGCGATTCGATTGCACCCTATGACGTCATTTTCCGTCATAAAAATATGGCCGCCATCTTGAATTTTCAAAAAAAGCTACTTTTTCGAACTCGTCCTAGACGGTTTGTCCGATTTGCACGAAAATTGAACCAGATCATCTTCAGGTAGTGCTGACAAAAAGTTATGGAATTCAAATGGATTCGTCAAACCGTTTTCGATAAACGCACAAATACATTTTACGTAGCGCTAGCAAAAACAGTCGTAAGGCCGTATCTCCGCAACGGTTTATCGTATTCAGACCAAACTTGGTACTTGTACTCACAAGCATGACCTGAGGCTACATGCTGTGTTTCGGGGCAGCGCCACCTACTGGTCCGGAGATATGAAAAATGGCTATTTTTGCTTATAACTTCTGAACAGTTTGTCCAAAAATCATACAATTGGTCTCGTTAGATTCAGGGCAACATGCCGAGTCGACTGATGTCCAATTTGACCATATCGGTCATTTTGGCTGTCGGCCATTTTGAATTTTGTGCTAAAATTCTGTATTTTATGAACGCATGAACGGATTGTTACGAAACGTGGTATGGGTCATCAGCACAATGCCCTGAATGAGCCTGAGAAGTTTCGAAACAGCGCCACCTAGTGGTGAATTTTTTTTTTCAAATGCTTATAACTTTGGGTGTGGTCGACTTATTTTCACGAAACTCATCTTTTTAGACTCCTGAATCGTTGCCGAGTCCTACGATACCAAACATGCTAGGTTTCGCCTTACGGTTTGTGTAGCGTTGTGATTTAGCGCTTAAAAAACATTTGGCTATATCTTTGAAACCGCTAGTCCGATCGAGACGAAACCACCGTCAGAAGTTTGGAAACATAGGTCGATAGCTATACGCCAATGCCCAAATGCGAAAATATTGATGTTTAGGGGTACTAATTTCCAATCAAAGTCATGTGTCAGTCATTTTTTTCGTGTTTTTTCATATAAATGTCTATAACTCCGAAGCGAATTGAGATATTTTCACCAAAATTGACACACATATGTATGGGCTCACTCTGAGGACACGTAAAAAAAATTGTGGGACTGAGCCTCTTGGTGGCGCTATAATTGAACAAAATATGAAATTCCCATTGACTTCAATACAGTTTTGTGAAATAAAATGCTATACTAAACAAATGCATTGGTGTAATATTACGAAACTCAGATTGTGTCATCAGCACCATCCCCTGAAGGCAACCAAAATATTTCAAGACAGCGCCACCTAGTGGTCAAAAGTTATAAAAAAATTTCCAAAAAGGCTAATAACTTTTGAATAAATCTGGCTATTGAAATTCCACGGTTCTTAATAGATTCCTTGGGTCAAGCCGAGAACATAGATACCAAGTTTTCCTTATTTGGCCAAACTTCCTGTCCGCCATCTTGATTTTCATTCAAAACCTACTTTTTCGAACTCCTCCTAGACCGTTTGTCCGATTTTCACCAAAATCGAATCGTATCATCTCCAGACTGTGCCGACAAAAAGTTATGGATTTCGTGTCGATTGATGAAACCGTTTTCGTATAGCGCAGCAGCAAAGTTGAGGCATGATGCCAAAATGACTATTCAGGCTTTATATCTGCAATGCCTCGACATATTGACACAAAACTTTGTATGTGTCACTGTCTACTTACTCTGACCACACCACATCAATTTCGTAACAGCGCCACCTTTTGGTCAAAAGTGACAATCCATTAAATCATATTTTGAATCACTTTTTACATGATTTTTCAGCCATTTCGCCTAAAATCCTCTTTAAATGTCTTTAATTGCTCATTGTTGCAGTTGGTCTGACACTTTCAGACATGTCGGCATGTCTTGTCGTCTTATTCTGCTTGGCCCCGGTAATTGCTGCTTGCAGCTATATTTATTAGGGGCCAAGCACCGAAGGTGCGGAGGCACCTATTGTATCTGTTCCCGTTCTTATTATTATTCTTCTTCTTCCGCCATGGGAGTCTATGGCAGCCCATAGAACCGATTGCGGGAAAGTTGTTTTGGTTTGACATTCTGATAGAGGACAGTCCCAACATTAAGTACACCAATTTTGGTGTTTCTAAGTCATTCCCTCTAGCGCCACCACCTGTCCAAAGTTTCACTTTTACTTTGCTAATAACTTTTGAACCGTAAGGCCAATCAGCGAAATCCTTTTTTCCTCTGATTCCTGAGCTCATGACGATTCGATTGCACCCTATATCGTCATTTTCCGTCATAAAAACATGGCCGCCATTTAGAATTTTCCTAAAAAGGTACTTTTTCGAACTCGTCCTAGACGGTTTGTCCGATTTGCACGAAAATTGAATCGGATCATCTTCAGCCAGGGGTGACAAAAAGTTATTAAAATCTTGTTGATTCGTCAAACCGTTTTCGATAAACGCTCGAACAAATTTTACGTAGCGCTTGCAAAAACAGTCGTAAGGCCGTATCTCCGCAACGGTTTATCGTATTCAGACCAAACTTGGTACATGTACTCACAAGCATGACCTGAGGCTACATGCTGCGTTTCGGCACAGCGCCACCTACAGGTCCGGAGATATGAAAAATGGCTATTTTTGCTTTTAACTTCTGAACAGTTTGTCCAAAAATCATAAAATTGGTCTTGATAGATTCAGGGCGTCATGCCGAGTCGAATGATATCCAATTTTGCCATATCGGCCAATTTGACTGTCGGCCATTTTGAATTTTGTGCTAAAATGCTGTATTTTAACAACGCATGAACGGATTGTTACGAACCTTGGTATGGGTCATCAGCACGATGTCCTGAAGGAGTGTGAGAAGTTTCGAAACAGCGCCACCTAGTGGTGAATTTTTTTTTTCAAATGCTTATAACTTTGGGTGTGATCGACTTATTTTCACGAAACTCATCTTTTTAGACTCCTGAATCGTTGCCGAGTCCTACGATACCAAACATGTTAGGTTTCGCCTTACGGTTTGTGTAGCGTTGTGATTTAGCGCTTAAAAAACATTTGGCTATATCTTCGAAACCGCTAGTCCGATCGAGACGAAACCACCGTCAGAAGTTTGGAAACATAGGTCGATAGCTATACGCCAATGCCCAAATGCGAAAATATTGATGTTTAGGGGTACTAATTTCCAATCAAAGTCATGTGTCAGTCATTTTTTTCGTGTTTTTTCATATAAATGTCTATAACTCCGAAGTGAATTGAGATATTTTCACCAAAATTGACACACATATGTATGGGCTCACTCTGAGGACATGTAAAAAAAATGGTTTGACTGAGCCTCTTGGTGGCGCTATAATAGAACAAAACATGAAATTCCCATAGACTTCAATACAGTTTTGTGAAATAAAATGCTATACTAAACAAATGCATTGGTTTAATATTATGAAACTCAGTATGTGCCATCAGCACCATACCCTGAAGGTACCCAAAATATTTCGAGACAGCGCCACCTTGTGGTCAAAAGTTATAACAAAATTTACAAAAAGGCTAATTACTTTTGATAACATCTGCCTTTTGAAATGCCATTGGTCTTCTTACATTCCTTGGGTCAAGCCGAGAACATAGATACCAAGTTTTCCTTATTTGGCCTATTTTCCTGTGCGCCATCTTGATTTTTATTCAAAACATACTTTTTCGAACTCCTCCTACACCGTTTGTCCGATTTTCACCAAAATCGAATCGTATCATCTCCAGACCGTGCCGACTAAAAGTTATTGATTTCGTGTCGATTGACGAAACCGTTTTCGTATACCGCAGCAGCAAAGTTGAGGCATGATGCCAAAGGCACTATTCAGGCTTTATCTCTGCAATGCCTTGACATATTGACACCAAACTTTGTATGTGTCATTGTCACTTCACTCTGACCGCATCACATCAGGTTTGTAACTGCGCCACCTATTGGTTGAAAGTGATAATCCATTAAATCATATTTTTATTTACTGTTTCTATGATTTTTCAGGCATTTGGCCTAAAATACTCTTTAATGTCTTTAATTGCTCATTGTTGCAGTTGGTCTGACACTTTCAGCAATGTTGGCATGTCTTGTCATCTGATTGTGCTTGGCCCCGGTAATGGCTGCTTGCAGCTATATTTAGGGGCCAAGCACCGAAGGTGCGGAGGCACCTATTGTATCTGTTCCGTTTCTTATTATTATTATTATTATTATTATTATTATTATTATTATTATTCTTCCGCCATGGGAGTCTATGGCAGCCCATAGAACCGATTGCGGGAAAGTTGTTTTGGTTTGACATTCTGATAGAGGACCGTCTCAACATTAAATACACCAATTTTGGTGTTTCTAAGTCATTCCCTCTAGCGCCACCACCTGTCCAAAGTTTCACTTTTATTTTGCTAATAACTTTTGAACCGTAAGGCCAATCAGCGAAATTCTTTTCTCCTCTGATTCCTGAGCTCATGGCGATTCGATAGCACCCTATGACGTCATTTGCCGTCATAAAAATATGGCCGCCATCTTGAATTTTCAAAAAAAGCTACTTTTTCGAACTCGTCCTAGACGGTTTGTCCGATTTGCACGAAAATTGAACCAGATCATCTTCAGGTAGTGCTGACAAAAAGTTATGGAATTCAAATGGATTCGTCAAACCGTTTTCAATAAACGCACAAATATATTTTACGTAGCGCTAGCAAAAACAGTCGTAAGGCCGTATCTCCGCAACGGTTTATCGTATTCAGACCAAACTTGGTACATGTACTCACAAGCATGACCTGAGGCTACATGCTGTGTTTCGGCGCAGCGCCACCTACTGGTCCGGAGATATGAAAAATGGCTATTTTTGCTTATTACTTCTGAACAGTTTGTCCAAAAATCATACAATTGGTCTCGTTAGATTCAGGGCAACATGCCGAGTCGACTGATATCCAATTTGACCATATCGGTCATTTTGGCTGTCGGCCATTTTGAATTTTGTGCTAAAATTCTGTATTTTATGAACGCATGAACGGATTGTTACGAAACGTGGTATGGGTCATCAGCACAATGCCCTGAATGAGCCTGAGAAGTTTCGAAACAGCGCCACCTAGTGGTGAATTTTTTTTTTCAAATGCTTATAACTTTGGGTGTGGTCGACTTATTTTCACGAAACTCATCTTTTTAGACTCCTGAATCGTTGCCGAGTCCTACGATACCAAACATGCTAGGTTTTGCCTTACGGTTTGTGTAGCGTTGTGATTTAGCGCTTAAAAAACATTTGGCTATATCTTTGAAACCGCTAGTCCGATCGAGACGAAACCACCGTCAGAAGTTTGGAAACATAGGTCGATAGCTATACGCCAATGCCCAAATGCGAAAATATTGATGTTTAGGGGTACTAATTTCCAATCAAAGTCATGTGTCAGTCATTTTTTTCGTGTTTTTTCATATAAATGTCTATAACTCCGAAGCGAATTGAGATATTTTCACCAAAATTGACACACATATGTATGGGCTCACTCTGAGGACACGTAAAAAAAATTGTGGGACTGAGCCTCTTGGTGGCGCTATAATTGAACAAAATATGAAATTCCCATTGACTTCAATACAGTTTTGTGAAATAAAATGCTATACTAAACAAATGCATTGGTGTAATATTACGAAACTCAGATTGTGTCATCAGCACCATCCCCTGAAGGCAACCAAAATATTTCAAGACAGCGCCACCTAGTGGTCAAAAGTTATAACAAAATTTCCAAAAAGGCTAATAACTTTTGAATACATCTGGCTATTGAAATGCCACTGGTCTTAATAGATTCCTTGGGTCAAGCCGAGAACATAGATACCAAGTTTTCCTTATTTGGCCAAACTTCCTGTCCGCCATCTTGATTTTCATTCAAAACCTACTTTTTCGAACTCCTCCTAGACCGTTTGTCCGATTTTCACCAAAATCGAATCGTATCATCTCCAGACTGTGCCGACAAAAAGTTATGGATTTCGTGTCGATTGATGAAACCGTTTTCGTATAGCACAGCAGCAAAGTTGAGGCATGATGCCAAAATGACTATTCAGGCTTTATATCTGCAATGCCTTGACATATTGACACAAAACTTTGTATGTGTCACTGTCTCCTTACTCTGACCACACCACATCAATTTCGTAACAGCGCCACCTTTTGGTCAAAAGTGACAATCCATTAAATCATATTTTGAATCACTTTTTACATGATTTTTCAGCCATTTCGCCTAAAATCCTCTTTAAATGTCTTTAATTGCTCATTGTTGCAGTTGGTCTGACACTTTCAGACATGTTGGCATGTCTTGTCGTCTTATTCTGCTTGGCCCCGGTAATTGCTGCTTGCAGCTATATTTATTATTATTATTATTATTCTTCCGCCATGGGAGTCTATGGCAGCCCATAGAACCGATTGCGGGAAAGTTGTTTTGGTTTGACATTCTGATAGAGGACCGTCTCAACATTAAATACACCAATTTTGGTGTTTCTAAGTCATTCCCTCTAGCGCCACCACCTGTCCAAAGTTTCACTTTTATTTTGCTAATAACTTTTGAACCAAAAGGCCAATCAGCGAAATTCTTTTTTCCTCTGATTCCTGAGCTCATGGCGATTCGATTGCACCCTATGACGTCATTTGCCGTCATAAAAATATGACCGCCATCTTGAATTTTCAAAAAAAGCTACTTTTTCGAACTCGTCCTAGACGGTTTGTCCGATTTGCACGAAAATTGAACCAGATCATCTTCAGGTAGTGCTGACAAAAAGTTATGGAATTCAAATGGATTCGTCAAACCGTTTTCAATAAACGCACAAATACATTTTACGTAGCGCTAGCAAAAACAGTCGTAAGGCCGTATCTCCGCAACGGTTTATCGTATTCAGACCAAACTTGGTACTTGTACTCACAAGCATGACCTGAGGCTACATGCTGTGTTTCGGCGCAGCGCCACCTACTGGTCCGGAGATATGAAAAATGGCTATTTTTGCTTATAACTTCTGAACAGTTTGTCCAAAAATCATACAATTGGTCTCGTTAGATTCAGGGCAACATGCCGAGTCGACTGATATCCAATTTGACCATATCGGTCATTTTGGCTGTCGGCCATTTTGAATTTTGTGCTAAAATTCTGTATTTTATGAACGCATGAACGGATTGTTACGAAACGTGGTATGGGTCATCAGCACAATGCCCTGAATGAGCCTGAGAAGTTTCGAAACAGCGCCACCTAGTGGTGAATTTTTTTTTTCAAATGCTTATAACTTTGGGTGTGGTCGACTTATTTTCACGAAACTCATCTTTTTAGACTCCTGAATCGTTGCCGAGTCCTACGATACCAAACATGCTAGGTTTCGCCTTACGGTTTGTGTAGCGTTGTGATTTAGCGCTTAAAAAACATTTGGCTATATCTTTGAAACCGCTAGTCCGATCGAGACGAAACCACCGTCAGAAGTTTGGAAACATAGGTCGATAGCTATATGCCAATGCCCAAATGCGAAAATATTGATGTTTAGGGGTACTAATTTCCAATCAAAGTCATGTGTCAGTCATTTTTTTCGTGTTTTTTCATATAAATGTCTATAACTCCGAAGCGAATTGAGATATTTTCACCAAAATTGACACACATATGTATGGGCTCACTCTGAGGACACGTAAAAAAAATTGTGGGACTGAGCCTCTTGGTGGCGCTATAATTGAACAAAATATGAAATTCCCATTGACTTCAATACAGTTTTGTGAAATAAAATGCTATACTAAACAAATGCATTGGTGTAATATTACGAAACTCAAATTTTGTCATCAGCACCATCCCCTGAAGGCAACCAAAATATTTCAAGATAGCGCCACCTAGTGGTCAAAAGTTATAACAAAATTTCCAAAAAGGCTAATAACTTTTGAATAAATCTGGCTATTGAAATTCCACGGTTCTTAATAGATTCCTTGGGTCAAGCCGAGAACATAGATACCAAGTTTTCCTTATTTGGCCAAACTTCCTGTCCGCCATCTTGATTTTCATTCAAAACCTACTTTTTCAAACTCCTCCTAGACCGTTTGTCCGATTTTCACCAAAATCGAATCGTATCATCTCCAGACTGTGCCGACAAAAAGTTATGGATTTCGTGTCGATTGATGAAACCGTTTTCGTATAGCACAGCAGCAAAGTTGAGGCATGATGCCAAAATGACTATTCAGGCTTTATATCTGCAATGCCTCGACATATTGACACAAAACTTTGTATGTGTCACTGTCTCCTTACTCTGACCACACCACATCAATTTCGTAACAGCGCCACCTTTTGGTCAAAAGTGACAATCCATTAAATCATATTTTGAATCACTTTTTACATGATTTTTCAGCCATTTCGCCTAAAATCCTCTTTAAATGTCTTTAATTGCTCATTGTTGCAGTTGGTCTGACACTTTCAGACATGTTGGCATGTCTTGTCGTCTTATTCTGCTTGGCCCCGGTAATTGCTGCTTGCAGCTATATTTAGGGGCCAAGCACCGAAGGTGCGGAGGCACCTATTGTATCTGTTCCCGTTCTTATTATTATTATTCTTCCTTCTTCCAACTGGGAGTCTATGGCAGCCCATAGAACCGAATGCGGGAAAGTTGTTTTGGTTTGACATTCTGATAGAGGACAGTCCCAACATTAAATACACCAATTTTGGTGTGTCTAAGTCATTACCTCTAGCGCCACCACCTGTCCAAAGTTTCACTTTTATTTTGCTAATAACTTTTGAACCGTAAGGCCAATCAACAAAATTCCTTTTCTCTCTGATTCCTGAGCTCATGCCAATTCGATTGCACCCTATGACGTCATTTCCGTCATAACAATATGGCCGCCATTTTGAATTTATCTAAAAAGCTACTTTTTCGAACTCGTCCTAGACGGTTTGTTCAATTTGCACGAAAATTAAACCAGATCATCTACAGACCATGCTGACAAAAAGTTATGGAATTCAAGTTGATTCGCTTAACAGTTTTCGATAAACCCACGAATAAATTTTACGTAGCGCTTGCGACAACAGATGTAAAGCCGTATCTCCGCAACGCTTTATCAGATTCAGACCAAAGTTGGTACATGTCATCACAAGCATGACCTGAGGCTACATGCTGTGTTTCGGCGCAGCGCCACCTACTGGTCCGGAGATATGAAAAATGGCTATTTTTGCTTATAACTTCTGAACAGTTTGTCCAAAAATCATAAAATTGGTCTTGATAGATTCAGGGCGACATGCCGAGTCGACTGATATCCAATTTTGCCATATCGGCCATTTTGACTGTCGGCCATTTTGAATTATGTGCTAAAATGCTGTATTTTAGGAATGCATGAACGGATTGTTACGAAACTTGGCATGGGTCATCAGCACGATGCCCTGAATGAGCCTGAGAAGTTTCGAAACAGCGCCACCTAGTGGTGAATTTTTTCTTCCAAATGCTTATAACTATGGGTGTGGTCGACTTATTTTCACGAAACTCATCTTTTTAGACTCCTGAATCGTTGCCGAGTCCTACGATACCAAACATGCTAGGTTTCGCCTTACGGTTTGTGTAGCGTTGTGATTTAGCGCTTAAAAAACATTTGGCTATATCTTTGAAACCGCTAGTCCGATCGAGACGAAACCACCGTCAGAAGTTTGGAAACATAGGTCGATAGCTATACGCCAATGCCCAAATGCGAAAATATTGATGATTAGGGGTACTAATTTCCAATCAAAGTCATGTGTCAGTCATTTTTTTCGTGTTTTTTCATATAAATGTCTATAACTCCGAAGCGAATTGAGATATTTTCACCAAAATTGACACACATATGTATGGGCTCACTCTGAGGACATGTAAAAAAAATTGTGGGACTGAGCCTCTTGGTGGCGCTATAATTGAACAAAATATGAAATTCCCATTGACTTCAATGCAGTTTTGTGAAATAAAATGCTATACTTAACAAATGCATTGGTGTAATATTACGAAACTCAGAATGTGCCATCAGCACCATCCCCTGAAGGTACCCAAAATATTTAGAGACAGCGCCACCTAGTGGTCAAAAGTTATAACAACATTTCCAAAACTGCTAATAACTTTTGAATACATCGGCCTATGTAAATGCCACTGGTCTTAATAGATTCCTTGGGTCAAGCCGAGAACATAGATACCAAATTTTCCTTATTTGGTCAAACTTCTTGTCCGCCATCTTGATTTTCATTCAAAACCTACTTTTTCGAACTCCTCCTAGACCGTTTGTCCGATTTTCACCAAAATTGAATCGTATCATCTCCAGACCGTGCCGACTAAAATTTATGGATTTCGTGTCGATAGACGAAACCGTTTTCGTATAGCGCAGCAACAAAGTTGAGGCATGATGCTAATAGCACTAATTAAGGCTTTATCTCTGCAATGCCTTGACATATTGACACCAAACTTTGTATGTGTCATTGTAACTTCACTCTGACCACATCACATCAGTTTTGTAACTGCGCCACCTATTGGTCGAAAGTGATAATCCATCAAATCATATTTTTAATTATTGTTTCTATGATTTTTCAGGCATTTTGCCAAAAATCCTCTTTAAATGTCTTTAATTGCTCATTGTTGCAGTTGGTCTGACACTTTCAGACATGTTGGCATGTCTTGTCGTCTTATTCTGCTTGGCCCCGGTAATTGCTGCTTGCAGCTATATTTAGGGGCCAAGCACCGAAGGTGCGGAGGCACCTATTGTATCTGTTCCGTTTCTTATTATTATTATTAGGGGCCAAGCACCGAAGGTGCGGAGGCACCTATTGTATCTGTTCCGTTTCTTATTATTATTATTATTATTATTAGGGGCCAAGCACCGAAGGTGCGGAGGCACCTATTGTTTTCGTTCCCGTTCTTATTATTATTATTATTATTATTATTCTTCCTTCTTCCGACTGGGAGTCTATGGCAGCCCATAGAACCGATTGCGGGAAAGTTGTTTTGGTTTGACATTCTGATAGAGGACCGTCTCAACATTAAATACACCAATTTTGGTGTTTCTAAGTCATTCCCTCTAGCGCCACCACCTGTCCAAAGTTTCACTTTTATTTTGCTAATAACTTTTGAACCGTAAGGCCAATCAACAAAATTCTTTTTTCCTCTTATTTCTGAGCTCATGCCGATTCGATTGCACCCTATGACGTCATTTTCCGTCATATAAATATGGCCGCCATTTTAAATTTTCTGAAAAAGCTACTTTTTCGAACTCGTCCTAGACGGTTTGTCCGATTTGCACGAAAATTGAACCAGATCATCTTCAGGCAGTGTTGACCAAAAGTTATGGAATTCAAATTGATTCGTCAAACCGTTTTCGATAAACGCACGAATACATTTTACGTAGCGCTAGCAAAAACAGTCGTAAGGCTGTATCTCCGCAAAGGTTTATCGTATTCAGACCAATCTTGCTACATGTACTCACAAGCATGACCTGAGGCTACATGCTGCGTTTCGGCGCAGCGCCACCTACTGGTCCGGAGATATGAAAAATGGCTATTTTTGCTTATAACTTCTGAACAGTTTGTCCAAAAATCATACAATTGGTCTCGTTAGATTCAGGGCAACATGCCGAGTCGACTGATATCCAATTTGACCATATCGGTCATTTTGGCTGTCGGCCATTTTGAATTTTGTGCTAAAATTCTGTATTTTATGAACGCATGAACGGATTGTTACGAAACGTGGTATGGGTCATCAGCACAATGCCCTGAATGAGCCTGAGAAGTTTCGAAACAGCGCCACCTAGTGGTGAATTTTTTTTTTCAAATGCTTATAACTTTGGGTGTGGTCGACTTATTTTCACGAAACTCATCTTTTTAGACTCCTGAATCGTTGCCGAGTCCTACGATACCAAACATGCTAGGTTTCGCCTTACGGTTTGTGTAGCGTTGTGATTTAGCGCTTAAAAAACATTTGGCTATATCTTTGAAACCGCTAGTCCGATCGAGACGAAACCACCGTCAGAAGTTTGGAAACATAGGTCGATAGCTATACGCCAATGCCCAAATGCGAAAATATTGATGTTTAGGGGTACTAATTTCCAATCAAAGTCATGTGTCAGTCATTTTTTTCGTGTTTTTTCATATAAATGTCTATAACTCCGAAGCGAATTGAGATATTTTCACCAAAATTGACACACATATGTATGGGCTCACTCTGAGGACACGTAAAAAAAATTGTGGGACTGAGCCTCTTGGTGGCGCTATAATTGAACAAAATATGAAATTCCCATTGACTTCAATACAGTTTTGTGAAATACAATGCTATACTAAACAAATGCATTGGTGTAATATTACGAAACTCAGATTGTGTCATCAGCACCATCCCCTGAAGGCAACCAAAATATTTCAAGACAGCGCCACCTAGTGGTCAAAAGTTATAACAAAATTTCCAAAAAGGCTAATAACTTTTGAATAAATCTGGCTATTGAAATTCCACGGTTCTTAATAGATTCCTTGGGTCAAGCCGAGAACATAGATACCAAGTTTTCCTTATTTGGCCAAACTTCCTGTCCGCCATCTTGATTTTCATTCAAAACCTACTTTTTCGAACTCCTCCTAGACCGTTTGTCCGATTTTCACCAAAATCGAATCGTATCATCTCCAGACTGTGCCGACAAAAAGTTATGGATTTCGTGTCGATTGATGAAACCGTTTTCGTATAGCACAGCAGCAAAGTTGAGGCATGATGCCAAAATGACTATTCAGGCTTTATATCTGCAATGCCTCGACATATTGACACAAAACTTTGTATGTGTCACTGTCTACTTACTCTGACCACACCACATCAATTTCGTAACAGCGCCACCTTTTGGTCAAAAGTGACAATCCATTAAATCATATTTTGAATCACTTTTTACATGATTTTTCAGCCATTTCGCCTAAAATCCTCTTTAAATGTCTTTAATTGCTCATTGTTGCAGTTGGTCTGACACTTTCAGACATTTTGGCATGTCTTGTCGTCTTATTCTGCTTGGCCCCGGTAATTGCTGCTTGCAGCTATATTTATTATTATTATTCTTCCTTCTTCCGACTGGGAGTCTATGGCAGCCCATAGAACCGATTGCGGGAAAGTTGTTTTGGTTTGACATTCTGATAGAGGACCGTCTCAACATTAAATACACCAATTTTGGTGTTTCTAAGTCATTCCCTCTAGCGCCACCACCTGTCCAAAATTTCACTTTTATTTTGCTAATAACTTTTGAACCGTAAGGCCAATCAGCGAAATTCTTTTTTCCACTGATTCCTGAGCTCATGGCGATTCGATTGCACCCTATGACGTCATTTGCCGTCATAAAAATATGGCCGCCATCTTGAATTTTCAAAAAAAGCTACTTTTTCGAACTCGTCCTAGACGGTTTGTCCGATTTGCACGAAAATTGAACCAGATCATCTTCAGGTAGTGCTGACAAAAAGTTATGGAATTCAAATGGATTCGTCAAACCGTTTTCGATAAACGCACGAATACATTTTACGTAGCGCTAGCAAAAACAGTCGTAAGGCCGTATCTCCGCAACGGTTTATCGTATTCAGACCAAACTTGGTACTTGTACTCACAAGCATGACCTGAGGCTACATGCTGTGTTTCGGCGCAGCGCCACCTACTGGTCCGGAGATATGAAAAATGGCTATTTTTGCTTATAACTTCTGAACAGTTTGTCCAAAAATCATACAATTGGTCTCGTTAGATTCAGGGCAACATGCCGAGTCGACTGATATCCAATTTGACCATATCGGTCATTTTGGCTGTCGGCCATTTTGAATTTTGTGCTAAAATTCTGTATTTTATGAACGCATGAACGGATTGTTACGAAACGTGGTATGGGTCATCAGCACAATGCCCTGAATGAGCCTGAGAAGTTTCGAAACAGCGCCACCTAGTGGTGAATTTTTTTTTTCAAATGCTTATAACTTTGGGTGTGGTCGACTTATTTTCACGAAACTCATCTTTTTAGACTCCTGAATCATTGCCGAGTCCTACGATACCAAACATGCTAGGTTTTGCCTTACGGTTTGTGTAGCGTTGTGATTTAGCGCTTAAAAAACATTTGGCTATATCTTTGAAACCGCTAGTCCGATCGAGACGAAACCACCGTCAGAAGTTTGGAAACATAGGTCGATAGCTATACGCCAATGCCCAAATGCGAAAATATTGATGTTTAGGGGTACTAATTTCCAATCAAAGTCATGTGTCAGTCATTTTTTTCGTGTTTTTTCATATAAATGTCTATAACTCCGAAGCAAATTGAGATTTTTGCACCAAAATCGACACATATATGTATGGGCTCACTCTGAGGACACATAAAAAAAATGGTGGGACTGAGCCTCTTGGTGGCGCTATAATAGAACAAAACATGAAATTCCCATTGACTTCAATGCAGTTTTGTGAAATAAAATGCTATACTAAACAAATGCATTGGTGTAATATTACGAAACTCAGAATGTGCCATCAGCACCATCCCCTGAAGGTACCCAAAATATTTAGAGACAGCGCCACCTAGTGGTCAAAAGTTATAACAACATTTCCAAAACTGCTAATAACTTTTGAATACATCGGCCTATGTAAATGCCACTGGTCTTAATAGATTCCTTGGGTCAAGCCGAGAACATAGATACCAAATTTTCCTTATTTGGTCAAACTTCTTGTCTGCCATCTTGATTTTCATTCAAAACCTACTTTTTCGAACTCCTCCTAGACCGTTTGTCCGATTTTCACCAAAATCGAATCGTATCATCTCCAGACCGTGCCGACTAAAAGTTATGGATTTCGTGTCGATAGACGAAACCGTTTTCGTATAGCGCAGCAGCAAAGTTGAGGCATGATGCTAATAGCATTAATTAAGGCTTTATCTCTGCAATGCCTTGACATATTGACACCAAACTTTGTATGTGTCATTGTAACTTCACTCTGACCACATCACATCAGTTTTGTAACTGCGCCACCTATTGGTCGAAAGTGATAATCCATCAAATCATATTTTTATTTATTGTTTCTATGATTTTTCAGGCATTTTGCCTAAAATCCTCTTTAAATGTCTTTAATTGCTCATTGTTGCAGTTGGTCTGACACTTTCAGACATGTCGGCATGTCTTGTCGTCTTATTCAGCTTGGCCCCGGTAATGGCTGCTTGCAGCTATATTTATTATTATTATTCTTCCGCCATGGGAGTCTATGGCAGCCCATAGAACCGATTGCGGGAAAGTTGTTTTGGTTTGACATTCTGATAGAGGACCGTCTCAACATTAAATACACCAATTTTGGTGTTTCTAAGTCATTCCCTCTAGCGCCACCACCTGTCCAAAGTTTCACTTTTATTTTGCTAATAACTTTTGAACCGTAAGGCCAATCAGCGAAATTCTTTTCTCCTCTGATTCCTGAGCTCATGGCGATTCGATAGCACCCTATGACGTCATTTGCCGTCATATAAATATGGCCGCCATCTTGAATTTTCAAAAAAAGCTACTTTTTCGAACTCGTCCTAGACGGTTTGTCCGATTTGCACGAAAATTGAACCAGATCATCTTCAGGTAGTGCTGACAAAAAGTTATGGAATTCAAATGGATTCGTCAAACCGTTTTCAATAAACGCACAAATATATTTTACGTAGCGCTAGCAAAAACAGTCGTAAGGCCGTATCTCCGCAACGGTTTATCGTATTCAGACCAAACTTGGTACATGTACTCACAAGCATGACCTGAGGCTACATGCTGTGTTTCGGCGCAGCGCCACCTACTGGTCCGGAGATATGAAAAATGGCTATTTTTGCTTATTACTTCTGAACAGTTTGTCCAAAAATCATACAATTGGTCTCGTTAGATTCAGGGCAACATGCCGAGTCGACTGATATCCAATTTGACCATATCGGTCATTTTGGCTGTCGGCCATTTTGAATTTTGTGCTAAAATTCTGTATTTTATGAACGCATGAACGGATTGTTACGAAACGTGGTATGGGTCATCAGCACAATGCCCTGAATGAGCCTGAGAAGTTTCGAAACAGCGCCACCTAGTGGTGAATTTTTTTTTTCAAATGCTTATAACTTTGGGTGTGGTCGACTTATTTTCACGAAACTCATCTTTTTAGACTCCTGAATCGTTGCCGAGTCCTACGATACCAAACATGCTAGGTTTTGCCTTACGGTTTGTGTAGCGTTGTGATTTAGCGCTTAAAAAACATTTGGCTATATCTTCGAAACCGCTAGTCCGATCGAGACGAAACCACCGTCAGAAGTTTGGAAACATAGGTCGATAGCTATACGCCAATGCCCAAATGCGAAAATATTGATGTTTAGGGGTACTAATTTCCAATCAAAGTCATGTGTCAGTCATTTTTTTCGTGTTTTTTCATATAAATGTCTATAACTCCGAAGCGAATTGAGATATTTTCACCAAAATTGACACACATATGTATGGGCTCACTCTGAGGACACGTAAAAAAAATGGTGGGACTGAGCCTCTTGGTGGCGCTATAATTGAACAAAATATGAAATTCCCATTGACTTCAATACAGTTTTGTGAAATAAAATGCTATACTAAACAAATGCATTGGTGTAATATTACGAAACTCAGATTGTGTCATCAGCACCATCCCCTGAAGGCAACCAAAATATTTCAAGACAGCGCCACCTAGTGGTCAAAAGTTATAACAAAATTTCCAAAAAGGCTAATAACTTTTGAATAAATCTGGCTATTGAAATGCCACGGGTCTTAATAGATTCCTTGGGTCAAGCCGAGAACATAGATACCAAGTTTTCCTTATTTGGCCAAACTTCCTGTCCGCCATCTTGATTTTCATTCAAAACCTACTTTTTCGAACTCCTCCTAGACCGTTTGTCCGATTTTCACCAAAATCGAATCGTATCATCTCCAGATTGTGCCGACAAAAAGTTATGGATTTCGTGTTGATTGATGAAACCGTTTTCGTATAGCACAGCAGCAAAGTTGAGGCATGATGCCAAAATGACTATTCAGGCTTTATATCTGCAATGCCTCGACATATTGACACAAAACTTTGTATGTGTCACTGTCTCCTTACTCTGACCACACCACATCAATTTCGTAACAGCGCCACCTTTTGGTCAAAAGTGACAATCCATTAAATCATATTTTGAATCACTTTTTACATGATTTTTCAGCCATTTCGCCTAAAATCCTCTTTAAATGTCTTTAATTGCTCATTGTTGCAGTTGGTCTGACACTTTCAGACATGTTGGCATGTCTTGTCGTCTTATTCTGCTTGGCCCCGGTAATTGCTGCTTGCAGCTATATTTATTATTATTATTATTCTTCCGCCATGGGAGTCTATGGCAGCCCATAGAACCGATTGCGGGAAAGTTGTTTTGGTTTGACATTCTGATAGAGGACCGTCTCAACATTAAATACACCAATTTTGGTGTTTCTAAGTCATTCCCTCTAGCGCCACCACCTGTCCAAAGTTTCACTTTTATTTTGCTAATAACTTTTGAACCGTAAGGCCAATCAGCGAAATTCTTTTTTCCTCTGATTCCTGAGCTCATGGCGATTCGATTGCACCCTATGACGTCATTTGCCGTCATAAAAATATGGCCGCCATCTTGAATTTTCAAAAAAAGCTACTTTTTCGAACTCGTCCTAGACGGTTTGTCCGATTTGCACGAAAATTGAACCAGATCATCTTCAGGTAGTGCTGACAAAAAGTTATGGAATTCAAATGGATTCGTCAAACCGTTTTCAATAAACGCACAAATACATTTTACGTAGCGCTAGCAAAAACAGTCGTAAGGCCGTATCTCCGCAACGGTTTATCGTATTCAGACCAAACTTGGTACTTGTACTCACAAGCATGACCTGAGGCTACATGCTGTGTTTCGGCGCAGCGCCACCTACTGGTCCGGAGATATGAAAAATGGCTATTTTTGCTTATAACTTCTGAACAGTTTGTCCAAAAATCATACAATTGGTCTTGTTAGATTCAGGGCAACATGCCGAGTCGACTGATATCCAATTTGACCATATCGGTCATTTTGGCTGTCGGCCATTTTGAATTTTGTGCTAAAATTCTGTATTTTATGAACGCATGAACGGATTGTTACGAAACGTGGTATGGGTCATCAGCACAATGCCCTGAATGAGCCTGAGAAGTTTCGAAACAGCGCCACCTAGTGGTGAATTTTTTTTTTCAAATGCTTATAACTTTGGGTGTGGTCGACTTATTTTCACGAAACTCATCTTTTTAGACTCCTGAATCGTTGCCGAGTCCTACGATACCAAACATGCTAGGTTTCGCCTTACGGTTTGTGTAGCGTTGTGATTTAGCGCTTAAAAAACATTTGGCTATATCTTTGAAACCGCTAGTCCGATCGAGACGAAACCACCGTCAGAAGTTTGGAAACATAGGTCGATAGCTATACGCCAATGCCCAAATGCGAAAATATTGATGTTTAGGGGTACTAATTTCCAATCAAAGTCATGTGTCAGTCATTTTTTTCGTGTTTTTTCATATAAATGTCTATAACTCCGAAGCGAATTGAGATATTTTCACCAAAATTGACACACATATGTATGGGCTCACTCTGAGGACACGTAAAAAAAATTGTGGGACTGAGCCTCTTGGTGGCGCTATAATTGAACAAAATATGAAATTCCCATTGACTTCAATACAGTTTTGTGAAATAAAATGCTATACTAAACAAATGCATTGGTGTAATATTACGAAACTCAGATTGTGTCATCAGCACCATCCCCTGAAGGCAACCAAAATATTTCAAGACAGCGCCACCTAGTGGTCAAAAGTTATAACAAAATTTCCAAAAAGGCTAATAACTTTTGAATAAATCTGGCTATTGAAATGCCACGGGTCTTAATAGATTCCTTGGGTCAAGCCGAGAACATAGATACCAAGTTTTCCTTATTTGGCCAAACTTCCTGTCCGCCATCTTGATTTTCATTCAAAACCTACTTTTTCGAACTCCTCCTAGACCGTTTGTCCGATTTTCACTAAAATCGAATCGTATCATCTCCAGACTGTGCCGACAAAAAGTTATGGATTTCGTGTCGATTGATGAAACCGTTTTCGTATAGCACAGCAGCAAAGTTGAGGCATGATGCCAAAATGACTATTCAGGCTTTATATCTGCAATGCCTCGACATATTGACACAAAACTTTGTATGTGTCACTGTCTACTTACTCTGACCACACCACATCAATTTCGTAACAGCGCCACCTTTTGGTCAAAAGTGACAATCCATTAAATCATATTTTGAATCACTTTTTACATGATTTTTCAGCCATTTCGCCTAAAATCCTCTTTAAATGTCTTTAATTGCTCATTGTTGCAGTTGGTCTGACACTTTCAGACATGTTGGCATGTCTTGTCGTCTTATTCTGCTTGGCCCCGGTAATTGCTGCTTGCAGCTATATTTATTATTATTATTATTATTATTCTTCCGCCATGGGAGTCTATGGCAGCCCATAGAACCGATTGCGGGAAAGTTGTTTTGGTTTGACATTCTGATAGAGGACCGTCTCAACATTAAATACACCAATTTTGGTGTTTCTAAGTCATTCCCTCTAGCGCCACCACCTGTCCAAAGTTTCACTTTTATTTTGCTAATAACTTTTGAACCAAAAGGCCAATCAGCGAAATTCTTTTTTCCTCTGATTCCTGAGCTCATGGCGATTCGATTGCACCCTATGACGTCATTTGCCGTCATAAAAATATGGCCGCCATCTTGAATTTTCAAAAAAAGCTACTTTTTCGAACTCGTCCTAGACGGTTTGTCCGATTTGCACGAAAATTGAACCAGATCATCTTCAGGTAGTGCTGACAAAAAGTTATGGAATTCAAATGGATTCGTCAAACCGTTTTCAATAAACGCACAAATACATTTTACGTAGCGCTAGCAAAAACAGTCGTAAGGCCGTATCTCCGCAACGGTTTATCGTATTCAGACCAAACTTGGTACTTGTACTCACAAGCATGACCTGAGGCTACATGCTGTGTTTCGGCGCAGCGCCACCTACTGGTCCGGAGATATGAAAAATGGCTATTTTTGCTTATAACTTCTGAACAGTTTGTCCAAAAATCATACAATTGGTCTCGTTAGATTCAGGGCAACATGCCGAGTCGACTGATATCCAATTTGACCATATCGGTCATTTTGGCTGTCGGCCATTTTGAATTTTGTGCTAAAATTCTGTATTTTATGAACGCATGAACGGATTGTTACGAAACGTGGTATGGGTCATCAGCACAATGCCCTGAATGAGCCTGAGAAGTTTCGAAACAGCGCCACCTAGTGGTGAATTTTTTTTTTCAAATGCTTATAACTTTGGGTGTGGTCGACTTATTTTCACGAAACTCATCTTTTTAGACTCCTGAATCGTTGCCGAGTCCTACGATACCAAACATGCTAGGTTTCGCCTTACGGTTTGTGTAGCGTTGTGATTTAGCGCTTAAAAAACATTTGGCTATATCTTTGAAACCGCTAGTCCGATCGAGACGAAACCACCGTCAGAAGTTTGGAAACATAGGTCGATAGCTATACGCCAATGCCCAAATGCGAAAATATTGATGTTTAGGGGTACTAATTTCCAATCAAAGTCATGTGTCAGTCATTTTTTTCGTGTTTTTTCATATAAATGTCTATAACTCCGAAGCGAATTGAGATATTTTCACCAAAATTGACACACATATGTATGGGCTCACTCTGAGGACACGTAAAAAAAATTGTGGGACTGAGCCTCTTGGTGGCGCTATAATTGAACAAAATATGAAATTCCCATTGACTTCAATACAGTTTTGTGAAATAAAATGCTATACTAAACAAATGCATTGGTGTAATATTACGAAACTCAGATTGTGTCATCAGCACCATCCCCTGAAGGCAACCAAAATATTTCAAGACAGCGCCACCTAGTGGTCAAAAGTTATAACAAAATTTCCAAAAAGGCTAATAACTTTTGAATAAATCTGGCTATTGAAATTCCACGGTTCTTAATAGATTCCTTGGGTCAAGCCGAGAACATAGATACCAAGTTTTCCTTATTTGGCCAAACTTCCTGTCCGCCATCTTGATTTTCATTCAAAACCTACTTTTTCAAACTCCTCCTAGACCGTTTGTCCGATTTTCACCAAAATCGAATCGTATCATCTCCAGACTGTGCCGACAAAAAGTTATGGATTTCGTGTCGATTGATGAAACCGTTTTCGTATAGCACAGCAGCAAAGTTGAGGCATGATGCCAAAATGACTATTCAGGCTTTATATCTGCAATGCCTCGACATATTGACACAAAACTTTGTATGTGTCACTGTCTCCTTACTCTGACCACACCACATCAATTTCGTAACAGCGCCACCTTTTGGTCAAAAGTGACAATCCATTAAATCATATTTTGAATCACTTTTTACATGATTTTTCAGCCATTTCGCCTAAAATCCTCTTTAAATGTCTTTAATTGCTCATTGTTGCAGTTGGTCTGACACTTTCAGACATGTTGGCATGTCTTGTCGTCTTATTCTGCTTGGCCCCGGTAATTGCTGCTTGCAGCTATATTTATTATTATTATTCTTCCTTCTTCCGACTGGGAGTCTATGGCAGCCCATAGAACCGATTGCGGGAAAGTTGTTTTGGTTTGACATTCTGATAGAGGACCGTCTCAACATTAAATACACCAATTTTGGTGTTTCTAAGTCATTCCCTCTAGCGCCACCACCTGTCCAAAATTTCACTTTTATTTTGCTAATAACTTTTGAACCGTAAGGCCAATCAGCGAAATTCTTTTTTCCACTGATTCCTGAGCTCATGGCGATTCGATTGCACCCTATGACGTCATTTGCCGTCATAAAAATATGGCCACCATCTTGAATTTTCAAAAAAAGCTACTTTTTCGAACTCGTCCTAGACGGTTTGTCCGATTTGCACGAAAATTGAACCAGATCATCTTCAGGTAGTGCTGACAAAAAGTTATGGAATTCAAATGGATTCGTCAAACCGTTTTCGATAAACGCACGAATACATTTTACGTAGCGCTAGCAAAAACAGTCGTAAGGCCGTATCTCCGCAACGGTTTATCGTATTCAGACCAAACTTGGTACTTGTACTCACAAGCATGACCTGAGGCTACATGCTGTGTTTCGGCGCAGCGCCACCTACTGGTCCGGAGATATGAAAAATGGCTATTTTTGCTTATAACTTCTGAACAGTTTGTCCAAAAATCATACAATTGGTCTCGTTAGATTCAGGGCAACATGCCGAGTCGACTGATATCCAATTTGACCATATCGGTCATTTTGGCTGTCGGCCATTTTGAATTTTGTGCTAAAATTCTGTATTTTATGAACGCATGAACGGATTGTTACGAAACGTGGTATGGGTCATCAGCACAATGCCCTGAATGAGCCTGAGAAGTTTCGAAACAGCGCCACCTAGTGGTGAATTTTTTTTTTCAAATGCTTATAACTTTGGGTGTGGTTGACTTATTTTCACGAAACTCATCTTTTTAGACTCCTGAATCATTGCCGAGTCCTACGATACCAAACATGCTAGGTTTTGCCTTACGGTTTGTGTAGCGTTGTGATTTAGCGCTTAAAAAACATTTGGCTATATCTTTGAAACCGCTAGTCCGATCGAGACGAAACCACCGTCAGAAGTTTGGAAACATAGGTCGATAGCTATACGCCAATGCCCAAATGCGAAAATATTGATGTTTAGGGGTACTAATTTCCAATCAAAGTCATGTGTCAGTCATTTTTTTCGTGTTTTTTCATATAAATGTCTATAACTCCGAAGCAAATTGAGATTTTTGCACCAAAATCGACACATATATGTATGGGCTCACTCTGAGGACACATAAAAAAAATGGTGGGACTGAGCCTCTTGGTGGCGCTATAATAGAACAAAACATGAAATTCCCATTGACTTCAATGCAGTTTTGTGAAATAAAATGCTATACTAAACAAATGCATTGGTGTAATATTACGAAACTCAGAATGTGCCATCAGCACCATCCCCTGAAGGTACCCAAAATATTTAGAGACAGCGCCACCTAGTGGTCAAAAGTTATAACAACATTTCCAAAACTGCTAATAACTTTTGAATACATCGGCCTATGTAAATGCCACTGGTCTTAATAGATTCCTTGGGTCAAGCTGAGAACATAGATACCAAATTTTCCTTATTTGGTCAAACTTCTTGTCCGCCATCTTGATTTTCATTCAAAACCTACTTTTTCGAACTCCTCCTAGACCGTTTGTCCGATTTTCACCAAAATCGAATCGTATCATCTCCAGACCGTGCCGACTAAAAGTTATGGATTTCGTGTCGATAGACGAAACCGTTTTCGTATAGCGCAGCAGCAAAGTTGAGGCATGATGCTAATAGCATTAATTAAGGCTTTATCTCTGCAATGCCTTGACATATTGACACCAAACTTTGTATGTGTCATTGTAACTTCACTCTGACCACATCACATCAGTTTTGTAACTGCGCCACCTATTGGTCGAAAGTGATAATCCATCAAATCATATTTTTATTTATTGTTTCTATGATTTTTCAGGCATTTTGCCTAAAATCCTCTTTAAATGTCTTTAATTGCTCATTGTTGCAGTTGGTCTGACACTTTCAGACATGTCGGCATGTCTTGTCGTCTTATTCAGCTTGGCCCCGGTAATGGCTGCTTGCAGCTATATTTCTTCTTCTTCTTCTTCTTCTTCTTCTTCTTCTTCCGCCATGGGAGTCTATGGCAGCCCATAGAACCGATTGCGGGAAAGTTGTTTTGGTTTGACATTCTGATAGAGGACAGTCCCAACATTAAATACACCAATTTTTGTGTTTCTAAGTCATTCCCTCTAGCGCCACCACCTGTCCAAAATTTCACTTTTATTTTGCTAATAACTTTTGAACCGTAAGGCCAATCAACAAAATTCTTTTTCCCTCTGATTCCTGAGCTCATGCCGATTCGATTGCACCCTATGACGTCATTTTCCGTCATATAAATATGGCCGCCATTTTGAATTTTCTGAAAAAGCTACTTTTTCGAACTCGTCCTAGACGGTTTGTCCGATTTGCACGAAAATTGAACCAGATCATCTTCAGGCAGTGCTGACCAAAAGTTATGGAATTCAAATTGATTCGTCAAACCGTTTTCGATAAACGCACGAATACATTTTACGTAGCGCTAGCAAAAACAGTCGTAAGGCTGTATCTCCGCAACGGTTTATCGTATTGAGACCAAACTTGGTACATGTACTCACAAGCATGACCTGAGGCTACATGCTGCGTTTCGGCGCAGCGCCACCTACTGGTCCGGAGATATGAAAAATGGCTATTTTTGCTTATAACTTCTGAACAGTTTGTCCAAAAATCATAAAATTGGTCTTGATAGATTCAGGGCGACATGCCGAGTCGACTGATATCCAATTTTGCAATATCGGCCATTTTGACTGTCGGCCATTTTGAATTATGTGCTAAAATGCTGTATTTTAGGAATGCATGAACGGATTGTTACGAAACTTGGCATGGGTCATCAGCACGATGCCCTGAATGAGCATGAGAAGTTTCGAAACAGCGCCACCTAGTGGTGAATTTTTTTTTCCAAATGCTTATAACTATGGGTGTGGTCGACTTATTTTCACGAAACTCATCTTTTTAGACTCCTGAATCGTTGCCGAGTCCTACGATACCAAACATGCTAGGTTTCGCCTTACGGTTTGTGTAGCGTTGTGATTTAGCGCTTAAAAAACATTTGGCTATATCTTTGAAACCGCTAGTCCGATCGAGACGAAACCACCGTCAGAAGTTTGGAAACATAGGTCGATAGCTATACGCCAATGCCCAAATGCGAAAATATTGATGTTTAGGGGTACTAATTTCCAATCAAAGTCATGTGTCAGTCATTTTTTTCGTGTTTTTTCATATAAATGTCTATAACTCCGAAGCGAATTGAGATATTTTCACCAAAATTGACACACATATGTATGGGCTCACTCTGAGGACACGTAAAAAAATGGTTGGACTGAGCCTCTTGGTGGCGCTATAATTGAACAAAATATGAAATTCCCATTGACTTCAATGCAGTTTTGTGAAATAAAATGCTATACTTAACAAATGCATTGGTGTAATATTACGAAACTCAGAATGTGCCATCAGCACCAATCCCCTGAAGGTACCCAAAATAATTAGAGACAGCGCCACCTAGTGGTCAAAAGTTATAACAAAATTTCCAAAATTGCTAATAACTTTTGAATAAATTGGCCTATTGTAATGCAACTCATCTTAGTCGATTCCTTGGGTCAAGCTGAGAACATAGATACCAAGTTTACCTTATTTGGCCTAACTTCCTGTCCGCCATCTTGATTTTCATTCAAAACCTACTTTTTCGAACTCCTCCTAGACCGTTTGTCCGATTTTCACCAAAATCGAATCGTATCATCTCCAGACCGTGCCGACTAAAAGTTATGGATTTCGTGTCGATAGACGAAACCGTTTTCGTATAGCGCAGCAGCAAAGTTGAGGCATGATGCTAATAGCATTAATTAAGGCTTTATCTCTGCAATGCCTTGACATATTGACACCAAACTTTGTATGTGTCATTGTAACTTCACTCTGACCACATCACATCAGTTTTGTAACTGCGCCACCTATTGGTCGAAAGTGATAATCCATCAAATCATATTTTTATTTATTGTTTCTATGATTTTTCAGGCATTTTGCCTAAAATCCTCTTTAAATGTCTTTAATTGCTCATTGTTGCAGTTGGTCTGACACTTTCAGACATGTCGGCATGTCTTGTCGTCTTATTCAGCTTGGCCCCGGTAATGGCTGCTTGCAGCTATATTTAGGGGTTCAAGCACGAAGTGCTGAAACCCTATTGTAATTGTCCTGATTTTTATTATTATTTTTCTTCTGCCGTAAAACGCATCGTGCAGCCCAAACCGTAAGAGCTGGAACCTTGAAACTTTTTCAGATGGTAGTACAAAAATCGAGGAGAGGTTATCAAATTATGACCCCGATTGGCCCATAGGTGGCGCTATAGCAACCAAAAGCGCGAAACTGCTCAGAACTCCTAGACCGTATGTCGTAGACTCAAGTGTCTTATATCATTGGAAAGCTGGACGCCTGACGAACAAAACGTATATCTCCGATTTCATTTCCGCCATGATAGATTTTCCGCCATTTTGAATTTTGTCAAAAACCTACTTTTGCGAACTAGTCCCTGGTTTTTCGCCCGATCGGAACCAAACCAGTGCAGAAATGTTCTCTAGAAACTGAAGATCAATAATTATCGAAAAAAAGTCGAAATTTCGATTCACGGACGCTAAGGGGCGCCAAAACGTACGTTGTGGGAGGGGCCTATTTTACTAAAATGGCTATAACTCCAGAAGTAAATGAGGTATCTTCACCAAACTCGGTACACATATGTATGAGCTCAATATGAGGTAACAGTAAAAAAATCGCGGCGATTTGCCACATGGTGGCGCTATAATATGAAAAAAACATAAAACAGGCTTTAACCACCTGACCGTTAGTCCGATTGACTTGAAAATTGGTATGCCGTGTCTTGGTCCAAGGTGCCATGTATGTGTATGAGGACATTGGCGTATCTAAAAAAACATGGCCGCCATCGGCCAATGAAGTTTGAGCACCTATTAGACAAGGTTAACGGAGGCCGATCGGAACGAAACTCGGTGGGCATGTTCAACTCATGGCCCTAGAGGTCTGTAAGAGTTTTGAAAGAAATCGGCCACTAGTTGGCGCTAACGAGATTTATGGCTCTGTAATCACGTGGTGTTACACTTATTGTCACAAAATGGATACCATTTGATAGATCTCCTCTTGTTGAACAACTTTGCCTCAAGAACCATTGCTGTCAATCAAACCGTTCATTAAATATTCGTAATTATGTTAAAAACCTACTTTTGCGAACTAGTCCTAGATTTTTCGCCCGATCGGAACCAAACCAGTCTAGGACAATTCTATGGACTCTCTAGGTCAATAATTATCAAAAAAAAGTTGAACTTTTGCATTTTTCGCATGGCTAACAGGGTCATTTAGAAAATGGGCGTGGTAAAATGCACTCAAAAGCCTATAAATCCTAAACAAAAACTCAGAACTTCACGAAAATTGATGAGCATATGTGTCATAACCTGCTTAAGAAGCATGGAAAATTTTATGGAGAGCGGACCATAGTTGGCGCTATTACTGTTAAAACGCTTTAAAACCATATATTTCCTATGGTAAATTGCCTGTATTTGCTGTAAATGGTGTCTTCTATCTTTTATCATATAATGTTCATATCATAATGTTCAAAACCAGTGCAGCACAATTCTCTGAACTCTCTAGATCAATAATTATCAGAAAAAAAGTTTAACTTCTTCAAAAGGTGATTTTATATGAATATAATGACATATTAAGCCAATAAGTGGTATTTTACTGCCCCCTGCTGTCATTTCATCATACTACTCCCTAATATTGTTATAAAATTCATATTTTGACTTTATAAAATCATTATTTTAACATTTACAATCACATTTTGTCAAAACTCATCTATTGAGTATTACTATTGACAATTGTGTTACACTGAGATATGGAAATGGACGAAAGTAAATGAATGAAATGAAACGAAAGTATAACGGCATTTAAGCCACGCCCCCGAATACAAATTCATTCATAACTCGAAAACGGAAAGTCGTTGCGCGCTCAAATTTTGATGGTGAGGACCTCTCCGGGCTCTTGATCGAAACGTGTCGTCGCGGGCCTCGGGAGCGCGCCCCCCGCGCATCGCGAATCCGCGGGACCCCCGATTTTGAACGGCCATTACTCCCGACCCAGACCACCCCGAACATTGTGTGAGAGCTCGTTGGAAAGGGCGCGTCCTTGGCTAGCTTCGATTCAAATGTGGTGTTATTTGCCCTGGGCATTCCAGAGATAATAGCCCGAACAGATATGCCTTATAACAGTCATAACTCCCAGCCCCAATCGCCCAAAAACACCTTGATGGTCTCATTCAACAGGGCTCCTCAAGCACTATCTATGCTCTGAGTTTCAGAATTTTTCGCCTTTTGGTTCCTGAGATATAAGTAAAAAAACAAATTCCCATTCATTCATTCAAACACTTCAACTGTAAAATGTAAGCTATAATACCACTGTTGTCCACTAGAGGGAGCAGCAGGATTACGCATGATCTTTTAATTCGCTTCAGTATTGGGAAATAAACAAATGCTTTAAGAAGCAATCTTTTTTATTATGATGTTTTTTTTTTATTATGATATTTGTATATATTTTATTTTTTTATTATGATTACGAACGGTTTGATTGACATTAGTGATTCTTGAGGCAAAGTTGTTCAAGATGAGGAGATGAAGATATTTTCACAATATCACATCCTAAAAACATTGAAAACATATTTGTCTTTGTGTGTGTGTGTGTGTGTGTGTGTGTGTGTGTGTGTGTGTGTGTGTGTGTGTGTGTGTGTGTGTGTGTGTGTGTGTGTGTGTGTGTGTGTGTTTGTGTCTGTGTGTGTGTCTGTGTGTGTAAGCATGCTTAATGGAAAGAACATGGAGAAACTGCTTTGTTTTACTGGTGGATAAAAAAGTCTTTCAAATGAAAGTGAGTCAATTAGTGGTCTTCTACTATGGAAGCAGGACATTCTACTTAATAAAATATTTTCATCTGTGCTTTTGCATTAGTTTTTGGACTATATAAAATTACTTGCATGAAAATCACCTATTATAACACAGTCATGTTTTGTCAAAGTTTATCACTTCATTTTTACTGAGTTCTCAGTTTGAACAATTCTGCCTCTCAGTAATTAATTTGAAATCTGAAAATGGTGTTATACAGAGGAGATTTGCAATTATCATTTTGTTACCTATCTTTTATTTTAAATATCTACATCTACAACAAAATGTGTGTGCATGTGTGTGTTCAAGCATGGTTAGTGTATTAAGTATTATTGTTTAAGTATTATTGTTTTCATTTACATTTTAACCACCAGAAGAAGAACACTCATTGGTTCATTCTGCTCACTAAAATATTATTTTTCATTTTTTTTTGAAATTTTTCAATATTTTCCATTTGAAATATTGTTTAAACTTAATAAAATCATTAAAATAACATTTCAAATAATATTTTGTCTGTTTATAAATCCCACAGACTCACATTGGCTGCAATACTAATGTTTTTGTAAAACACAGACCTGATAGTCTAATCTGTGTGTATTGTGCATATATTATTGATATTATTACTATTGCAAATCATGTTATTGTAACTCATATCTTAATAGAATATTATTTGTAATTTTAATTCTTTATTTCTTAATTGTTTTTTTATGATTACTACAGATATTATCACCAAAGATATCAACTAAACCTTCACTTTTAGTATTGACACGCTGCACACACAGCACAATCACACACTCACTAATGCATTCAAATAAATGTAATCTTATTGTGCTACTTTATTTGTACATGATTAGAATGAACAGAAATCTAAGAATATTTTTCTTCTTTTGTTAAAGCCATTTCAGACTCCAAGTAAGCATTATATTACTAATCATCTATTTTAAAGGTGCCATACAATTGAAAACTGTATTTATCTTGGCATAGTTGAATGATAAGAGTTCTGGACATGGAACTGACATACCGTGAGCCTCAAACACCATTGTTTCCTCCTTCATGTGTAAATCTCTTGTTTGCAAAAGACCGCTGAAAAATGAGTGAATCCCACCATAACACCGACTGTGACGTTGGAGTCAGGATCATTAATATTTATACCCCCCAAATTTGCATTTTCCAGTCCATGTTCTAGGCCAGGCAGTGTTAATGTGGACCTGCACAGCCGAATCATCAGAAGATCTGCAGGTATTGTGAAGAAGCAAGCAAGGACAATAGTGAAAATGGCAGATCATGGATATAAATGTTATGTCTGAGGCTGTGCTGCGGATTTGAGAACTTTTCATTCCCTTCCCACAAAAGAGAACTGTCAACAGGCATGGTTGATGTTTACAACAGGATACCTCACCATTTTAATTCAAAGCTGTTAGTTTACTCTTAACGGAGGCCGATCAGAACGAAACTCGGTGGGCATGTTCGATTCGTGGCCCTAGAGGTCTGTAAGAATTTTGAAAAATCAGCCACTAGTTGACGCTAACAGGTTTTACGGCTATGTAATCACGTGATGCATATCATTTGATAGATCTCCTCATACTGAACAACTTTGCCTCAAGAACTACTACTGTCAATCAATTTGTTCATTAAATACTTGCGATTATGTTAAAAACCTACTTTTGCAAACTAGTCCTAGGTTTTCGCCCGATCGGAAATATACCAGTGCAGTACAATTCTCTGGAAGCTCTAGATTATTAATTATATAAAAAACTTTAACTTTACCCATTGGGTAGCCATAACAGGATCATTTAGAAAATGGGTATGGCAAAAAACACTCAAAAGCCTGTAAATCCTAAACAAAAACTCAGACAACTCACTAAACTGCCTTATGTGCTTAAAGACCCTAAATGCTTGAACCCCGCTAAATGCTGCTTGCAGCTTTAATTATTAGGGGTTCAAGCACGAAGTGCTGAAACCCTATTGTAATTGTGCTGATTTTTATTATTATTATTAGGGGTTCAAGCACGAAGTGCTGAAACCCTATTGTAATTGTGCTGATTTTTATTATTATTATTATTATTATTATTCTGCCGTAAAACGCATCGTGCAGCCCAAACCGTAAGGGCTAGAGCTTTGAAACTTTGCCATATGGTAGTACAAAAATCGAGGAGAGGTTATCAAATTATGACCCCGATTGGCCCATAGGTGGCGCTATAGCAACCAAAAGCGCGAAACTGCTCATAACTCCTAGACCGTAAGTCATAGACTCAAGTGTCTTATATCATTGGAAAGCTGGACGCCTGACGAACAAAACGTATATCTCCGATTTTATTTCCGCCATGATAGATTTTCCGCCATTTTGAATTTTGTCGAAAATCTACTTTTGCGAACTAGTCCCTGGTTTTTTGCCCGATCGGAACCAAACCAGTGCAGAATTGTTCTCTGGAGTCTGAATATCAATAATTATCAAAAAAAAGTTGAAATTTCGATTCACGGTCGCTAGGGGGTGCAAAATTAACGTTGTGGGAGGAGCCTATTTTACTAAAATGGCTATAACTCCAGAAGTAAAAGAGGTATTTTAACCAAACCTGGTACACATGTGTAAGACGTCAATATGAGGTCACGGTAAAAAAATCGCGGCGATTGGTCACATGGTGGCGCTATAACATGAAAAAAACATAAAACAGGCTATAACCACCTGACCGTTAGTCCGATTGACTTGAAAATTGGTATGCAGTGTCTTGGTCCAAGGTGCCATGTATGTCTATGAGGACATTGGTGTATCTCAAAAAACATGGCCGCCATCGGCCAATGAAGTTTGAGCACCTATTAGACAAGGTTAACGGAGGCCTATCGGAACGAAACTCGGTGGGCATGTTCGACTCATGGCCCTAGAGGTCTGTAAGAATTTTAAAAGAAATCGGCCACTAGTTGGCGCTAACGAGTTTTATGGCTCTGTAATCACGTGGTGTTACACTTATTGTCACAAAATGCATACCATTTGATAGATCTCCTCTTGTTGAACAACTTTGCCTCAAGAACCATTGCTGTCAATCAAACCGTTCATTAAATATTCGTAATTATGTTAAAAACCTACTTTTGCGAACTAGTCCTAGGTTTTTCGCCCGATCAGAACCAAACGAGTCTAGGACAATTCTATGGACTCTCAAGATCAATAATTATCAAAAAAAAGTTGAACTTTTGCATTTTTCGCATGGGTATATTGGGTCATAAAGAAAATGGGCGTGGCAAAATGCACTCAAAAGCCTATAAATCCTAAACAAAAACTCAGAACTTCACGAAAATTGGTGAGCTTATGTGCCATAACATCATTAACAAGCATGCAAAATTTCATGGAGATCGGACTATAGATGGTGCTATAACTGTTAAAAAGCTTTAAAAAACACATATTTCCTATGGTAAATTGCCTGTATTGGCTGTAAATGGACTTTTCCATCTATTATTTCAGTGGTTAAAAGCTTTCTAAATAAATCTTAATGTCTTAAATGCTTATGTGCCTAAAGGCCTTAAATGCTTGAACCCCGATAAATGCTGCTTGCAGCTTTAATTATTATTATTATTCTGCCGTAAAACGCATCGTGCAGCCCAAACCGTAAGGGCTAGAGCTTTGAAACTTTGCCATATGGTAGTACAAAAATCGAGGAGAGGTTATCAAATTATGACCCCGATTGGCCCATAGGTGGCGCTATAGCAACCAAAAGCGCGAAACTGCTCATAACTCCTAGACCGTAAGTCATAGACTCAAGTGTCTTATATCATTGGAAAGCTGGACGCCTGACGAACAAAACGTATATCTCCGATTTTATTTCCGCCATGATAGATTTTCCGCCATTTTGAATTTTGTCGAAAATCTACTTTTGCGAACTAGTCCCTGGTTTTTTGCCCGATCGGAACCAAACCAGTGCAGAATTGTTCTCTGGAGTCTGAATATCAATAATTATCAAAAAAAAGTTGAAATTTCGATTCACGGTCGCTAGGGGGTGCAAAATTAACGTTGTGGGAGGAGCCTATTTTACTAAAATGGCTATAACTCCAGAAGTAAAAGAGGTATTTTAACCAAACCTGGTACACATGTGTAAGACGTCAATATGAGGTCACGGTAAAAAAATCGCGGCGATTGGTCACATGGTGGCGCTATAACATGAAAAAAACATAAAACAGGCTATAACCACCTGACCGTTAGTCCGATTGACTTGAAAATTGGTATGCAGTGTCTTGGTCCAAGGTGCCATGTATGTCTATGAGGACATTGGTGTATCTCAAAAAACATGGCCGCCATCGGCCAATGAAGTTTGAGCACCTATTAGACAAGGTTAACGGAGGCCTATCGGAACGAAACTCGGTGGGCATGTTCGACTCATGGCCCTAGAGGTCTGTAAGAATTTTAAAAGAAATCGGCCACTAGTTGGCGCTAACGAGTTTTATGGCTCTGTAATCACGTGGTGTTACACTTATTGTCACAAAATGCATACCATTTGATAGATCTCCTCTTGTTGAACAACTTTGCCTCAAGAACCATTGCTGTCAATCAAACCGTTCATTAAATATTCGTAATTATGTTAAAAACCTACTTTTGCGAACTAGTCCTAGGTTTTTCGCCCGATCAGAACCAAACGAGTCTAGGACAATTCTATGGACTCTCAAGATCAATAATTATCAAAAAAAAGTTGAACTTTTGCATTTTTCGCATGGGTATATTGGGTCATAAAGAAAATGGGCGTGGCAAAATGCACTCAAAAGCCTATAAATCCTAAACAAAAACTCAGAACTTCACGAAAATTGGTGAGCTTATGTGCCATAACATCATTAACAAGCATGCAAAATTTCATGGAGATCGGACTATAGATGGTGCTATAACTTTTAAAAAGCTTTAAAAAACACATATTTCCTATGGTAAATTGCCTGTATTGGCTGTAAATGGACTTTTCCATCTATTATTTCAGTGGTTAAAAGCTTTCTAAATAAATCTTAATGTCTTAAATGCTTATGTGCCTAAAGGCCTTAAATGCTTGAACCCCGATAAATGCTGCTTGCAGCTTTAATTATTATTATTATTCTGCCGTAAAACGCATCGTGCAGCCCAAACCGTAAGGGCTAGAGCTTTGAAACTTTGCCATATGGTAGTACAAAAATCGAGGAGAGGTTATCAAATTATGACCCCGATTGGCCCATAGGTGGCGCTATAGCAACCAAAAGCGCGAAACTGCTCATAACTCCTAGACCGTAAGTCATAGACTCAAGTGTCTTATATCATTGGAAAGCTGGACGCCTGACGAACAAAACGTATATCTCCGATTTTATTTCCGCCATGATAGATTTTCCGCCATTTTGAATTTTGTCGAAAATCTACTTTTGCGAACTAGTCCCTGGTTTTTTGCCCGATCGGAACCAAACCAGTGCAGAATTGTTCTCTGGAGTCTGAATATCAATAATTATCAAAAAAAAGTTGAAATTTCGATTCACGGTCGCTAGGGGGTGCAAAATTAACGTTGTGGGAGGAGCCTATTTTACTAAAATGGCTATAACTCCAGAAGTAAAAGAGGTATTTTAACCAAACCTGGTACACATGTGTAAGACGTCAATATGAGGTCACGGTAAAAAAATCGCGGCGATTGGTCACATGGTGGCGCTATAACATGAAAAAAACATAAAACAGGCTATAACCACCTGACCGTTAGTCCGATTGACTTGAAAATTGGTATGCAGTGTCTTGGTCCAAGGTGCCATGTATGTCTATGAGGACATTGGTGTATCTCAAAAAACATGGCCGCCATCGGCCAATGAAGTTTGAGCACCTATTAGACAAGGTTAACGGAGGCCTATCGGAACGAAACTCGGTGGGCATGTTCGACTCATGGCCCTAGAGGTCTGTAAGAATTTTAAAAGAAATCGGCCACTAGTTGGCGCTAACGAGTTTTATGGCTCTGTAATCACGTGGTGTTACACTTATTGTCACAAAATGCATACCATTTGATAGATCTCCTCTTGTTGAACAACTTTGCCTCAAGAACCATTGCTGTCAATCAAACCGTTCATTAAATATTCGTAATTATGTTAAAAACCTACTTTTGCGAACTAGTCCTAGGTTTTTCGCCCGATCAGAACCAAACGAGTCTAGGACAATTCTATGGACTCTCAAGATCAATAATTATCAAAAAAAAGTTGAACTTTTGCATTTTTCGCATGGGTATATTGGGTCATAAAGAAAATGGGCGTGGCAAAATGCACTCAAAAGCCTATAAATCCTAAACAAAAACTCAGTACTTCACGAAAATTGGTGAGCTTATGTGCCATAACATCATTAACAAGCATGCAAAATTTCATGGAGATCGGACTATAGATGGTGCTATAACTGTTAAAAAGCTTTAAAAAACACATATTTCCTATGGTAAATTGCCTGTATTGGCTGTAAATGGACTTTTCCATCTATTATTTCAGTGGTTAAAAGCTTTCTAAATAAATCTTAATGTCTTAAATGCTTATGTGCCTAAAGGCCTTAAATGCTTGAACCCCGATAAATGCTGCTTGCAGCTTTAATTATTATTATTCTTCTGCCGTAAAACGCATCGTGCAGCCCAAACCGTAAGGGCTAGAGCATTGAAACTTTGCCAGATGGTAGTACAAAAATCGAGGAGAGGTTCAGAGATTATGACCCCGATTGGCCCATAGGTGGCGCTATAGCAACCAAAAGCGCGAAACTGCTCATAACTCCTAGACCGTATGTCGCAGACTCAAGTGTCTTATATCATTGGAAAGCTGGACGCCTGACGAACAAAACGTATATCTCCGATTTCATTTCCGTCATGATAGATTTTCCGCCATTTTGAATTTTGTCGAAAATCTACTTTTGCGAACTAGTCCCTGGTTTTTTGCCCGATCGGAGCCAAACCAGTGCAGAAATGTTCTCTGGAGTCTGACGATCAATAATTATCGAAAAAATGTTGAAATTTCGATTCATGGACGCTAGGGGGCGCAAAATAATCGTTGTGGGAGGAGCCTATTTTACTAAAATGGCTATAACTTAAAAAGTAAATAAGATAGCTTCACCAAACTCGGTACACATGTGTATGGGTTCATTCTGGGGTCACAGTAAAAAAATCGCGACGATTGAACACTAGGTGGCGCTATAACATGAAAAAAACATGAAAAGGGCTATAACCACCTGACCGTTAGTCCGATTGACTTGAAAATTGGTATGCAGTGTCTTGGTCCAAGGTGCCATGTATGTCTATGAGGACATTGGCGTATCTCAAAAAACATGGCCGCCATTGGCCAATGAAGTTAAGCACCTATTAGACAAGGTTAACGGAGGCCGATCGGAACGAAACTCGATGGGCATGTTCGACTCATGGCCCTAGAGGTCTGTAAGAATTTTGAAAGAAATCGGCCACTAGTTGGCGCTAACGAGTTTTTTGGCTCTGTAATCACGTGGTGTTACACTTATCGTCACAAAAAGCATATCATTTGATATATCTGCTCATGCTGAACAACTTTGCCTCAAGAACCATTTCTGTCAATCAAACCGTTCATTAAATATTCATGAATATGTCTAAAACCTACTTTTGCGAACTAGTCCTAGGTTTTTTGCCCGATCGGAACCAGACCAGTCTAGGACAATTCTCTGGACTCTCTAGATCAATAATTATCAAAAAAAAGTTGAACTTTTGCATTTGTATGGCTGTAATAGGATCATTTATAAAATGGGCATGGAAAAATACATTAAAAAGCCTATAAATCCTAAATAAAAACCCAGAACTTCACAAAAATTGGTGAACTTATGTGACATAACATCATTAACAAGCATGCAAAATTTCATGGAGATCGGACGATAGGTGGCGCTATAACTGTTAAAAATCTTTAAAACCATATATGTCCTATGGTAAACTGCCTGTATTGACTGTAAATGGTCTTTTCCATCTCTGAATATATAATTTTCATATCATAATGTTAAAAACTAGTGCAATACAATTCTCTGGACTCACTAGAACAATAATTGTCAGAAAAAGTTGAACTACTTCATTTGGATAGCTATAATAGGTTCACTTCAAAATGTGGCCTTTACCAAGTGTCCCCGAAAGCCTATATCTCTTTAATGAATGTTCAAACCTTCTTAAAAACAAGTCAGAACATGTGAAATATCACTCTGAACATGCATGAAAATTTTCAGACAGATCTGACAAAATTTGCCTCTATAACAGTTAAAAAGGTGAAAATGATATGAATATAATGACATATTAAGCCAAGAAGTGGTATTTTACTGCCCCCTGCTGTTTAAAATAGTCATGTTGTCATATTGTTCTATAATTTATATTTAGACTTTATAAAATCACTATTTTAACATTTACAATTACATTTAGTCAAAAATCCATCTGTTAAATTATTAGTATTGACAGTTTGATCACATCATATATTTCAAATGTCTGTATCTACAATATAATGTGTGTGTGTAGTCTTAGGTTTCTGAATAAATTCTGAATGATCTGATTAATAGCTTACAAAGACTTTGTGAAATGTTTATAGACCATTCAAATATATTTTCATAATGACATATCCCAATAGCATTGAAAAAACAACATTTGTCTTGTGTGTGTGTGTGTGTGTGTGTGTGTGTGTGTGTGTGTGTGTGTGTGTGTGTGTGTGTGTGTGTGTGTGTGTGTGTGTGTGTGTGTGTGTGTGTGTGTTAACATGCATTATGGATTTAAAATGGAAAAACTGGTTTGCTTTAGTGCAGAAAAATGGTGAAAATCAAGAAGTTTAAAGTGAAAGTGAGCCAATATGTGGTCTTCTACTGCCCTCTGCTGGCCATTCTACTTATTAATGTCTACCCACATATGCTTTTGCATTCATTAGACACTAAAAATCACTTATATAACAATAAAACACTAAAAAATCACTTATATAACAATTACTATTGTAGCACAATCATATTTTGTCAGAGTTTATCACTTCATTTTTACTGATACTTCACATAATTGCTAGCAATGTGGTAAATCATGGTTAAATCACACTAAAAACATGGTAAATCAATAAATGATACTAGAATGTGGTGTATCAAGGTAAATCATACTACAATCCTGGTACATCATTCTAGAACATAGTATATCATGGTACATCATGCTAGAACATGGTAAATCATGGTAAACTATGCTAGAACAGGGTAAATCATGGTAAGCCATGATAAATCATAATAAACTATGGTAAATCATGTTAGAATGTGGTATATCATGGTAAATCATGCTAGAACATGGTAAATCATGGTAAACTATGCTAGAACAGGGTAAATCATGGTAAACTATGATAAATCATGATAAACTATGGTAATCCATGCTAGAATCACAGTAAACAATGGTAAATCATACTAGAATGTAGTATATCATGGTAAATTATGCTAGAATATGGCAAATCATGCTAGAATCATAGTAAATAATACTAGAATGTGCTAAATTGTTGTGGGAGGAGCCTATTTTACTAAAATGGCTATAACTCAAGAAGTAAATGAGATATCTTCACCAAACTCAGTACACATGTGTATGGGTTCAATTTGAGGTCACAGTAAACAATTCTATGGAGATCGGACCATAGGTGGCGCTATAACTGTTAAAAAGCTTTAAAACCATATATATCCCATGGTAAACTGCCTGTATTGGCTGTAAATGGTCTTTTCCATCTATTATGTCCGTGGTTACATGCTTGCTAAATAAATCTTAACTTTTGATGCTTTTGTGCTTAAATGCTTAAAAGGCTTTAACTGCTTGAACCCCGATAAATGCTGCTTGCAGCTTTAATTATTATTATTCTTCTTCTTCTCCGCATTTAATTGCATTTTTGAGGGCCTAAACATGCTCGAAAACTCACGAAACTTTGCACACGCGTCAGAACTGGCGAAAATTTACATCTGATATAGGTTTCAGAATTGGACGGGGCAAAATGGCTCGATAGCGCCACCTATAAAAGTTCAACGGAGTGCGCCTCCCGCAACGTTCCACGTACGTGCACGAAATTCGGTACATACATGTAATGACCTAATACCTACAAAAAAGTCTCTTGGAGCATAGCCCTAAACACAACAGGAAGTCAGCCATTTTGAACTTCCTCTCAGATTTTTGTGCAGTTTTTGCCATTTTCAGGCCTCGTACTTTAACGAACTCCTCCTACAGTTTTAATCTGATCATCTTCAAATTTGGTGAGTGTAATCTTAAGGCCTTTGCGACGTTAAATTGCGAAGATCTTGAGTTTTCGTCAAAGGGCGGGTCCTCGGCGGCCTGACAAATTTCGATGTTTCGCCATGAAACAGGAAGTTGCTGTAACTCAGGCATGGAATGTCCAATCTGCCCCAAACTTCACACTTTTGATAAGCGTTCTGTCCTGAACACATGACCATGCTCATATTCAGTTACAGTCATAGCGCCACCTGCTGGCAACAGGAAGTGACGTTTAACACTGATATGGACTCCTAATAACATATAAAAAAGTGCCAGCAAGTGCTAAACATGCTAACAACATAATAGAAGCATGCTAAAACATGCTAGCAAACTCTTAGCTAAGTGCTAAAGCATGCTATTATTGCAATTAAATAGGAATTTGCTGTAACTCAGGCATGGAATGTCCAATCTGCCCCAAACTTCACACTTTTGATAAGCGTTCTGTCCTGAACACATCTACATGAGAAAATTCAGTTATAGTAATAGCGCCACCTACTGGTAACAGGAAGTGACATGTTTAACACTCTTGTGGTCTCCTAATAACATATAAAAAAGAGCCAACAAGTGCTAAACAGGTTAGCAACATACTAGAAACATGCTAGCAAACACTTAGCTAAGTGCTAAAGCATGCTATTACTGCAATTAAATAGGAATTTGCTGTAACTCAGGCATGTAATGTCCAATCTGCCCCAAACTTCACACATTTGATAAGAATCATGGCCTGAACACATGTCTATGCTCAAATTCAGTTATAGTAATAGCACCACCTACTGGCAACAGGAAGTGACATGTTTAACACTTTGATGCCGTTCTAGCAACATGTTAAAAATGCCATTGAGTTCTATACATGCTAGAAACATGTTAAAACATGCTAGCAGTACTTAGCTAAGTGCTAAACCATGCTAATTCAATGAAACAGGACTTTGTTGTTACTCAAGAAGGCAATGTACAATCTACCCCAAACTTCACACGTTTGATAAGAGTTATCTCTTGAACACATGTCCATGCTCATATTTAGTTATAGTCATAGCGCCACCTGCTGGCAACAGGAAGTGACGTTTAACACTGTTCTTGACTCCTAATAACATATAAAAAAATGCAAGTAGGTGCTAAACATCCTACCAACATACTAGAGACTTGCTAAAACATACTAGCAAACACTTAGCTAAGTGCTAAAGAATGATATTACTGCAATTAAATATGAATTTGCTGTAACTCAGGCAAGGAATGTCCAATCTGCCCCAAACTTCACACTTTTGATAAGCGTTCTGTCCTGAACACATGATCATGCTTACAGTCATAGCGCCACCTGCTGGCAGCAGGAAGTGACATGTTTAACACTGTTATGGACTCCTAATAACATATAAAAAAGTGCCAGCAAGTGCTAAACATGCTAACAACATACTAGAAACATGCTAAAACATGCTAGCAAACTCTTAGCTAAGTGCTAAAGCATGCTATTATTGCAATTAAATAGGAATTTGCTGTAATTCAGGCATGGAATGTCCAATCTGCCCCAAACTTCACACATTTGATAAGAATCATGGCCTGAACACATGTCTATGCTCAAATTCAGTTATAGTAATAGCGCCACCTACTGGCAACAGGAAGTGACATGTTTAACACTTTTATGCCGTTCTAGCAACATGTTAAAAATGCCATTGAGTTCTAAACATGCTAGAAACATGTTAAAACATGCTAACAATGCTTAGCTAAGTGCTAAAGAATGTTAATTCAATGAAACATGACTTTGTTGTTACTCAAGAAGGCAATGTCCAATTTGCACCAAACTTCACACGTTTGATAAGAGTTCTGTCCTGAACACACATCCATGCTCATATTCAGTTATAGCCATAACGCCACCTACTGGCAACAGAAACTGACATGGTTAACACCGTAATGCAGTACTAACCACATAATTATTGTGTACTAAGCATGCTAGAAACAGACTAAACATGCTAGCAACACTTAGCTGAGTCATGAAGCATGCTATTATCACCATTATACAAAACATTTTGTAACTGACTTTGACATACTCTTACTATATATACCTCCTTAAATGTACATTTCCCAACCATGCTCTGTCTTCCTAAAGCCACCGAGTGTTGATGGCACGGGTGCGAGGGCCCTTTCATCGCTGCTTGCAGCTTTAATTATTATTATTCTTCTCCGCATTTAATTGCATTTTTGAGGGCCTAAACATGCTCGAAAACTCACGAAACTTTGCACACGCGTCAGAACTGGCGAAAATTTACATCTGATATAGGTTTCAGAATTGGACGGGGCAAAATGGCTCGATAGCGCCACCTATAAAAGTTCAACGGAGTGCGCCTCCCGCAACGTTCCACGTACGTGCACGAAATTCGGTACATACATGTAATGACCTAATACCTACAAAAAAGTCTCTTGGAGCATAGCCCTAAACACAACAGGAAGTCAGCCATTTTGAACTTCCTCCCAGATTTTTGTGCAGTTTTTGACATTTTCAGGCCTCGTACTTTAACGAACTCCTCCTACAGTTTTAATCTGATCATCTTCAAATTTGGTGAGTGTAATCTTAAGGCCTTTGCGACGTTAAATTGCGAAGATCTTGAGTTTTCGTCAAAGGGCGGGTCCTCGGCGGCCTGACAAATTTTGATGTTTCGCCATGAAACAGGAAGTTGCTGTAACTCAGGCATGGAATGTCCAATCTGCCCCAAACTTCACACGTTTGATAAGAGTTCTGTCCTGAACACATGGCCATGCTCATATTCAGTTATAGTCATAGCGCCACCTGCTGGCAACAGGAAGTAACATGTTTAACACTGTTATGGACTCCTAATAACATATAAAAAAGTGCCAGCAAGTGCTAAACATGCTAACAACATACTAGAAGCATGCTAAAACATGCTAGCAAACTCTTAGCTAAGTGCTAAAGCATGCTATTATTGCAATTAAATAGGAATTTGCTGTAACTCAGGCATGGAATGTCCAATCTGCCCCAAACTTCACACATTTGATAAGCGTTCTGTCCTGAACACATCTACATGAGAATATTCAGTTATAGTAATAGCGCCACCTACTGGCAACAGGAAGTGTCATGTTTAACACGTTGATGCCATTCTAGCAACATGTTAAAAATGCCATTGAGGTCTAAACATGCTAGAAACATGTTAAAACATGCTAGCTAATGTTAAAACATGCTAGCAATACTTAGCTAAGTGGTAAAGCATGCTAATTCAATGAAACAGGATGTTGTTGTTACTCAAGAAGGCAATGTCCAATATGCGCCAAACTTCACACTTTTAATAAACGTTCTGTCCTGAACACATGACCATGCTCATATTCAGTTACAGTCATAGTGCCACCTGCTGGCAACAGGAAGTGACATGTTAAACACTGTTGTGGACATATAAAAACATATAAAAAAGTGCCAGCAAGTGCTAAACATGCTAACAACATACTAGAAACATGCTAAAACATGCTAGCAAACACTTAGCTAAGTGCTAAAGCATGCTATTGCTGCAATTAAATAGGAATTTGCTGTAACACAGGCATGGAATGTCCAATCTGCCCCAAACTTCACACGTTTGATAAGAGTCATGGCCTGAACACATCTACATGAGAATATTCAGTTATAGTAATAGCGCCACCTGCTGTCAACAGGAAGTGACATGTTTAACACTGTTGTGGTCTCCTAATAACATATATAAAAGAGCCAGCAAGTGCTAAACAGGTTAGCAACATACTAGAAACATGCTAGCAAACACTTAGCTAAGTGATAAAGCATGCTATTACTGCAATTAAATAGGAATTTGCTGTAACTCAGGCATGGAACGTCCAATCTGCCCCAAACTTCACATGTTTGATAAGAATCATGGCCTGAACGCATGCCTATGCTCAAATTCAGCTATAGTAATAGCGCCACCTACTGGCAACAGGAAGTGACATGTTTAACACGTTGATGCCGTTCTAGCAACATGTTAAAAATGCCATTGAGTTCTAAACATGCTAGAAACATATTAAAACATGCTAGCAATACTTAGCTAAGTGCTAAAGCATGCTAATTCAATGAAACAGGACTTTGTTGTTACTCAAGAAGGCAATGTACAATCTACCCCAAACGTCACACGTTTGATAAGAGTTATCTCTTGAACACATGTCCATGCTCATATTTAGTTATAGTCATAGCGCCACCTGCTGGCAACAGGAAGTGACGTTTAACACTGTTCTTGACTCCTAATAACATATAAAAAAATGCCAGTAGGTGCTAAACATCCTACCAACATACTAGAGACATGCTAAAACATAATAGCAAACACTTAGCTAAGTGCTAAAGAATGATATTACTGCAATTAAATATGAATTTGCTGTAACTCAGGCATGGAATGTCCAATCTGCCCCAAACTTCACACTTTTGATAAGCGTTCTGTCCTGAACACATGACCATGCTTATATTCAGTTACAGTCATAGCGCCACCTGCTGGCAACAGGAAGTGACATGTTTAACACTGTTGTGGACTCCTAATAACATATAAAAAAGTGCCAGCAAGTGTTAAACATGCTAACAACATACTAGAAACATGCTAAAACATGCTAGCAAACTCTTAGCCAAGTGCTAAAGCATGCTATTATTGCAATTAAATAGGAATTTGCTGTAACTCAGGCATGGAATGTCCAATCTGCCCCAAACTTCACACTTTTGATAAGAGTCATGGCCTGAACACATCTACATGAGAATGTTCAGCTATAGTAATAGCGCCACCAACTGGCAACAGGAAGTGACATGTTTAACACGTTGATGCCGTTCTAGCAACATGTTAAAACATGCTAACAATGCTTAGCTAAGTTCTAAAGAATGCTAATTCAATGAAACATGACTTTGTTGTTACTCAAGAAGGCAATGTCCAATTTGCACCAAACTTCACATGTTTGATAAGAGTTCTGTCCTGAACACACATCCATGCTCATATTCAGTTATAGTCATAACGCCACCTACTGGCAACAGAAACTGACATGGTTAACACAGTAATGCAGTACTAACCACATAATTATTGTGTACTAAGCATGCTAGAAACAGACTGAACATGCTAGCAACACTTAGCTGAGTCATGAAGCATGCTATTATCACCATTATACAAAACATTTTGTAACTGACTTTGACATACTCTTACTATATATACCTCCTTAAATGTACATTTCCCAACCATGCTCTGCCTTCCTAAAGCCACCGAGTGTTGATGGCACGGGTGCGAGGGCCCTTTCATCGCTGCTTGCAGCTTTAATTTAATATTGTTTTTAGTATTATTATTAATCAATATTCATAATCAGTAGTATTATCTGTTTTATGTTTTATATACATTCATAATCATTTGTAATCATTGTATTTTGTGAAGATGTGGGAGAGAGAGACTTTGGGAGACTCTGAGACTTTGTGTGCTGGAGAGACTGAAATGTATATGCAGTGTTTTCCACAAGCATACAATAAGGATATACATTCCAACATTAATGGAAACCATATGTTCCTCTGGTGATGTAGTTTTTCTTGGTCTAGTAGTATAAAGACTGAGCTCTTTTGTCTGAAAATCAGGAAGAGATGGCAAGGCTGCTGAATGAAGACATCTGTTTGGTCCATTGTCTCTTCCTCCTGTGTCTTATTTAAAATAAATAAATAAGAGATCTCTTGGCAAAATCACTGGTGTCTGTTTCCATGAAATCAACCAACAGGTTCTATGGTGTTTGCAAATGGTGCCTGACTGTCGTACAGCAAGTTAAAGGTACAATATGTATTTTTTGCCGCCAGCGGTCGCATTTTTAAAACGGTAACAAAGGCGAAGACCTCCAGTCTATGTGCTAAGCTAGGCTAGCGGTGGGTGCGTCAGAGTTACGGCACGCACGGAGATGAGAAGGGTATGTGTGAACTTAGCTCACTCTGGGGGATATGGTGAATAAGCTAAAGTCCCAAAAGTCATTTAATCTTACTTACATTAGTTAATGTGGTATTGTTACATACAGTGGCGGAGCTAGGGGGCCCTTGGCCACCCCTTTGGCCACCCCTCTCACAACTGCTGTTTCTGTCTCTTTTTTTGACAAAAATTGCGTTTTTAAAATGCTGAACCGTCTCTTTAAGACCACAAAAAACGTGAGACTTTTCAGACGCACAACCCAACTTCACCTCAGCGCCAGGCGCAAGTCAAATGAGTGCGGAAATGTGCAAGTACCGAATGAGCTTCAGCAGAACATCAGACAGTGATATGCACATAGTAAATATAGAGTTAATCTTTCTCAACTGGTGGGTTGCAAGACCGTTTTGAGTAAGTCGAATAGTGTGCAGTCAACAACAAACGTAATTCTCTTTTTTTCTGATGCTACTTTTATTTTAGAAAATGTGTGTGAAAGCTTGTGCCACTTCTGTCAGATGCTGAGAAAAGCGCGTTCTACTTATTCAGTTGGCTATCTTCGGTAAAATGAGATGTTGTCAGGTCAAATGTCAGTAAAACTAACTAACTTTCATACGGCTGACAGCTGTTGTACTGTTTGCGGCGCGCTGTAGCCGTAGTTCTGTCGTCAATTAACTCATGTAAGAATCAAAAAGGCATTTAAAGCTGTCAAAACTGCATGCATGTATTTGTTATATATGCGTCACATGTGTCTGGATTAAAATATTCTGCTATGTGAGATTACAATATAAGGCACAAATGGATATGTAATGTTTTAATGTCCAAATAAATGTGAGCACTGTGCATTTGTACTAGAAGCCAGGCATTCATTTTGCATTAATTTGTAAAGGACAAACAAAAATGGATAATTTTTAAATCCATAAAATAACTAATTTTACATTCTGTCAACATTACATTATGAAAAACATAACATTTTACATTATGTGCTGTTGACTTCCGCCTTGTTCACATTCTTGCACATGGGGATTCAAAAGAGAACTTTTCTTTTCCTTTTTAATTTCGGTCTGATAGAACTGTTGCAATTATTTATTTTGACAACTAATATAGAAAGTTAAAAAATTTTTTTGACAAACTCAGAATTGGTTGAAGAGTTCATTGATTATATAAAACGTATTGAAGGTTGAATAATCTTTGGAATACAGTATTGTCTGCATGGTATCTCATCCATGAAGATGCAACACTGAACAAGCTATTGGAGATTTTGAGAACCAGAACCAAGCTAACTGAGCAAGTTGAACTTTAGCTATAGTGTGAGCCCTTTTATTACTATTTAATTAATTTTAATATGAGGTGGTGGGTAAAAATAAAATAAAAATTCACTCAGTATTCCATGATTCCTAATTCACTACTATCTCAATTAAAATTAAGTACAAATGAACTTTATTCACTTGTGTAGGCACTAAAACAGTCCAATACATTATAGTCAAATTATTTTTTATGATAAAATAATTAAGATTTCTGTGCCACCCCAGACTGGTTGCTGGCCCTTGCCTGGCCACCCCTATGAAAAAATCCTGGCTCTGCCACTGGTTACATATTACATTTTACTAGGTGAACTATTGCCATACTAAAATGTGTAAAAATCGAATGGGGGTTAGGGTTATTTAAATGTTTAAATAAATCTAAATGTCAAATGATACGAGGATGTTTGTATGGTCTAAATCTATGGCTCGAATCTCACTTTGCCGAGGCATTGTGTAGATTACAAGACTGTCGTAGCAGAAGCTAACCCCATGGAGGGATGAGCAGAATCACTCCTCCACGGAGCCCTCAGGAAAATCGATGTTTGTATCCCGCCGTTAAGTGCGCTTCGGGACACATCGGTTTCCAGCGAACACACGCTGCTCTGTCTGAGATTGCGCCCTCTATCCAGATTGGCGCATCAGATCTCCTGTGTCTCTGAGCAATGCACGTCCCAGGGGAACAGAATCAGAGAGCAGACGTCCTGTTGAGGCAAGGGCTGAGGCCCGGGGAATCGAGACTTCACACCGAGGTGGTGAAGACGATATGTGAGAGGTTTGGCCCAGTGGACGTGGATTTGTTCGCGTCTCGAGGGACGTCCCACTGTCCACTGTGGGTTTCTCTCACCCATCCAGCCCCATTGGGTTTGGATGCCATGGTACAGACGTGGCTGAGGCTACGCCTGTACGTTTTTCCCCTGATCGCTCTGCTCCCGGGAGTTCTGGAGAGGGTCTGTCGAGACGGGATCAGTCTACTTCTAGTTGCCCCGTACTGGCTGGTCCGGGTATGGTTTTCTGACATCATAGCACTCCTGGCAGGCCAGCCTTGGCCGATCCCTCTGAGGAGGAACCTGCTTCCACAGGCCGGGGGCTCAATATTCATATTGGTCGTATGTATCCTCCGTGGGGCTCGGAAGATGAAACCTGCGGCTCATACCAGAGTTCCCACATGGGCCCTGGCAGTGGTTCTAGTAGGACTGGTCGAGGCCCTCTTCAAACTTCTGGAGTCGGCTGAGGCCAAGATCCTTTCCCTCAAGGTAGCTGTTTTATTAGCCATTACTTCTCTGAGGAGAGTAGGAGACCTTCATGCGATCTCTATATCTCATGGGTGCCTGCAGTTTGCTCCAGGTGACATTAAGGCTATCTTGCATCCCAGGCCGGGCTATGTGCCTAATTTATGTCCAGAGGTCTTCTTCATGGCGGAAGTCAGACCAGTCGCTGGTGTGCTTCGGGTCGCCCAAGAAGGGGCCAAACAGACCATCAGTAACTGGGTCGTTCAGGCTATCTCTATGGCCTATCAGGTGCACAGCTTCAGCCACCGTGAGGGCTCATTCAACCAGAGGCATGGCATCCTCTAGTGCCCTCCTTTCAGGGGCCCCGATCCAAGAAGTGTGTGATGCCAGGATGGGCCACCCCTCATACTTTCATCAGATTCTATAGCCTGGACATTCCTTCTACGCCAGGCACTCTAGTGCTCTCGTCCTAAGTGTGCCGGTGCGCAGCTTCACACTGGGACAGGCAGGGCTCGCTGTGGCATAGTGGGTACTCGTTCCCCAAATGCAGTTCAAGTTTCCTCGAAAGGGAACGTCTCGGATTACGACTGTAACCCTTGTTCCCTGAGAAGGGAACGAGAACTGCGTCCGCCACGGCTTCCCCTGCCTCGGAGTACACTTGCTTCATCGCAGAAGCTAACTCTGTTGTGTGCCGGCGTCCTTTTGTAGCTTCCTTGTATGCCGTCACGTTATGTCATGACGCAGCACCAATAAGGATTGGATTAGTTTCATTCATACTTCAGATGCATTACGCTAAGGGCGTTCCCCAAAGTGTTGCAGTCGTAACCCGAGATGTTTCATGGTCTCATTTCAGTGACTTTTTTTTTCCACCAACCACGCATAATCATAATTTTGTCAAAACTACATACTTTTACAGACATGCTGCTCACATGTTATTGTAGCAGAGTTTGTGCTGAATACAGCGTAATCAGACTTTAGACATGAAAGTGTTACAAGTAACAGAAATAAGCACAAATGTCAGAGCACCTCCAGGGCCCAGAACACACCTCAGAGGGTTAAAGAGCGCTGTTTGGATAAGAAAAGCTTTGGTCGTTTACTGGACATTACGAAGTGTTCAAAATAACTAAATTAAATGTTATTTTTATATGTTGTTGAATTAAAGGTTCACTTTACCAAACTTTGTTGTTTTCTGCTAAGACATGCAATTAAGAACAAATTAGACAATATTTAGAATATGAATCTAACTTTCACTATTAACCTCATCGTGAGAATGACGAATCTCTCAGTCAAAAGTATAAACCACTGACAGTAAGCATTAGTTAATCAGATATATTTGATCAGACATATTCAGATGAGCAAAGATCTGCTTACCACATCCGGAGAGTTCTGAAGAGACACTGGCAATGAGAGGAAATCCTCCAAGGTTTCTTTTGGTTTGTGTTTGCATGACCTGCATATTATTGTGGTCTGTATAGTGCCCTTAAAAAGCTACAAAGGTGTGAAGAAATTAGACTTTAGTGATGATCCACAGCCTCCAGCACAATAAACTGCTGATAAACCTTTAATTATGTCTCATGCCAACAAATGATAGTCAAGGATCCATGTGAAGCAAGTTTGTAAAGACGATGAAGAAGCAGGAGATCAAGACCAAATATGAGGCAATAATATCTCTGGAAATCACCTGAACATTCTTTGTAGAAACACTTACAGAGCTGAACTGCTGTGAGATGATGACAGATGGTCCTTATGAAAGTCATTGAACAGATTCAGAAGAAACTAGTTACCTCAGAGGATCTAGTAGTCTTTTTGATGAAAGATGGATAGATCTTTTCAAGGATCAACTGTAGATGTTCTGCTGCGTCTCGTTGTTCATGAACTTTGGGTTTGATGGAGAGAAAGCAAATAACAATCAAACACTTATATTGAGTAACTTTCATCAGCAGAAACATTGACTGAATGCTGGAAACAGCAATAAAGAGACCAACCACCTGTAATGCCGAGGCTGTTCAAGACTCCAGCTGCTGAAACTGCAGTTTTCTGTTGTGTTTCTAATTCACTGAACAACTTCTTCAACTCTTCAGCCAAGTGTCCATCAGATGAACCGACTCTTCCTCCCAATCTACAGAAGACATTGAGTGTTTATCGATCGGCTGTTTGTCATGTTGTTTCCACTGCTGGAAGTGAAAGATGTTTCTTTACCTCTGGACATGTTGCCTGAATCCCTTCGTCATGAAGAGCGTCTGAAGAACTGCATTCAAGTAGCAGGTGTTCCCTTCATTCTTCAGCCCACAGTATCCTGATATGAGAAACACATTAACACTGGACTGACGTCCATCCAGCTGACCAGAGAAACTCCAGAAACACATCCGGCAGATCTTACAACATGCAGAGCCATCGAGTGTCCATCGAGATCAGAAACTGACTCTACGCTTTAAAGAAAATCTAAAACTAAAAGCATTTTGATTCCACATAAGCCAACCAATATTCATCAGCTTTAACAGCATTCTGGTGATATGTTTGTTTACGTAAGGCCATCGTACATGCTCGTCCTTTCTGCACATGCGCACTTTCAGGTGTATTATGTGTGGTGAGCTGTCTATGGGTGAGCTATGGTTTCAGCCATTCATTGAAGCTCGCCGTTCTCACCGGGTTTTTTCAAAATGTCTGAGGGTCGTAAGAGAAAAAGTGTCTATGATGACAAGAAGAGAATAGAATAGAATAGAATAGAAAGTTGGGCTTCCCACTGATGCCTCAGTCGCAAAGTTTCTACTCGACAGGTAAAGTTTGGCATGCTATTTGGAGAAATCCATTTAAAATCACTGCTAATAAAATTTAATGTAAGCTATGATTACAACTACGATCTTGCAACTTGTAAGCAGAGCGTGCACGAGGAGAACTAGGATTGTGCATGCTCTCTCGTGTCGTGCAAACGTTTAATAGGCGTTCCCTCTCAGGAGCAGGTAGAGTGTTGCGCATGTGTATTTTTTCAAAAAGTGGAGAGGGCGGTTCTTTTCTAAAATTCGTGAAAATCTTCCGCTATACCTTTAAGAAAACAATCCAATTCTGAATGAATAAGTGAACTACGGTGAACAAAGTCACTGAAGATGAAACTGTTTCTCCCAGAAAACAAACTGGATCATTGTGACAAACACAGACAGTAACGTGAGGCATCAATACTATTGTGTAGCAGGAGATTTACATCTCCACAGGGTTTCAGGGACGGAGACAGTGTTTTCTGTCAATGCAGCTTCTCTTGCTTTATTGATGGAGGATGTTCAGAGAAGTACAAGGAATTTTCAAAGAAAATAAAATGGCTTAACCGTGGTGTGAATTGAACAGAATGTGATCTATATTGTATATCTTCTCTTTCTGGGACTGGATTACGAAAACATCCTTACTAGTTTAAATTCTATTTCAATCATAGCTTATTTTAAGACTGAAGAGGTTTTTTTAAGACTTATTTTAGGTCACCTGATGGAGTTTTAGGACACCATTAGGTCACTTGATGGAGTTTTTCGGTTCCTTGCCACTGTTGCCTTTGGCTTGCTCAGTTGGGGATATTTTGGGGATATTTAATTTTATTCTATCAATCAATAAATTCCACTAGAAACAAACTTTGTTGTATTATTTTATTTTAATACTGTGAAGCTGCTTTGATACAATCTGTATTGTAAAAAGCGCTATACAAATATACTTGATTTGATTTGATTTGATTTGAAGATATGAAGTTATGTAAAACGGCCCCAGATCTCTTAGTGGTTTCAAACAAAACAACCTATAAATCATTGGTGAGAATTTTTTTTTGATCAAAAAGAATGCATTAAGCTAGAATAAAACTGTTCTTTCTTTTGATATATTGCATGTTCAGCTATTAATACAATACAATGTTCTGGGAGCTATGAAACTTGATCAAATTTGAAAACTTGAAAATGATCAAATTTTGGCAACTATAAAAAAAGAAAAACTGGCGGCGAAAGAGTTAAGCATCCCAATCATTATACTATATATATATATATATATATATATATATATATATATATATATATATATATTCACTGAGCTATCTAGATAGTCAATTCTGGCAATTCAAAGCTGACAATTCTGGAATTTTTATCAGATACAGGCTATTTTCACTGTGTATAAATTATGCAATATGCTTAAAATTATTAAAGTATGTAAATAGCCTATGCACTATGTTTGACAAGACAAGGCGATTTAGCTGTTGTGGAAAAACTAATAAAGAATAGCAGCCACATCAATTGTTCTCCCCTCAGCCATGTTAAAGATTGTGGTCCGCCCAATATGGACACTCCACATCAAAATGATCTCCGAGGCTCCTAGTGGTAAATACGACTTGAGAGGGCATTCATGTCCAATATTCTAACACATGCTGCGCTATGATTATTTACCTCATTTATTGTTCTTATTCTGTTCATTGGTTATTTTATTTATGAATGAATTTTGTTGTTTTCATGAAACTTGGCTGACAATAAATGCCATTTAAACAATCTTAATTGTAAAAGTATTTGTATCCCATGTATTGTAAAATGTAATATATGATATATCTATCAAAACAATGCCATATAATAGGAATTCATTTTACTACTGTATTTGTAAGTGGTAACACTGACAGACTATGAAAAGATACTGAAAAACATTGCAGGATGAGCAAATAAAAGTTTTCCATGAATAAAACAAGGTTGATAAAATGCTTTCCCCTGGTTTCACAGCCAAGGCTTAACAGAAAGCAACTTTTTTGCAATTAAATAAATGCAAAAGTGAAATTTTTGACCCTCCAGGTATTCATCTCTTTTAAATGTAGATTCTATTGCCGCCAGTGTTCGACCTCATGTAAGGAATCTTGGGGTTACATTTGATTTGTCACTAAACTTTGAGAAACAGATCAGCACAGTGGTAAAGGGCAGTTTCTTTCATCTGAGATCGGTTGCAAAATTACAACAGTTTCTACCTCTGAAAGATTTGGAGACCGTAATCCACACTCGTCACATTTCTCCCATTTTAGTGACTGTACATTGGCTTCCTGTAAAGTTAACAATTTATTTAAAATGGCTGTGTTAGTGTGGCTCACATTATTGGGTCCACTTGCAAGTCGCAGCAGCACGAATTACGTGACCAGCAACATATTTCTGCTTCAAATATTGTGTAGTTAACAGTGAGTGTTGGTTTCAGACATTATTTTATTAAAGTGCATTTGTCGGTGCCGCACTCGTGCTGACTCTTTTTTTCTGCCTGACAGAAAGAAAAGCTTGTAGCTTACTGAAGGCGGAGCGTTTCGACCAATCAGATGAAAGGGGCGTTTCAGCGCCGCCCACGTGTGCAAATGAAATATCTAACCCATAAACCGACTTGTAAACCACAAACCAAAAATTATCGAGCCAAAATCTAATTTTTCGTGTTTTAAAATAAACTAAAAAACGAATAAACGAGCTGGTTTTCATTTCTCGTTATACCATTCCAAATATGAAATGAAAGTACACGGACCTCCATTACGTGATACGCTGTGTACAACTGAAATTCCCACAAGGATTTCAACATCATATTATTTGAAATGCATCATAGATACATTTTCCAAAGAGGTTTAAGAAAGTTACATTAGAGTTAGGGGATAACACAGTTTGTACAGTATAGAAATCATTATGTCTAAAGTTCCCATTAAACATGAAAACCCAACAACCCAATGGGAATATATCCTTATTGTGTAAAACATCCAGAGGTGGACAGTAACAAAGTACATTTACTTGAGTACTGTACTTAAGTACACTTTCTGAGTATCTGTACTTTACTTGATTTTACTGTACTTGAAACTGATTTTTATTTTCAACGTTGGGTTTGGTCTTCTAAAGAAGAATTTTGCCCTTGTTTTGGTGCACACTAGCTTATAGATAACAGTAAGGCAAACATATTCATACTAAAAGCCAAAAAACATTAAATCCCACTACTGGAACTGTGTTCTAGAAATAAATTTGATATTGATATGAGGGTAGAAAGGCAGGCATAGATTCAGAGGCATAAGTTAGCCTACTGTAAGTATTACACATAACAATGCAACAATAATAATAATAAAAAAAGCATTGACATTTACTTTTGATACTTAAGTAGCCTACTTTTAAAACGATTACTTCTGTAGGCTACTTTTACTTTAGTAAAAATCAGTCTTTACAACTTTTACTTGTAACCGAGTAATATTTGACCAGTATATCTGTACTTTCACTCAAGTAAGGAAGTTGTGTACTTTGTCTTTGTCCACCTCTGAAAACATCTGTTCATATTCTGTCATTACACAATTCCAATACGAATAGCACCGGGAGGCGTCTGGAATAACTGCACTGATCAATCCGCAATTTTAAGCCAGCTAATTTTACAGTAGGCTCATATTCAGAATGTCCTTCTCGTTTAACGCCAACGACCGCACAAATGGGCTTCCTTTGTGAAATATAGCAGACCACCATTTTAAATAACAGTTTAAAAAAGGTGGTCTGCTATTTTTCACAAAGGAAGCTCAGTCAGTAAGTCAGACATAGAGAGAGAGAGAGAGAGAGAGATAGATGGATGGATGGATGGATGGATGGATGCACCTTTGTAAGATATGCGCTCGTCTTCACAAAAAATAGGCTACATGCAGGGTTTTTAAACATCTCATGTGGAGAAAATATTGTTTGTTCTGGGCAGTATGGCAAAGCCATGGCAAAAAGCAGGATAACTTGTAACTATAGACTACTTGAAAGGAAACAGTGTTTGTGTTGTTGAATCTTTTTTTTTTTTAGTAGGCTACATCTTAAAATATAGAGCTCATGACAAATAAAAGTTCCAGATGGACAAACATTAAATGCAAAAAACAGTGTGAATAACAATATGTTAAAATAAACGTACTCGGTTACTAACGTAACCTCGGTTCTCTCTAGAAGAGAGAACGAGTACTGCGTTTGTTTTACAAATGCTATGGGAAAAGGCCTCTTTTCACGAAACACTGAAGCATAAAAATTATCCTTATAATTTTGAATTATTGTAAAGCGCGTTGCAGCAGCACACAGCCATAGGCGAGACAGCTCGCTCGCCATTGGCTGCTCTGCGGCAACTGCATCAGCCTATCGAGCGAGGCCTGAGGTGACGTCAGGCCAATGAGAATGCTTCGCGCCCTCTACGCCGCGTCCCGCCGAAACGGGCGTGGCCTAGCCCTATAATGGAAGCGTGAGAAGGCTGATTCTCTGGTTTTTCACCGCCGAAGCGAACCAGAGTGAGTCGCATGCACGGCAGGGAACGCAGTACTCGTTCCCTCTTCTAGAGAGAACCGAGGTTACGTTAGTAGCTGAGTACGTTCTCTTACGAGAGGTTCTCTCGTACTGCGTTTGTTTTACAAACGCTACGGGAACCCACTGTAAAACGCCGTGCGTGCTGGGATCGAACACCAATAATCCTGGAGGCAAAGCCCAGGAGTTACAGTGCATAATCACCAAAGGGGACTCACAGAGAGTCATGGAAACAGGAGGGGACACCCCCTTCCGTATACATCAGCGTCCTTAGACGCAATATGAGAATAACATCGCATAGGTAAGGCGAGGTAAGCCTGTAAAATGCGGAAGATTGCGAGTCTTACGCAATGCTGCCCATGCCATAAGTAGTTGGCGGCGCACAGCGCCTGTAATCTTGGCGTCCACTTCGGACAGCACTAACTCTACACCGACAGCAGCCTAGCCTGCAGGGCGGGAACCTCTAGGTAATAAAACCTGATAAATGTAGACGGCGAGGCCAGCCTGCCGCCATACATATATCTTGCAAAGAAATTCCACTAGACCAGGCCCACGAGGAGGCGACGCCTCTCGTGGAGTGCGCTCTGACACCCAATGGGCACTGCAGGCCCTTGGCAGTGTAAGCTAGAGCTATTGCATCAACTATCCATCTGGATAGGCTCTGTTTCGAAACAGCCATTCCCTTGGAACGCCCGCTGAACGAGACAAATAGCTGCTCAGTCTGCCGAAAAGCAGATGAGCGAGACACATAAGCTCTTAGAGCCCTTACGGGACAAAGAAAACTTGCATCTCCTTCCTCGCCCGACACCGGCAGGGCAGACAGGGAAATGATCTGAGCCCGAAACGGTGTGTTGAGGGATTTTGGAACGTATCCATGCCTAGGTTTGAGTATGACTCTTGAGTCGTTTGGCCCAAACTCTAAGCACGTCGCGCTCACCGAGAGCACGTGCAGGTCACCTACGCGCTTCACTGAAGCGAGAGCCAGCAAAAATACTGTCTTGAAAGACAGATGTTTAAAGCTAATCGTTTGGATAGGCTCGAAAGGATCACCTTTCATGGCCTCCAAAACCGTAGAGAGGTCCCACATAGGGACTGGAGGAGGTCTGGGGGGATTCAGCCTCCTCGCCCCCCTGAGGAAGCGGATGACTAAATCGTTCCTTCCTATTGACTGACCGATCGTTGACTTAGAAAACGCTGCGATAGCCGCCACATAGACTTTGAGCGTGGATGGGGCTCTGCCCCTATCCAGTAGCTCCTGCAAGAAGGAGAGAACCTCCGTCACCCCACAGTCGAAGGGTAAGAAACTTTGAGGCATAGAGCCGTCTGGTAGACGGGGCTCTAGCCTGAGTGATAGTGTTTAGCACTTCCACTGAGAGATCAGCGGGTACCCGTTGAGCGCCCACACGTGGATGGACCACAGCTCTGGGTGAGGATGCAAAATCGAACCCCGGCCTGAGAGAGGAGGTCCCTCCTCAATGGTACTGGCCAAGGAGCAGAGTCTGCTAGCTGCATCAGATCCGGGAACCATGGTTGGTTCCTCCAGAGTGGTGCTACAAGCAGCACTGAGCATTTCGTTTCCCTGATCCGGTCTATCACCTGAGGCAGGAGAGATACGGGAGGAAAAGCATGGGCAGCGCGGCCACGCTTGGGACAACGCGCTCTCGCTCTTTGAAAAGAACATGGGGCAGTGGGCGTTTTCGCGGGACGCGAACAGGTCCACCTCCGCTCTGCCGAATGGGAAAAGCGTTTTTCCCCAAACAGTTGAACTGTTTGGGGGTGTAGAGACCATTCGCCCGTCGGAACATTGTTCCTGGACAGTCTGTCTGGCCCCAAATTCTGTAGCCCAGGCACGTGCACCGCTCTCAGGGAGCGCAGGTTGTGCTGAGCCCTTTCCAGAAGGCGCTTTGCCAATCTGAATAAATTTCGGGATTTTAGGCCACCTTGGCGATTTATGTAGGACACCACCGACATGCTGTCCGATTGGACTAAGACGTGGTGTCCCTCCAATTGGGAAAGAAAACGCATCAGCGCATTGTCCACTGCCATCATTTCTAAGCAGTTGATGTGTTGGAGCTTCTCCCGTTCCGACCACTGGCCGAAGAACGGTCTGCCCTCGAGCAGCGCTCCCCATCCCGAGGTGGAGGCGTCTGTCGACACCACCTTCACCCTCGAGGAAGTCCCCAGGCTTACACCCGATTGGTACCAGTCGTTTGCCTTCCAAGGTTCTAAAGCTGCGAGGCAGCTCTGATTAGTATTCTAGACATTAGGAGGCCCTAGGCAAAATTCATGTTGAGGCCCCCCACCCCCAATAAAAAAACACTTGAAACAAATATGATTCCTAACCTTTTTATTTATGCAACATTTAATTTTAAATTTAGTATATTTTTACTTACACAGTACATAAATATAAAGTTTAGAATTTACATTCTAAATTTTATATTTCTCATGTTAACAGTATTATTCAAAATTTCTGCTTATCCAATGTATTAATTGATATAGAGAAACTTAAACCCCACTGCCAGACATTTTTCGTGGTTCAAACTGAATGCCACATCAAAGTCGAGAATTGATTATTGGCTCGGATCTGATTCTCTTTCAAGTAATGCGACTAAATGTAATATTTCAGGAGCCACCTTAACAGATCATTGTGTGATCAATTTAATCTTAGAACAAAGAAATAAATCTTGTAATACTAGAGGCTATTGGAAATTCAATTCAGACTTGTTGAATCATATTGATTTTTATTAAAAAAAATAATTGCTGAATTTAAAGTAAAAAAGATGGCAAGTGGTATTAAATGGGAATATTTAAAACATAAATTAAGAGAATATTCAATGACCTTTAGCAAAAATCTGATGAAAAAGAAACGTGAAAAAGAAATCCAGTTAATTCAAGAGATTAATAAATGCTGTTGTCAACCTAACATGTCAGATGAAGATAAAGAAAATCTTATTAAGCTTCATTCCATTCTAGATGAATTCTATATTTAAAAGGCAAAAGGGGCATACGTGAGATCCAGAGCTAAGTGGCTGGAAGAGGGAAAAAAATAGCTCATACTTCATTAATTTGGAGAAAAGACGACAAGAGAAAAATTCGATCAATAGTTTAATTGTGGACCAAGTAGAACAATTAAATAATAACTTAATAGTAAAAGAGGTGTTTAAATTTTACTCTAAATTGTATTCCTCTTCTTTTTCCTCTGTTAATTCTAATTCTTTTTTTCAGATGATAAAAAATAATCTACCGTCTATTGATAGTGTATGTGAAGAACTATGCGAATCAGACATAACCATACAAGAGCTTGATGTGGCGATTAAACAGAGTAAACCTGGTAAATCACCGGGTCCTGATGGGTTAACCACAGATTTATTTATTTTTTTTGGGATGACCTAAAATATATTTTATTTGAAGCCATACAAGAGTGTATAAATAATATTGAATTATTGCCAACTATGAAACAAGGGCTTATAATTTTGTTACCAAAGCCAGGAAAAGATAAGACGATATTAGATAATTTACGCCCGATAACACTACTAAATACTGATCACAAACTGTTTACTAAAGCACTGGCTTCCAGATTAAAAACAGGAATACCACAAATTATTAGTGTTACTCAGTCAGGATAGGTCAATTCATAATAATATCAGGTTAGTTTTTGATTTGATTGAATATGGTAATTTAATTGAAGAAGATAGTTTCATTTTATTTCTGGATTTCTATAAGGCCTTTGACATGGTGGAGCATTCTTTTATTTTTCAAACTCTTAAACACTTGGGTTTGGGTCCTAAATTTATTAATATTATTGGAATGCTTTATAAAGACATAAACAGTTCTGTAGCTCTTACTCAAGGTACATGTCCACGATTCGTGGTTAGAAGAGGCATCAGGCAAGGATGTGGATGTTCTCCTTTATTATTTATAATGGTAGCAGAAATGTTGTCTATTTTACTCAAAATGGGAACCATATCTGGCATTGATTTTGTAGGTAATAATTTTATTGTCAGCCAATTTGCTGACGACACTACTCTTTTTTTAAGAAATGAACAGCAAATACCCCTAGCAGTATTTGATTCAGTTAATCAAGTTTTTTTCAGAAGCTTCAGGTTTAAAGCTAAATATGTCAAAATGTGAGTTATTGGCCATTCATATGATCATCCTAATGTAATATTAGACAATATCCCAGTTAAAAGTGAAGTAAAATATTTAGGTATCAGGGGCCTCATTTATAAACGTTGCGTATGCACAAAAGAAGGTGTACGCCGCTCTCTACGCAATAATTGGTATTTATAAAAAGCAGTAGCGTACCGTGGGGTTTCAGTCAGGGCCTTCAGTAACGATCTACCCCCCCCCCGCTGAGCTGAAACATCTCGCGCACGGATGTAAGTTACCTAATACAAATAAATAAAACATCTCCGGTTAACTAGCAGGACATTCATTTTCGTTTGTTGAATTAGATGCATTCTAGCGCTGAAATGTGTTGTTCAAGCTGAGTGCTCGTTGCCGCTATTATCAGTGGCGCGGATAGAGTGTTCTCTTGTGGCTCGCGCACAGTTTTCACTTAGATGCGCGCTTCAATCTATCGCCGTTGCGGAGACTTTCTATTCGTTGAAATCTTACAAAACAAAATGCACACAAACACCCTGCTTGATATACAACCACTGAGCTTATTCGGTAAAATAAAAATAAAAAACTATACGAGTGTGGATTCGAACCCAGAACCTCTGACACGCTTGGCAGAAATTCTACCCATAGGTTCTACCACTAGACCATCGCAGTACATGAAAGTTACATATGTATCAATGCATAGTCACGTGGAAATTCTCGGTACTAACAATATTAGTAGATCTAGAATGACAAATGTACCCAAAATGACCCAATGTACTAATGAAATTTATTTCTGGACATCGTAATGTTATTTTTCCTGAAAATTGTTATTGTACACAAACATGTATTGTATCTGCCCACCCATGTCGATGACATCAGCGCGGGCTAGCCGTCGACACATCGCTGGGCCTCTGGGGCGTTCTGTCAGACGCATCACAATTTGATTGGCTGATAAAACATGTCAGTCAAAGTTATGATCAATTGGAAAACGGCAGCTTCAACGGAAGTCTAGCTATACTACTAGTGCTGGTCCACGGAGCTGCGTTTAGATGACAGATGTAAAATCCAGCTCAGACTCACAAAAATTAACCATATTCTTTCTGGAAATATAATCGTAATGTACTGATAGACAGTAATAGAAATTTAGACATGTTCAGAAACACATTAATTTAATTATAGAAAAAATATATATTTTTCTATTTTGACAGGGCCAGCAGAGAAGGCCCTGCTGGCTCTGACGGCACACCACTGATAAAAAGCAAACTTGACGGGAAAATGTGCGGTCCTTCACGCAAACTCTGACCCAGGCGTACGCACAAAAACGGGTTAAATGAGAAATGGCGACACCATCGGCAGATGGAAGAAACACGTGAAAGTGTGTGAAACTGTAGACCGTTGTGTACAAGAAATAGCAATACTGCCTCTCATAAATAACATGAAGACTTCACAAAGCAAGTCTTACAATTAACAGCCTACACGAACACCCGTTTGATCGATCTGCAGTGTAAAACAAACAAAATCAAACGAAGATGCGTAATGACGCACAATGGCTGATCTTGCGCTTCACGCTTGCGCGCGAGTGAAGTTACGTTTCTTGGTTTTCCTGTGTTTGCCATGATTTCGCAATCGATGAATATTAACTTGTGGGTGTTTCACAGTCTATTTATGGGCAACTATGGGCATGACATGAAGCCGCAAAAGCTGCGCTACATTTAGAATTGATTGTGATTTATTAAGGGAATACTGCGTAGGATGTGCGTGCGCGGTTTTATAAATCCGAATATTTCTGTGCGTACGCACGTCCTATGTTTCATCCGTACGCCACTTCTGACGCATATCCTACGCAAAGTTTTATAAATGAGGCCCCTGGTTATCTAAGAAGATGAATAATTTAAAACATTTAAATTTTGATAAAACTTTGGATAATTGTAAATTAATAATGAATACTTGGCTGCAGAGAGACATAACAATTTTTGGAAGAATTTTATTGACAAAAGTAGAGAATCTTTCTAGATTCATCTATCCATGTTTCTCCTTAGCAGTTTCTGCAAAAAAGATAAAGGCAGTTAATAAATTAAACATTAATTTTATATGGAAAATGAAGAGTCATTATATACGTAAAAGTGATATGATTAAAGATTATGAAGAAGGTGGTCTTAAAACGATTGACATTGATATTATGAATGGGGTCATTAAACTTAGATGGTTGCAGTCTTTCATTAATGATAAATCCTCTTTCTGGTTTGAGATTACTATTGTATTCAATAAATGTGGTGGCATAAGTTTTCTGCTGCAATGTGACTTTAAAATCTCTAAACTCCCTGTAAAACTTACAGCTTTCCATCAACAAGTATTATTATACTGGAAATTGATTTTCAAGCATAATTTTAGCCCTCATAATATGTCAATCTGGAACAACAGATGTATAACTGTGAACAGAAAATCTTTGTTTATTGATGGGTGGTAGCAGAAAGGCATATGGTCACCAACACATGTAGTGGACAATGTTGGAAATATACTGAGCCATGTTGCTTTTTGTGGTAAATACAATCTAAGCTGCTCCTCTAAAATGTATGAAAAAATTATCAAGAATATTCCATTACCAATGTTTAAATTAGTAAGTGAACATTTGAAATATTCAAGGATAATACCTAAACTACAAGAACTTATTATAGAAAATGTAAGCTTTGTTGACAGAAAATGTTCTAACAAATTCTTAAGAGACTGTTTAGTACATCAATGTTTCCCAGGACCGGTATTGAGAAATTATATTTTTCGTCATTATGAGAAGAAAGAAGAACATATGATGCAAGTGATCTTTGAAAAGTTTTAAAATTGAAAGGTTGATTGGTGTTTATAATTGTTCAAGCTTGACAACCTTATTGCCTTTTCGATTACTCTCTGATTCTAATATAAACTTCTAATTACAAATAAGTACAACAATTACATTGTTAAAAGGGATGTTTATAAGAGGGCATACATCTGAAACTGCTGAGTCTGAAGGGTTTAGATTATCACACACCAAGTACATTGTACTCAGCGTACTGTCATTCTTTTTTTTTTTTTTTTGTCTTTTATTGGGACAGGACAGTAGAGAGGTGACAGGAAGTGAGGTGGGAGAGAGACGGGGGATGGGATCGGGAAAGGTCCACGAGCCGAGACACGAACTCGGGCCTCCCTACATGTCGGTGCACTGACCACGAGGCCATCGGCGCCGACGGCATACTGTTATTCTTAAAAAGAAAAGAAATCATTCATCATAATTTGCCTGACTTATATGTGTGTGTGTGTGTGTGTGTGTGTGTGTGTGTCTATATATACATTTATGCATATTTTTTATGCATATTTTAAAATAAACATTTGCTCAAACTGATTACTTTACAGTAAATTCTAATTATTCTACTTTTTATTTTATATATATGTTTTACTTTTTCTTTATCTCTTGAATTCCGTTAGTTGTCCTGTTAATTAGGTTATAGAACACACACACACACACACACACACGCACACACACAAACACACTTTTTTAAAACTATACCTTCAAATGACAAATTCAAAAGGGTAACATTAAAAACATGAGATTTAAATGTAATTTAAAACCTAAAAATAATAATAGTAGTAAAATACATTTTACGAGAAAATGAATCAGAAGCTCTATTTTGCATGCATGCTGGGATAACGTAGATCATCAGGTTTTAACTCTTTAATTAATGGGTATGTACATAAATGACTAAATGTAAAAAAAAAAAAAAAAAGTTATATATGCAAATAAAAACATTGGCATTACTGCATCTCTGTTTGAAATACATCACATCTAAAATTTAACAATTAATGTTAAATACTTGCTAACAATTAATGAACAAACATAGCTTACTGCTAATAAATACAGCTCTATACTAAATTATATATTTAATAATTTAAACTTATATACCATCCCCTTTTAAGCCTACCTTTGCTCTGGGACATCTTCAATGTTCATGAAATGCAAAGTTTAAATTTCATTCAGCCTTTACCCGACTTTTAAAGCTTTTAAATTTGTCCCACCCCGAAATTTTAATCTATCACTTTCCAGTTTGCTCAGTGTCACGTGAGCATGGCAGATCATCTAAATCTAATGTCACATTAATGTTTATTTTAAAACCTTTAGGCTACGTTTAATATATCTGATAACAATTCAATAGTCAGATACAATAGTTTAAAGGATTTTTATTTATGAAGAACATGCTATTTTGAATTGATTAGATATTAAAAATTTAATTATTCAGTCTGACAATTAAAAATAATCTACACTGAAATAAATGTTTTTGATAAACAACTATTGAATATAAAGGTAACACACTTTCGATTTTTCATTTTAAGGTGAATATTTTACGTTCGCCATTTGAGGGCAGCTTTGGGACAAAAAAATAAAAATAGACAAAATAAAATAAAGCTAGACATTCAAATAAGAGGTTTCAATCTCAAATTATATTATATCAAGGTATTTCTGCTGTAAATTCAATTTGTGTTTATTTTAAAAAGGTGTTCAATACAATCTCGTGTATCTATGAAAAATAATAATTATTCTGGAAGTTGCAGGTTGCAGAGGTGAATGTTTATGACTACTGTAGGAATGTACACTGTCTGATACTGAAGTTCAAGAGTCATCAATATTTGCATTTCTGCAAGATACCATTGACCAAAATTTGCATTTTGGCTTTATAAAGCCAAAACAATCTCTGTTACCCTAAATTATACGCTTATCTCTGTAAAGCTGCTTTGAAACAATCTACATTGTTAATAGCGCTATATAAATGAAGATGACTTGACTTGAGAAAGCTCTACATCTGTTCAAAGCAGAGATGCTGGTGTTCTCTGGGCTCGAGCTCTTCTCAGAGGCTCTGAAACAGGGGAAGTGTGTGTGCTGTGGTCAGATGAGTCCATGTTTCAGACTGTGAGAAACAGACATCGAGTTCTCAGTCCCAAAGACGAAAGGGAACATCTTGACTTTCATAGGGAACATCTAGACTTTCATAGGGAACATCTAGACTTTCATTTTCATTTCACGGGTGCAAAAGTTCAAATCTGTCTGAGTGAGAAAATAATCTGTCATTTGAAAGATGTAGTCATTGTATTTTATGCCAAAGCAGTGATAAATTATCCATAGTCTCATTGTGTTAAGAGTTTTTCTTTAATAAAGTGACCTAAGTGTTGAGAAATTGCTGAGTGTTCCATGTCATGTTGTGTGTGTGTGTGTGTGTGTGTGTGTGTGTGTGTGTGTGTGTGTGTGTGTGTGTGTGTGTGTGTGTGTGTGTGTGTGACATGAGTTCACTGTTATGACGGAGTCATGAATGACCAGATGGAGCTGTTACTGTAAACACAGATGATCTCTCATTTCAGACACTTTAAAAGAAATGGAAAGGAAAATCATTGTTTTACTGTCAGCAATATGATGATAAAACTTTCCCTGCAGGATTAAACAACTGATAGTCCAGGGGCCCGTTCTTCGTACGTCGCTAACTCAGTTAACAGGATTTGATTGTTGACGATTTGGCATGATCTTGGATTGTTTGGTTCTTCGATGCTCATCCTGGGGCCTGTACCATGAAGCCGGATTAGCCGGCTAGCCAGCTATGTTTCAGCTTAGTTTCCGCCAACCCTGGGTTTTAGGTACTATGAAAGTAGCTCGGCTTTAATCGGTGTTCGTCGCCATGGTATCTTACGCTGCACGGCTAACCTGCTCCGGGCAGGCTATGTTCTGGATTCGAGATCTCAGACTGAAGTTTGACCAGTCAGCTGAGAGCAAAGAAACATATAGGTGACCTGACTTATTCCCAGTGTCTGTTGCAATGACTTCAAATCACCTTTTCTTCCAAATCCTGTGGACATCTCAGCGCAAATTGTTTGACAGCACTTCATAGAGAAAGAGTTTTTAGCCAGACAAAATCCCCTTTCCTTTCCTGATAGTTACTTGTATGAAAGATACAGATTTTCCACGGAAGGAATGTATTATCTTTGCAAGCTTCTTGAGCCGCACATAAAGAATTTAACACGTCGAATTCATGCACTTACTGTACTGCAAATATTGCGTTGCGTTTTTTTGCAATTGGTACATACTTGCACAGTGGGTGACGCAGAGAAGCTAGGGGAAAACACGGTTTGTCCAACCATTCGCAAGGTGGTCCTCGCTCTGCAGGACTTCATGAATTCATTCATATTGTTCCCGGACATTTATCGACCATGTCCATAAAAGAAGGCTTTTATAAAATTGCCGGTAAGATATACACAAATCCGGCGAAACATGGAAGTAAAGCAGCGCCGCCATCACTGCGTGCCTTGCTGCTAAGGAAGTAGCGTGTTGGTCCCGTATAGGCGGCTGTAAGAACATATATTTTATTGCTACAACTGGTCGTGGCTAAAGGCCGATTTATACTTTTGCGTCGGGTGCGCGTAGTAGGTACGGCGTAGCATACGCATAGGCGCGTATCATATGTCGTACCCTACGCCGTACCCTGACGCGCACCTCCTCAAAAATTTAACTACACGTCGCGACGACGCGGACCACAAGATCTGTGATTGGTCGACTTGGTATAGCATCGCATTTCCTCCCACACATTTCCGGTGTGTTCTTCTGCACTGCCCGTCATTTTTAAATTCCGTTCAACCGTCAACAGGTTCACAGGTCACACGTACCATCTCCTCCGACGCCTTCTCTCATTTCTGCCTTTTAGTTATAGTAATTTAACTAAAATTAACTGTTTTTCCACTTCGATAAGCTCCAACTCCAACATGATCCACTCTCTTTCAGACGCTTAGTAGCCTAAACACAAAACAGCTGCGAGGAATCTAAACACAGTGGAACATTAAAACCCGCGCCCGCCAACTAGCGTCTCGGTGGTGTAAATGCAGAGCAACACAGACTTAACGCAGAAGTATAAATGCTCACGACGGCGTCACCTACGTGCGTAGCCTACGACGTACACTATGGCGTACACTCGACGCAGAAGTATAAATTGGCCTTAAGGCCATCCTTAAAAATATTTTGGTTTGCCGTAACAGCCCAAAAAAAAGGATCGGTAGGTCGGTCTATATATTTTTTTTCAAGATTCAATGTTAAAAAAAAGTAAATTTTTGGTCACGGGTAACGTAGGTATGAATTTAAACAAATTTTCATATCGAGACTTCACTGACAGTTCTCCAGAAGAGTTAAAGAGGTGTCGAGAGAAAAAAAAGAGAGAGATTTTGATAAAAAATAAAAAAATAAAAAAAAATAGCCTACATTATTAAATGTATAATATAATGTATAATATAATACATATATTAATGTATACATATATTAAATAATTAGAAAACCTGAATAAACTGAACACCAAATAATAATATTAACTAGGCCTATTGAGCGCCGAGGGAGAGTCTCCGCCCTGGCCGCCCGAGGGATGTTATGTCTTGGAGCGTCTGGTAGCCGCTTTGTAGAGGGGGGGTTATGTCACAGTGTCTGGTTTGTGTTCCCTGGGTGTCCACTAGAGGTCCCCTTCCCCCACGGTGTCATTCTCGTTAGGAACTGCATTTCCCACAATCCTTGTCTGCACTCATCACTGTTCATTGTACCCAGCTGTTCCCCATCATGATTGTTAGTTCTGTGTGTATATATACCCTGTCTGTTTTAGTGTTTGTTACGGAGTCCTTGTTTGATGTCCGCGCACTTCCATGTTTCCATGCCTGTATTGTTTTGTGTTTTCTGGACTGCCTTTGTTGGATTTTGACCTTTTGCCTGACTTGGATTATGATTTCGGATTACCCTAATAAATTGCAATTGGATCTTACCAGTTTGTGTGCGATCCGTGACTGCTACCCAAATAATGACTATAAAAGTAAGTCTTTGAGAACGGGTTTCTCAAGCCAGGTGGCACATTAGACCAGGGGCTCATCTCCTGTTTCCAAAATGCATCACAAACTGCTTGAGAAAGCTGTTCTACTCATAGACTGTAAAAGGTTACTACTGTACTGTTACCGTCCGTAGGCAACATTAGGTAGGCCTATGTTATTATCAACTACTATAGGCTATCAATTAGGGATGGGCGATATGGCCTAAAATCTATATTGTGATATACATTGCAGCCTCTTGCGAAAACTATATATATTATAATAAAACCATTTCAGAACAGGTTACACAGACCCTGCTAAACAACTGCTAATTTTTTTTTTTTTTTTAAAGGGTGTATGTAGTTTTGAGAACATATATTGTGCAAAACTGTAAGTTTACAACATAATTTTGCAGATAAATAAAATTGAAGTACACTAGCTGCAGAGACTTAGAGTACCGGTAGGTCTAATGTTTATTATGGCTTGGAGCTTATGAAACTCCAAATTTAAAATTAGAATATTGTCTAACTGATGTCTTTTCAGTTAAAAAGAAACACAACAACGATTCTTAAAATCGGGCGCAGACAGAGATTATGTGCTACACCACTAAGATATATTGGAATGGGAATAATACGCGCACGCTGGTATTCAGTGATATCATGTTTCGTTTTGAATTTGAGGTGGTAGAACGGATTAGTCGTGTGTTAACTTACCGAACTGTCACCCCACACACTCTGTCTATAGTTTCCTGCTGCTCGTCGGACAGCTTAAATCCGAACCAAGTCCAAATAATGGATGTTGCACCGATCTTTTATAAGGCCGATCCAGCTTTCACTTTCAGCCATGTTTGACGACGAATGACGACGATGACGACGAATATGCGTTGCAGCCGGGTTTACCTCGCGGCCGCGGGTAGATTGCGTCATCATAGCTTGTGTAGTATAGAGCCATCTCCCAACCCAACTTGGAGAATAGATTAACGGCGATATTTTTTTTATCGCGCGATAAGAGTCTCGCGTTAATGCAGCACGTTAACGGCCCACCACTAATATATATATATATATTTCTCAGGTCTGTGGGGTAAGTAGCTTATACACTGAGTTTCGGTTCATTTAAGAGACGAGCGCGCCCGCGCCTCCATGTCCTTATATCCTATTGCCTGCATGCTATATTTAGCCTACCTCTTATTTATTAAATCCAGGAAAATGGTTGATGAAACACTGATTAAAATTAAGATACAATTAATACAAACCGAAATTCACTTTAAAGAATGGCATTCTACAAAAACAAACTTAATGAGGTCAAAATGTCTGCCCACTGCATTTGTCTCCCGATATTTTCGGGATCATCTTATTCATGCTTTTCACTTTTCATAGGCCTATAATCAACATGAAATTAAAAAATATATATTACTTTATTTAAACATGAATATGAAACTAAATCGTTTTTAATGACTGGGCTACAACGCCTATTAGCCTACAGTACAGAGAAATTTCCGTGAGTCTGTGTTGCGTCAGGGCTTTGAGGAAAGCAAGTTAAATTTGGTACAGTACAAAACACTGTTAATTTGAACTGAGATAGAAAAACCTACACAATAACCCCCTATCATGACCCTCAGACAGAGCCACAGCACCGCTTCAGTGTGGCCCTCAGTAAAGCCAGAGTGAAGATAGAGATGACCTTTGGCCTCCTAAAGGCACATTTCAACTGTGTTCTGCGATTAAGAGTCACCAGAGCGGGCATCACAGATAGTGGCTGCATGTGCCATTCTGCACAATATAGCCACCAGTAGAAAGGAGCGAGAAACACCACAAAACCAGCTTCTCCCCGATGAAACTGACCCGAACACACTTGACCACCCAGCTGGTGCAGATGTAGATGCAGTCACCATACAATATTACACTTAATAAAAGCACATTGAAACTGCAGATAGGCCTCAAACTGTTTTATTGGTTTTGTGGGATGGGGAGAAAGAGAGCAAGAGAAAGTTGCATTAATAAATATTCATACTAAAGTGTTACTTGGTTAAATAAGTTCACATACTGAGATCAGTTTTGATCCAGCTGTTTGATCTCCAATTTTATTTTATTTTTATTTTTTTTGGAGCCTCAATCAAGCTCCTTTAGTGAGCAGTCTAGTTCAAGTCTCCTTTAGTGTGCAGTCTACACTGTAATAATAAAAGGTGTCTGGAGGAACCTTTTGGGGTTCTTCACTTTGCCACACCGGCGGAACCGTCTGTAGATCCTCTAGGCACCCTTTAAAAAGGGGCAGTTCTCTTAAGAACCACACAGGTTTCCTGAGGAACTCTTATATTAGGCACTGTGTAGAACCACTGTGGGTGCCTCCAGGAACAATTTTTTTTTTTTTTTTAAATATTTAATTTCATGTTGTTACTATGGTTACCTTTGACTTCTATTATAATAAACAAATTGAACCAAATACAAAATAAGAATTGTTTCTTATATATTTGATATTCATTTTTGTACATACACTACCATGCACATGGGAAAAAAAGCTAACTATAGATTAATATCAATGATTTACACAAACAAATCATATAATACATGAGCAACATGAATAATCAACCATGTATATACAATAGATAAACAAGAAAATACATCTCAACAAAATGCATGTAAACACATGTTCCATGAAATAAATAAACGTAAAAAAAAATTACATTTTGACTAATTAAAAATGTCCATCTTTACTTAACTTTAAAACATTTGTGTTTCAGGCCGATGGTAAATCTGACATCACTGTTTCCAAGTCCAAAAGCTCTATCAGATGCCAAAAACAAACAAACAGTGCCAATATGCACTCATTGTGCTGTAATATTCCTGAAAATTATGATCCTAACCTTAATCTCTATACCGAAATCTCTGATGGTTAGTTATTCAGCTATTTTGAATGATAAAATGTTGAAGTCTGGGATGCCGTTAGACTGAAGACTGTAATGTACACTATGGCTTTTGAAAAGCTTAAATGTGTGACTTGAATCAACAGTGTTCATAAATGGTTGTTGAGTATTCTCATGAAACAAGATAGAGGAAGTAGAAGCAGAGGCTTCGTCCCGGAAACAGAGTTAAGGTGCAGTAAAATGATCTGTTGTTCTGTGAATGTTCACTGGTGAATTCCAGTCATTTCAATAAGAATCCACACGATCAGCAATTTCGTTTGTGGTCAAAAATGTCACTATGGGACCAAGTTGGTGTGAGGTACTTAAAGAGTTAGAAAAGTGAAAAGATGCAGCAGATTCGTTTCCCGTTTGTTTTTCCTCTTTTCTGGTGGATGGTCCAGGCACTTCAGTGATTTTCTGGTCTACAGGAGGATTTTTATTCTTGTTCAATCTTGTATTTCAGCTTACCGAGATCCCTGCAAAGTACAACATTTACTGTTAGTAAGGTTATTAAAGTGATAGTTGTGAAATGTAAATAATTTCCACAGCCTTGTGACGTTCCAAACCTGTTTGACTTTCTGTCTGTGGACCCCAAAAGCAGATCTCAGGCATAATGCAGCCCCAGTCACCGTCCGCTTTCACTGCATGAAACACAAGCAGAAAAAAAAAATGTGTAAATCATTCATGAAACCATTCTTATGTACACTTGTCTAGTTCAATTCAATGCAACAATTTATGTAAAAAAAGCTCCAAAAATGTCCCAGAAAAGATCCTAAAAATAATCAACGAGTTCACAACTTGTGTGTTATGGGTTGTGTTGTAAGTCTTCTGAAGCCATATAATATCCTAGCTTTTTCCTTTTTTGTCGAAAAAGACTAAACTTGAAGTTATAATTCAGAGACACTGTAAAACTGTAGTAATGTATAATACATTTAGTTTATATATGTGTTTGAATATATAGTAAGTTGACTCTGTATTTATATTTATTTGGTGAGTTTACAAACCTTGTAACAGAGAGCCGAACAAACGGCGGAAGCTTTGTTGAAAGGACGGAGCCGTTACTTTCAAACTCGATGACGTCGATCAGCTGAGGTTTGTTGCGCGCGAGGATCGCTGAAGCGACGACAGCAGAGGAATAGCAGCAGTTTCGTGACATAATAAAACTTCTCTCCTCCTGGTTCTTCTTCTTCATATTATTAATATTATTATTATTTAGAGTTGTTGTTTAAGGTTTAAATTACTTAATAAAATAGGCCTATACTAAATAAATGTAAGATACCCAAGTGAAAAAGACGTAGGCTACTGTTAAATATATTAAAATGCATTAAAGTATATTTGTATTGTAGCTCTACTAAAAACACACTCAAGTACATTTTTAATGCATTTAATAGTACGTCTTTTTCACCTGGATATGTATATTGAATCAAACTAGCCTGTAATAATAATAATAGGATAATAATAATCTTATTCTGGCCTCACTGAACCATTGGGTTCCTCCAGATGCTGGCTTCAACATAAGAGATCTTCCAGGAACCACTTAAATGTTCAAAGATCTTCCAATAACCCTTTTATCGCATTCAAATTCAAATTTATTTATAAAGCACTAAATAAAACAACAAAGTTGACCATAGTGCTGTACAAGCAATAAAACAATGAGCAGAGAAAAAAATAAATAAATAAAAGAAAATGCATATCCATATATCTAAATAGGTAGTATAAACATCATAAAACAGTAAAAAAAAAACATATATTATAAAAAGGAAATAAATGACACTAGCACCCTTCACACTTATCTTGATCGAACACTATCATAAAAAAATATGTTTTCAGATGGCTTTTAAACTGACCGAGTGTAGGAAGCAGGGTGGGAATTATACCGCGGCCACGCGGCCATGGCCGCCGTTGCCCTACACTTTGGCCTTCATGCCCCTTGAAAAAAAAATCATCGTACGGCCACAGTGGCCTGTGTGCCCTGGCCCTTCATGTAAAAAGCGCCAGTGCGGCATAGTGCGCTTGCTTTGAATTACCGCGAGCAGGGATCTGATTGTTTCACACGGACCGTTGTTCAATGTTCAGGAAGCACACCATAGTGCGTGATACATTTTGAATTTAGTTGGCGCGATGGCGGAGAGCAAAGATGTCCATAAACGGCAGAGAATGTCTAAAGTTTGGGATCGCTTCCTTTCAGCGTCGCTGAAACAAGGTAACGATTCTGTCTCTCGTTTTTTTTTTTTAACCCAGCGCCAATATTTCCGCCCGTGCCGAAGCCTATACATTGATGTTCGCTGATTTTAATCCTGTATTTGTAGTGATGTCGTGATGCGGTTTGACTAGATATGATGTTTAGCTTTGATGTTTTTAAGTAGTAAACGAACGTATTCACGTTCAATTGCAACAGAGTATAGCTTAAAAAAAGAACCCCTTCACACACACACACACACACACACACACACACACACACACGCACCCTCGTCTCTCTCACGCGCCAGTCAGACCAATTGCGGCAATATCACATATGCTTAAACTTTTATGTAGCCACGCAACAATAATTTCAGCATGCATTCACTGTATACCACGGGACGTGATGGAGGAACAAATATTGTATTGCAGCCTTTGCGAGACCTTGTTTGTAGGCTATGTCACAAAAAACAACAAAAAATGAAACTCCCCAGCCTGCTTCTCCAAATCCACTCGTACTTTTGGGGAAGACAAAATCGGCTATAGCAAAGTAATTGAACATTTTCAATTAACAAAAAAATATAATACTACAAAACGTGCTAATATACTTCAACTAGCCTAAGTGAAAATGCTGTTTTTTTTCTATTTAACAAAATGCATATTTGCAATAAAACATTCCCCTTTTCAAAACTACACTTATTTTTTTATATATAAATTGTATACATTGTGTACCTGTTTGGCTTGATATTTTATATTCATTTCATTTATTTTTGTTCTCCCGTGGGTAATTTGCAGAAGGTGCAATCCTTTTTTTTGTAATGTTGTATTAAGACAAAACTAAGGCCAAATGGCCTTTACTATTTAAGTTTGTATTCATAGTTTTACATGTTATACATGTTTTACAGTATAAAGTTGACTTAACTGTATTGTTAATTGTTGGCACTGGCACTTATAAACACTAAATGGGTAAAAATTACAATAAATAGGCTTAGTTTTGGAACCAAATGTTGGAGTTGGAATAAATACCTCTGTTTTTTTTGTTTTTTTTTTGAGAAATAAAAGCCAAATGCTTGATCATTTTACAGCCACATCATTTTCGTTATGCATTATTTGTTTTGGTTGTTTAAAAACACACTCATTTTCTTTTATCCGATTATTTTATACCTTCTGGATGAAATGGTTCTCTTTCTCACACTCACATTCTCACATGATATAGAGGACTGAATGAATATTTTGAATGCTTTTATTGGCATTTGTGTTGTTTCTGAATGCTTTTATTGGCATTTATGTTGTTTCTATTGTTGTGTGAGGGTGTTTACCTTCTGGATGTAATGGTTCTCTCTCTCACACTCACATTCTCACATGATATAGAGGACTGAATGAATATTTTGAATGCTTTTATTGGCATTTATGTTGTTTCTATTGTTGTGTGAGGGTGTATACCTTCTGGATGTAATGGCGCTCTTTCTCTCTCTCTCTCTCATTAAAAAATGTTTTTTTTTTATTAAAAAAGTCATAATCCATGTCTTATTCCAAATTAGGATGTTATGGTATCAATCTGAATGGGAAAACCATCGAATTGTACTAATGGCCTTTGTGCCCTGTCATATGGCCTTGGTGCCCCTAAAAAAAAAGAAAAGGTGGAGGCCAAATGGCCTTGCCCCTAAAATTACATAATTCCCACCCTGGTAGGAAGGTCCCTGATATATAAAGGTAAACTGTTCCATAATTTAGAGGCGGCGACTGCGAAAGCGCGATCCCCTCTAGACTTCATCTTAGACCGAGGAACAACAAGACGTTTCTGAGATTGTGATCGTAGTGATCTCATTGACTTTTGTTCCTGGATTAGATCAGCAATATAAGATGGGGCTAAACCATGTAGAGATTTAAATACAAATAACAACATTTTAAAATGAATCCTAAAAGTGACAGGCAAACAATGTAATGATTTTAACACCTTAGTAATATGATCGAATTTGCGAGTGCTTGTAAGCAATCTTGCAGCCGCCTTCTGGACCATCTGCAGTCTATCTAAAACTTTATTTTGAGCACCATAATATAACGAATTGCAATTGTCTAATCTCGTAGTGATAAATGCATGAATTATTTTTTCCAGATCTTTCTGGGATAAAAAAGGCTTAATTTTGGAAATCATCCTCAATTTAAAGAAGCTCGTTCTAACGATTTCATTTATCTGTTTGTCAAATTTAAGTGCACTATCACAAATCATCCCCAGATTTTTTACATGCATGATGTTTTCTAAACAGGCTCAGAGGACCCAGCTCAGTTTCAACTACGTTATCAAGGTCGGAAGGACCAAAAAGAATCAGTTCTGTTTTCGATTCATTAAGGCTCAAGAAATTTGTAGACATCCATGCCTTAACTTCATTTAAACATGCCAACAATCTTTCTATGGCAGTGGAGTCATTTGACTTAAGTGGCATATACAGCTGTGTATCGTCTGCGTAGCAGTGGAATGACACACTGTATTTACGCAGGATTGAACCCAAAGGAAGCATATAAAAAGAAAAGAGAAGTGGTGCTAAAACGGACCCTTGTGGAAGGCCACATGATAAAGGTGATGAAGCTGATGTGCACTCACCCATACAAACAGAGAATCGTCTATTTAAGAGATAGGACTTAAACCAAATTAAGGCATTTCCAGAAATGCCTACACATGTTTCAAGCCGGGAAATAAGAATATTGTGGTCAACCGTGTCGAACGCTGCTGTGAGATCCAACAGCAGAAGAACAGTCACATTCCCTTGATCGGTTGGCAAAAAGATATCATTAAAAACCTTCAATAACACTGTTTCTGTGCTATGGTGCTCCTTAAAACCCGACTGAAGTACTTCACCGATATGATTTTCATCAGTAAATGACTCCAGTTGAATCAGAACACATTTCTCTAAGATCTTTGCCAGAAATGGAAGTTTTGAGATAGGTCTATAATTGCAAAGAACGCTCTTATCCAGATTTTCTTTTTTCAGCAAAGGCTGGACTACAGCATGTTTACAATACTCGGGAACAATCCCTGAAAGTAAGCTTTTATTTATTATAGAAACCATATATGGGCCAACCGATTCAATGGTTTGCTTTAACAGAGGTGTCGGAACAATGTCTTGAGGAGCAGATGTAGACTTCAGCTTAAAAACAATATTGTTAAAAATAGAGATAGAAATAGGCTCAAATTGCGATAAATTAACACTGATTTCTAGAGCATTCAAAGGCACAAATGTACACTGCTGTATATTGTTCCGAACCTCTGATATGCGATCGACAAAGAAGTGTAAAAAACTTTCACATAAATCAATAGACAAAATAGGAGGTGCCTCTAATTTAGGATTCAAAACAGAATCAATTGTTGAGAAAAGATCTCTCGGATTTTGGTGATTTTTCTCAATAGCATTTGCGAAAAAGCTCGTCCTAGCAGATTTTACAGCCCGTTGAAATTTAGACAACGAATCTTTCAACATTTCATAAGAGATTTGCAACTTATCTTTCTTCCATTTCCGTTCACATCTTCTACATTCCCTTCTTAGGGACCTAATTTGTTCATTTAACCATGGAGTTGGTTTGTGCTTTCTATGCACCTGCCTTAGAGGTGCTACCTGATCAAGTGTGTCCAAACAAACAGAATTGAAAATGTTAACCGACGACTCCACGCTAAAACGGGGTGATAGGAAGTCCGTTTTTATATCCTGCATAGAGTCCATAAAATTTTTATTGAAATCCCCATGTATAGTTGATTTTATCGAACGAACCAGTCTCTTTGTAGTACAGACTTTTTTCGGTTGACATGGAGGAAGAACAGTAAATAAAACAGGATTGTGATCAGCAACCAGGAGATCATCTATGATAATGTCACTGACTGAAAAACCAAGTGACATAATCAAATCCAGCGTGTGTCCATGGATATGTGTAGGACCGTTAACCATTTGCTGAAGGCCAACAGAGTCAATGAGATTTAAAAAGTCTTTTGAAAGAGAATTTGTTGGACAGCATATATGAATATTGAAGTCACCCAGTATTAATATTTTGTCGTATTTCACAATAATATCCGCTAAAAACACAGACAGCTCTGAAATTAAGTTCTTATTAAGTCCAGGTGGTCGGTAAACTATAGCACAAAGCACAGGAGATAACAGTTGCATTTCAAATACTTGGAGTTCAAAACTTGAGAAGCGCTCAGTATTGAGCCTATTACAAATAAAAATATCCTTAAAAATAGAGGCCACACCTCCTCCCCTTCCCGTTTCTCGGGGAGTATTAAGAACTGCAAAATTGCTAGGTACCACTTCTCCAAAAACAGAAATATCCCCGGCATTCAACCATGTTTCAATAATAAATAGAAAATCTATAAATCTATAAAAGTTTTTTTTTATTCCTGTACTGAGTGACAGGCCCATCACTCATGACATGTAAAGTTGTTGGTGGAGGATTGCACCTCTCCCTCACATCCTTCAGCACCGGTTCTAAGTGGGCCCATATAGCACGTTCATCATGCCGAAGGGATGAAGAGATGGTGGCATATGACTGACATCCACGTGCTGTATAGGCCACACATGTGTGAACTGTGGCCTGTTTCCTGCTTCCTCCGAAATGAAAAGCTTGGACTTCGCTGTTCAGCTTGCATGAAACATTTTCTGAGAAGTCTACATGAAGGCAAACTTCATCCTCTGTCAGGGTTTCTTTTAATGCTCTGAACTCTATGGCTTGGTGCAACCAATTGAAGTGATGTTTTGCCAGAGAATCAAGTTTCTGGCTGAACAGCTCGAATAGGTTAGACCATGTTCCACTTTGAGTTGCCTTAGAAAAATTTGTAAATGTCTTCTTTCCATCCGATTTTGTCTCTCGTGACCACTGCTGCCATGTAACAGGTACTTCCTCCTGAGGTACTGCCACCTCTATCTCATTGTAACAGCACTTCGCACAAATCCGATACATGCAGTCTTTGCTTTGTGGATCACACACAATTGAAGTCAGCAGCTCTGAAATTCTGGCTGTTTGCAGAAGACCTTTCTGGTGCAGCTTGTCTACTAAAAGCTTGACATTTTCGTGGTCCAAGCATGCGCATGTGTTACGATCTGATGCTTTGGGTGGTGTTACATAAAAGGGACAGTGGCGAACAAACTGTCTGTATGATAGAGAGAAAGGCTTTTATATTTCAGAATTATATTGAACATGACGTTCAGTCAGGGATTTAGTTAAGACTCGCCTCTGTTGTTTGTTTTTGTTTTTAGTTATTGTATCCTTTTTCCCGGGTAGCAGGCGACTGTTCTCATCCTGACAGTGACATTTAACCACTTCTTCTTTTCTCTCCAGGGCAAGTTTCTTTGTTCCCCTTGGCTTGTTTCTTTCGCTGACTGTTTTTTGGCCTTTCTTTAACCTTTCCAAGCTCTTCCGCAATTTCTCAGAAGTTTGTTTTGTAGCTGCCAATTGCCTTTTTAGTTTTAGCATTTCCTTCCGTAAGTCTGCCTTCTCTTTTTGCAAAATTCTGCAGCGTTTTTTCACCCTTATTTCTTTCTCTGGTGTTGAGGATGCTTGTGGTTGTCACGGGGCGAGTGAGCGAGAGACGAGGATTCAAGTGCAGAGGAGATTTAATTAACAAACACAGACAAAAATACAGAAAACTCAGAACTCAGATAATCAACAGACAGGAACATCAAAGACAGGTAACTCGGACAACGAACCAGCACAAGACTACAAACACAAGAAGGCTAAATAGGGGAACAACAAAGGAGGGTAACGAGACAGACAGGTGGGACAAATTAACCAATAATCAGATAACAAGATGGGAGGGGCTAGACAATAGACAGGAGAGCACATGGCACAAAACAACAAACACCCATGTGCAGCACAAGACAGAACAGACACGTGACATTACCCCCTCCTTAAGGAGCGGCTACCAGACGCTCCACTAGGGACGGGAGGGACAGACCAGGGCGGGACGGGAGGGATGGGAGGGACGGGAGGGACGGGGGGCCAGGTCCAAGAAGGGAAACAGAAACAGGGGGTAACAGACTCAAAGGGGCCAGGGTGACACAGACAGTACATCGGGGGAACAGGGCGAAGCAAACAGTCCATCTGGTGGCCGGGGCGAAACAAGCAGTACATCGGGTGGCCGGGGCGAAGCGAACAGTCCCTCGGGCGGCCAGGGCGGAGACTTTCCCTCGGGCGGCCAGGGCGGAGACGACCCCTCGGGCGGCCAGGGCGCAGGAACTGGAACAGACGCCAACGGCTCAGGCACTGGAACTGGCACCACAGGCTCAGGCACTGGAACTGGCACCACAGGCTCAGGCACTGGAACTGGCACCACAGGCTCAGGCACTGGAACTGGCACCACAGGCTCCGGTTCAGGAACAGACAAAGACACAGACAAAGACACAGACAAAGACAAAGACAAAGACAAAGACACAGACACAGACACAGACAAAGACACAGACACAGACACAGACACAGACAAAGACACAGACACAGACACAGGAACAGACACTGGCTCCGGCTCAGGAACAGACACTGGCTCAGGCTCAGGAACAGGAACAGACACCACCGGCTCAGGAACAGGAACAGACACCACCGGCTCAGGAACAGGAACAGACACCACCGGCTCAGGAACAGGAACAGACACCACCGGCTCAGGAACAGGAACAGACACCACCGGCTCAGGAACAGGAACAGACACCACCGGCTCAGGAACAGGAACAGACACCACCGGCTCAGGCTCAGGAACAGACACCACCGGCTCAGGAACAGGAACAGACACCACCGGCTCAGGAACAGGAACAGACACCACCGGCTCAGGAACAGGAACAGACACCACCGGCTCAGGCTCAGGAACAGACACCACCGGCTCAGGCTCAGGAACAGACACCACCGGCTCAGGCTCAGGAACAGACACAGGCTCGACGGCGGCCATCTTGTCAGAGGACACAGGCTCGACAGGTGTGACGTGGACACTCTCGGCGGCGGCCATCTTGTCAGGGGACACAGGCTCGGCAGACGTGACGTGAACACTCGCGGCGGCGGCCATCTTGTCCGAAGACACAGGCTCGGCAGGCGTGACGTGAACAGGCTCGGCGGCGGCCATCTTGTCCGAAGACACAGGCTCGGCAGGCGTGACGTGAACAGTCTCTGTAGCGGCCATCTTGTCCGAAGACACAGGCCCGGCAGACGTGACGTGAACAGACTCGGCGGCGGCCATCTTGTCCGAAGACACAGGCTCGGCAGGCACCACCGGAACTGGGACCACCGGAACAATTATGGAGGGAACCCTTCTCCTCCTCCTGTGTCTTGAGACCACCGGAATTGGGACCACCGGACTCGGGACCACCGGAACTGGGACCACCGGAACTGGGACCACCGGAATAGTCACAGAGGAGGTCTTCCTTCTCCTCCTCCGTCTCCGGACCACCGGACCACCTCCTCCGATCTGATCACCGTCTGACATGGTGCTCTCCTCCTCCAAAGTCCTCTGAACACATCTGGAGAAATATTCAAATAGGGAAATGGAATTTCCCTTCTCCTCCTCTGAAGAAAAAATCTCGCTCCGCTGAATCCACATTTTGGCTGGTTCGTTCTGTCACGGGGCGAGTGAGCGAGAGACGAGGATTCAAGTGCAGAGGAGATTTAATTAACAAACACAGACAAAAAATACAGAAAACTCAGAACTCAGATAATCAACAGACAGGAACATCAAAGACAGGTAACTCAGACAACGAACCAGCACAAGACTACAAACACAAGGAGGCTAAATAGGGGAACAACAAAGGAGGGTAACGAGACAGACAGGTGGGACAAATTAACCAATAATCAGATAACAAGATGGGAGGGGCTAGACAATAGACAGGAGAGCACATGGCACAAAACAACAAACACCCATGTGCAGCACAAGACAGAACAGACACGTGACAGTGGTTGCTTCCCATCCTGCACAAACATGTTTGCATACTCCTGATCAGGAGGGTTAGGCTGAGCCTCTACTGGAAGATCGACTGGATCATCTGCTGCTGATGAATTCATAGATTCAGGTGTAAAGTTCATTATTTTGTCCAGTGTCCTTGTCCCATCCCTGTGCTTTTTTTTGGTATTCCCTCCATTGCTGCCTCGTTTTTTCTTGTTGTGCTTTGGAAAGCTGACTTATTGTTTTTTTTCACTATTTTTCCATCATTTTTCATTTTTTCATAACTAAAAAAAAAAGAATGACAGAGTTGTGGGTGATTAAGATGTAAATAAGCTTACTAATGTACAACATATCTATCTCTATAAAATATACATGGTTTCAGACCCCTTTTTTAGTTTTGAAATAGGGCCGATACACTTATCCCCTCATTTATAAGGAATTTAACATAAAATCATGTCAAAATATTTGATTAAGAATTTTATTGAGAAAATTAACATTTATATCTCAGTTTTGTTCTCTGCTTGTATATTCGGACGGTCACACCACCTGACATTTTTGGCCTTTCAAAACACCAAAACTCAAAAAATCTAATGAATTTCAATAAAATGAAAAGGGTTTCTTATAAAGGACATATTATAGATCCATTTGATATATGACGTATTTATTCAAATTCTTTTTAGGAAAATAATGAATTTGGACACAAAAAATAGATGTCATGTCATTGACCCTTATACCACGAGTATTAGAATGTGATTAGATAGATGAGAAGGTAAAGTGACGTAACGATTGAGTCTTCCCAGCAGAACTTATGCTAAAGCTTTAATTTCTATCAGAAAGACTCGGGAGAATAAATACTGTGACAATTATACATTTATTAACAGCCCAGCAAGCAATAAAGTTCTTTGGCGTAGGTCCCGTCCGTAGCTCGCAATCTGAGGGTCCAGACTCTGCATATCCTGCCTGAAGACAAAGGCAGGGGCTAAAAGAATAATTCCACCAAGACGGAGCCCACCCCCAGAAGCGGTAAAAAGTATACCCACCAGTCGTGTATCCTGAAGTTCCTAAAACATAAAAGAAAAAGAGTTAACATGATAAGCATGAACATGGGATGCCTCATGGCCGATAGCTAATTAGTAAGAGGCCACTTCATCATGATTAGAACAGAACCTGAAAGGTATTATGTGTAGATGTGTACTACGCATGTGCATTTAATAATCTGCTGCTGCATATACTTAAACATTTGTCCATTGCTGACGCTTCCATCCAAACAACTTTTATTAAACTATACACACTTATGTCTTATTACTAGTTTCCCTGTAGAAGGTCTTCTGCCCTCGGTTGAGTGTGTGGCTACTCAGCCTATGCAGCGAGCTAAACATACAGTAAGAGAAGGTGGTTCCAGGAATGACAGGACACAGTTTTCTTCTTAGTGCCTTTACTGAAGACCTCTCTTTTTTTGATTTGTAAAACTGTGAACATACAAGCAAATTTTATTAAAAACACATTATTTAACAAACCAAGACACATTACTGTGAATTTAAATGCTGGAAGTGATCAGAATTCAAGATATAAGAATCACAAGATTATATTTTTAAATAACTCAGTTTGTGTCAGTTTGCCACCATGAGTTTGCAGAATATAATGCAGTTATTTGCAGTTTCAATACACATATACACAGACAGTTCAAAATACTATACAACATATCTGTAATCCCAACATTTATTTACTACTACTGTAGAAGAAAGTTGTAAATTTGTTTCATTTTTCCCTATTCTGCAAAAGTATAACAGGTTTTTGCTCTTTAGTTAGATTTAGTAAAACATGAACTCAGCAAGCCTTCGTCAAAGCTACACAGGAAAACAAAAGATACTTGTTTTACTTTTGACAATCTGTATGTACAACCTGACGATCTAGGTTGTGTGAAAAACAGTGTTAACATTGACCTAAAAGATATTGTGCAACCACATACCAAACAGAAGCTAGCAGCATTAGCTTGGCTTAGACCACAAAAAAAAAACGTTTTTTTTTTTCTTGTAAGAGTTAAAATAAACTCTTAAGCAACAGAAAAGTAACAAAAACTATAGAAAACAAAATTGGCCACTAATTACTTACAGATTATGGCATGTCAAAGCTTCCCAAAGATATAAGGGGTCTGAGAGGAGTGTAGCATGTCAAAAACTCCGGACATTTTCTTACACTGCGTGTAACAAACTTTTTTGCCTGCTACCTCAGCACATCACCACAGAGCACCGTGTAGCGCACGCAATATAATCCAAGAAGAACCCAAAAAACACTAAAGGAGATACTGACCCCTAGTGGGTAAATAAATAAATGCACTAGCGAACTAATACTATAGAACACAGAGGGACAGAATAGAAGGAACCCATGACTTTAGCGTATAAAAACCAATGCTCAACTAATTGACCTAGAGGAAATTGAGCTTTTTTCTGTGCGCATGCGTCACGACTAAGCGTATTGTTTGTGTTTGGAGCTCCGTCGAAATTGATTCATAATCCTTGATTTTCTTCTTTCACATTTATTTACAAACAAAAATTTTCTATTTTACAGCGTCTGAACATATCTTTGATACTATTCTTTATAAAAAATAAAAAAAAACAATTAGATTGCTTTGATATCGCTACTTATATCCAACTTTCCGAACTTCCGCTACTAGCCTTAGCCCGCTAGCATTGCACACGTGGTCTCGCCTATCGATCGTCTTATTTACACCCGTATCACTGAAAGGATATGGGTTCTATCCAGGATTTCAGTCCTAAATTAGTAGTAATATTGGTAGTATCACTGCTAATTTATTGTTCATCTGCTATAATGGCGAATATATCGGATGTGTGTCTAACGTTACCTTTGAGTGCAGGTGCGGACACCTTCGAGCTGCATTCGGTGCAGTTAGAGTAGGAGTCCGTGGAAAAGCAGATCCGAGAACTACTAGAGAGGCAAGCCGAGCTGCAAGATCGGCGATCAGCGCTTGAAACATCATACGCCGATGCTCACAAGTCAGTGGTTAGTAACTTTTTGACTCCGACCTCGTCTACTCCGTGTGTTTCTCTGCACAGGACCCGAGCACCCAGGACGTGATCATCCCTGGTTTCATTCACTCCGGCACCGACACAACACCATGGACCCTGGGTGTTTCCACAGCGGAAGACGCGAGCCAGGATCAGAGCAACCGCCCTCCCGATCTTCGAGATCTCCACCCGGAAACGCTTCTCCCCTCTTCGTGAGACGGAAAGCGACGCTGTGATCATCGGCGATTCCATTGTCCGGCATGTCCACGCTTCCTCAGGTAAAGTTAAGGTGCGCACTCACTGCTTTCCTGGTGCTCGTGTTCTTAATGTCGCTGCGCAGATTCCCGAGATCCTGAATGGTGACGAGCCCGTCGGAGCTGTTGTGCTGCACGCGGGAACAAATGACATCAGGCTGCGCCAGACAGAGGTTCTGAAGAAGGACTACAGGAGCCTGATCGAGACGGTACGCAGTACATCGCCTGAAACAACGATCATCATGCCTGGACTGCTTCCCACGTACCAACAAGGACATGAAAGTTTCAGTAGATTATTTGCTCTATGTGAATGGTTAATGTCATGGTTTAATGAACAGAAACTGCTCTTTGTAAATAATTGGGCGGCAGTGGCTCAGTGGTTCATGTAGGTTGTCTACAAACCGGAAGGTTCAATCCCCGGTTCCACCTGACCAAGTGTTGAGGTGTCCATGAGCAAGACACCTAACCCCAGCTGCTCCCGATGAGCTGGATGGCGCCTTGCATGGCTGACATCGCCGTCTGTGTATGAATGAGTGTATGAATGGGCGAATGTGAGGCAATATGTAAAGTGCTTTGGTGGCCATAGGTCTATGAAAGCGCTATATAAATGCAGTCCATTTACCATTTAAATTGGAATCTGTTCTGGGAGTGACCTAGGGTCTTCCGTGCTGATGGCCTTCACCCCAGCAGAATCGGATCGGATCTTCTGTCGGACAACATCTCCAAGACGTTACACACCATATGACTAGTAAGTCAAAGTCCAAATCACACTCTTTGCTGTCCCAACTTAATTGATATAAGTACCATTGTAGAACATTATATTGAAACTGTGTCTATTCCTCGTTTAGTGAGGTCAAACATTAAATCTACTGCAGGATCTAAGAAAAATCTAATTGTGATTAAACCAGAAAACCTCAATATTAGTGAACAAAAACAATTTCTAAAGCTAGGTCTTCTAAACATTAGATTGCTCACACCTAAGGCGGTTATTGTAAATTAAATGGTCACAGATAATAGTTTCGATGTACTTTGCCTTACTGAAACCTAGCTTACACCAAATGATTTCGGTCTAAATGAGTCTACTCCACCAGGATACTGTTATAAGCATTGATTGGTCGTGGCGGCGGTGTTGCAACAATCTACAGAGATATTCTTAATGTTACTCAGAAAACAGGTCATAGGTTTAATTCGTTTGAAGTACTAGTGCTAAATGTTACGCTCTTAAACACAGCTCCGCAAAATCCGCACGTTTTGACAAGGGGCCGTTAACAATTGATGCATAGGCACTGACGTTATCCAATCATAACAGTGGGCGTTAACACTTAACTCTTAAAGGGGAAACACCCCCAAAACAGACTGTTTGAATCAGAGCATGAGAAACAGGGTGGGAAAAGGTCATAAATCACTCAATTTTAAACGTTTTTTGTCCAAAAAACTATAGTAATACTATAATTGCACCTAAGGGAACACAATAAAAGAAAAGAAAAAAACATGTCATGACCCCTTTAATACAGACTCAAAATATGTGTAAAATTAATATTATTGATGCAAGTTAACAGTGAAGCGTGTCGTAAAAGTTGTTGAACTGTGTTTTTGTCCCATTCATAGATGTTCAAACAGAGACGGTGAAGAAGTGGAGCTTCTGCAGCAAATCTTTGAAAACAGAAAAAATGAAACCTACTGAATCTGACAGGATCATGTTGATCTTTGATGAAGTGACATATTTAGGCCGGTCTGCCTCGGTGGTCGAAGAGCGCTCGTCACTGTCAAAATTAGTGAGATGGCCAATCAAATCAAAGACAGCGGGCCTTAATGTTCACAGAAGACGAGTGTGAACTCCAACGTGGTATTTTAGTTTTACCTTGAACAAGTGCTTGGTTAGATGTAAGGAGCTAAACATTTAATATTTGACAGCTGTTTTACAACAGAAATGTTCAACGACTCACAGTAATGATGCAAAATACTCAACTTTTTTAATCAAATTTTATTTTGAATTGAAAACATGTTATTATGTACATGATTCATGTAATTCATAACTGAATGTTACGTGACAAGAAACGTTTTGTGTTTTCAACATATTAGACATAAGAGTGAATGTGTGCATATTTTAAAATAAAATAGTATTTGAAAATGTTTAAATTGATTACTTGATTAATTGACTAAACTACAATTTGAGTAGTTGAGTCAAACTACCCTTTAGAAGTGTGTGTACAACTGTAAAGTGATATTCAGAACTGTCTATTGATGACAGAAGTATCATAGTGTAAATAATAAATGTTGACACATGTTTCTATTGCTGTTTACATTCTGTAAATCAAATATTTTCAATATGAGAAAAATGTTGGGGTAACAGAAACAACATTTACCATGATAAATACACAATAGTAAAATGAACTGTTAAATGGACTGCATTTATATAGCGCTTTCATAGACCTATGGCCACCAAAGCGCTTTACATAGCCTCACATTCACCCACTCACACACCGACGGCGGTGTCAGCCATGCAAGGCTCTTGATGAATAGAAAGAACATCATACATGCAAATCCTTCACAGCTAACACTTTACGGGTACTTTTTGGTAATTTCATGTCTTACTAATTGACAATGTAACTACTGATTGATGTTGCATGCAATTTATGCTTGCTATGAGCACAGAATAACTTCTGACAGAACAGGAAAGTTCATATTTCTGAGGTGAAAGACTTTTTATTTCGTAACAAGTTACGAAAATAACATTAGAATAATGAAACTGACATAGACCATGCCAACATCTTGTGCATTCTTTACTCAAACTGCGTCTGACAGAAGATGCAACACTTTCATGCACGTCTTTCACATTAAAAGTCTCGCATCAGAAAAGCATTTCGATTTTTTGTTGTTGTTGTTGTTTCTTTGATTTAACACTGCAAGCCACCAGTTGAGGAACACTGATCTAGGAGCTTTAAACAGCTTTTCACTGTGGATGGCATTGAAAACACGGTAAGTCTATTCCTCAAGGAAAATGATTCAATCTTGAAAACAGAGTTCATTTGGAGGCTACATTGACAAGAACCCAAATGCCATCATCAGGTGACAGATGTTGAAGATTGTATTATTAAAAAAATAAGTAATTTACTAGAGATTTATACACCATTATTTCCTTGCTGTGTGTTGGGTTTGACTTTGGAAAGAAAGGTCAGAATGCTGATGCAGCAGAGAATTATATTTGAGTGTGACACGTGGTGTAAGACCCCTGCCCAAAATATCTACAGGGTGTGACCATGTTTGGACACGCATGTGGGTATATATGTAATATGGGCCATTGTTCTGGAGCGCGTCTTTCTAGATGACGCGTTCAGCTTTTGTGAAATAAAGTCTAATATTTCTGGCATCAAAAGATCTCTGAGAAGTGATTTCCGATAAAGATTGAAACTACAACACAGATTATCTAATTACTAAGCAACATTTTGGATGAAAAAGTAAACATATGATGTAATGTGGCTGATGAATATTGCCACCCCATGAAGTCTGTAAGTAAAAAAAAAAAAAAACATTCTAGGAAAATTATATTTCTCTAAGGATAATTGACTCTCTACCAAAAATGTTTTGGTAGAGGAGAAGAAATAAATTCTGTAAAATATTCTGGCATTCTGACCAGGTGTGGCAAATTATGTTAAAGGGTGATGAATTGAGAAATCTAATTTTCCTTGATCTTTTGACATATAAGAGGTCATCATACTATAAGAATATACTGTAAGTTTCAGAACTGAAAATATCATTGTTTAGTTCAAAAACAGCTTTCATTAAAACCAAGCCCAGTGAAGGACCGCCTCTGCTGGAGAAGATCAACGCCTACTTCATCATCATTATCACTGTAGCCCCGCCCACTGGTGTGTCAGTGTGATGATGAGAAAAGCAATCAGTGGATCACTGGACTAAAAATAACATTACCTTTTAAAGGAATCTAATGCTAGGAATGTGGTTATATATTTTCAACAATGTGAATGTATTGTGAATTTATGTACATTCTGTACATTTCACTGTGGATTCTTTAGCAAATCAGTCAGAGTTTCGGCGCAGGCTTTGCAAACAGACTTTTACGACATGGACTCCATAGTAATGCCACAACATGTAAGTAACTGTGTTAATTCTAATGGCTGATCTGTGACCAATGATTTCTGATATATAATGACTCATGTACAGTCAGATGTTCTTTGTCTCTGTTTCTGCAAATCAAACCTGAACAGTAAACTTCACATTGTTTCTTTTAGTAGGATGAAAATAATGTTATTTAAACTGTGATAACATTATAAATAGAAAACGATCAAAGAATGCTCCTTTTCAATTGCTGGAGCTCTCAATCAAACAGCACAAGTTTATCAGTGACTCTCGCCAAAACTCTCGTTATAATCAACAAATCTCTTATTTAGATCATGATTGCACTGTTAGTTATGAGTAAAGCATTCATGAGAGTGCAGAATTTGAGTTACAATATGAGATCACTGCATTCATTTCTGTGATCGGCTACAATAGTCATCACTGCAACCTTTCATCACACAATCTAAGTATTATGCTATAGATCTAAATATAATACTTTAATCAACACTATACACGATTAGTTAACATTGAGAGCTGTAATAGTAAAAATGTGCTAAAAGTTTTCAAAGAGAATTTCACATATAAAAATGAGCTATTTCATATGCAAAGATGTCAGCCAATCACAGCAGTGGGTGTTTACACTGAAGTCTCAAAGCAGACACGCCCCTTCAAACAGAGCGTTCAAATCAGGCTAGGAAAAATGCCTTTTATTTCTAAATTATGACTATTTTTGATGAAAACATAATACTAACATTATAAGTGCACCGCAGGAAACAATATAAAGCAATAAAACAATACAGTTCATGACCCCTTTAAAGAAGCAAGAGAAAAGATCATACAATACAAGATACTGACACACTTCATAAAGATTTCATACAATAAACCGGATGAATAATAATTTATGTTGGGAAAAGGAACTTTTCTGCACTGCTAATGGGAGTAAAGTGTTGGCAGTGACACATTTCTTTGTTTTGCAAATTCGCAGCTTCAGTTGTTGTGGTGCTGATTCACATTGTTTCTAGATTGTTGTGCATTATGCAGATGCCTTTTAAATAATTGAAACATAATTTCACTAATCATATCAGAACCATAGACTGTAAAAAATATGGACAAAGCGTCTGTGACGTCACCCATAGACTTTCTTAAGAACGGGTTTGAAGCCGTTTATGGGGTGTATGGGTGGCGCCATCTTGGGAAATCCTAACCCCGCCCACCTTCTGACGCAGCGCGCGTCACTTCAGGACATCCCAGAGTGTCCAGCAATACCCAGGACCTTTACTCCTGAGGAATCAGCTACTGTACGTAATCATGTCTCCACCGGTGCAGAACTGCTCAATATTGGCAGCAGGTGGTGTGAAGCATGCACACACAGTGGACAACAGCCTGGTGTCAAGAAGGGCAGCAAAGAAGCAACTTCTCCCCAAGGAAAATATTAAGGACAGCCTGAAATTCTGCAGGAAGTACAAGGATTGGGCAGCAGAAGATGGTGCGATGTTATTTTCTGAAGCTCCTTTCCGACTATTTGGAACATCAACTGTATTGACTCTTTGCATATATTGAATGTTTTTGCAAATAAAAGCCTTTAAAACATATTAACGTTTAAGTTGTTTAACATTTTTTTCAGCATACCACAGAAATGTGAAAAAATAACATACAAATGCTAAAGTAGCAAACTTTGTAAAAGAAGATTTATGTCACTGTCAATACTTTTATGTCTGCAGGGAAACTGGCTGTAAATACCCCCCGAAAAATTGTATTTGTATCATTTTAATATTCAGCCTTATGGTTTCTTTCACTGCATAACGCATCTTGAAAAACCTGTAATATTGTGATTCGGCGAGCCTGTAATATTGTGATTCGGCGAGCCTGTAATATTGTGATTCGGCGAGCCTGTAATATTGTGATTCGGCGTGCCTGTAATATTGTGATTCGGCGAGCCTGTAATATTGTGATTCGGCGTGCCTGTAATATTGTGATTCGGCGAGCCTGTAATATTGTGATTCGGCGAGCCTGTAATATTGTGATTCGGCGTGCCTGTAATCTTGTGATTCGGCGAGCCTGTAATATTGTGATTCGGCGTGCCTGTAATATTGTGATTCGGCGTGCCTGTAATGTATTCTTTATCTCTCCAGAGTGGAATAGATGTCTGTCGTGGAGCCACACCATCTGAACAGGAAATAAAGTGTCTACTTGTCGCCAGACAGGTAGGTGTGAGCTTGAGACAGACAAAACAAAACTCTATATGACATCTAGAGCACACAATGTTTTTGCATTGATCTGTGTTGTGGTTAATAAGCATTCCACATGTTGGACAAGCACGAACAGCTGGACATACAATGTTTTTTACAGATGGTAAAGTTATAGTTGCACAATCTCTCAGCAGATCCAGCTCTTTATTGGTGCAGTCTTCATTGTCACATCTATCAGATCGAGGCTGATGACCTTTCCACTCTCTCAGACACTGCCAGCAGAACTTAAAGGTTTTGCCCTTATTTGCAGAGCAAACGGTGCATTGCACACTGAGATTAGACGAGTCTGATCTCTCGATGATCCGGTCACAACCAGGACACTGAAGAGAGAGAAAGAGCTTATGCATATAAAATAATGAACAATCCCATACATATTTCCTGTGTATCTGGACTATTGTTCATTACTGGCAGACAGTATAATGGCCTTTTTGCTTGTGTTTTAGGTTTATGGTAGTGAATTTTATAGAAGACCGAAAGGAAAAGTGGTCTCTTTATCAGAAAGTATTGATGATAGTTACAGCAGTGCATCAGAAAATTAGGAGGATAGAAGCATTGATTGTTGTGTAAGTCTAAACAGGTCGAAATCGAGTCACGTGTGGAAAGTGTGGGCTACACTCAAGCGGCAACATTCTGATCTGAAAAATGAAGCCTACCCGGAAGTGCGAAAAACTGCAATACATCGAAAATCCGCTAGGGGAAGGTCCCAAAAGGGAGCAAATGTCCATAGCCCCCATGTTAAAATGTCCGTTTTCACAGCATAAATTCATGTTTTTACAGGTTGGTCCCATGGACTTTTATTGTATTTTTCGATAGGTTCAGAGTGCCTGACAACGGTGAGGGTAGTGAATTTTTTTCTAACTCGTTAGTTTAGATCGTATTTAGATATAAAATGTATGAAAATAAGGGCGTGGTTAACTTTGATTGACAGCTTGATTGACAGCTGACAAGGCAGCGCCACGGAGAATGACAACATAAGAAGCGCCATTTTTTAATACAGTTGACATATAATACTACTGTTTCTGTATCACGAAATGTAGTTTTAAGAGTTTTTCAGGCGAGAATGTAGTTGTTTAAAGCTCAAATCTGTGGTTTATTTAAAGATTTATGAAAATTTTATCCAGTTGATCCAGCGATGACCGGGTGCTCGGCGCGATGTACCCCGCCTGGAGCAGTCTTTCATCGGCTTGACGTTCTGAGGTTTGCCGCCAATGCCGCGGACTCTGGCGTCTCTGTAGTGGTTAAACATGAGATATAATTCATCTTGTGTATATCTAATGGGCGATTTTTGGTCTCGTGAATCTATATTTTTTACAGTCTATGGCTACACTGAGAAAGAAGTGTCTTGTTGATTTTCATGTGTGTTAAAATGATGGATCTGGAATTCCAAGAAAGAAACAAACGTTCAAGTTTTTCTAAATGTTTTTTGAAACACTAAGACATGGTTTCACTTCTTTCCAGGAAGTGAAGTTGCATCTGAATTTGTGTCAAGTTTTAGACATTCACATGTGAGTTCCAAATGAAATATAGTAGCACAAGATGAAATGGAATGTTAATAAAGCTTTTTAATAGGGCTGCATCAACTAATCGATCAAATAAATAATAATCGATAATGAAAACCATAGACAACGAATGTCATTATTGATTAGTTGTGTCTGCCCACTGTGCAAACTAAAAACATCTAAAATAGTGGAGGAAAGAGTGAGCAGCTGCTGGACAGGAGCGTGATCCAAGCTGCTCAACACATGAGAACTCTTTATTTTAAGCTTCAAGATAATGTATTAGCGTAATGTTTAACATGACTTTGACTGAAAGTCAAAACTCTCATTTTATGGTTATATCCTTATGTGTAAGTGTTACAAATTCAAGCGAGAGTTTCCATTTCGCATGAAGACTCGTTCTGACATTCTGCATTAAACGTCAGACTTTATTTTTTTCAGATAGTGAAAATGCATTTGAATGCGTGTGAAGTTTCAGACGATTTGCCAAAAAGTAATTTACCCTAATAGGACAAAGTCAGTTATAAATATGACAGCACCCTAAAAAAGTTCAAAGGTCGGATGTAGAAAACAAATTTTGGAAAATTATTTTAGCCTTAAATATATGTAAACAATAAAGTCATTTAATATGTCTAGCTGTGATTACATAATTAGTCCCATTGAGGGTTTAAAGGTAGAATAGAGTGGTCTCCAAAAGCCACTGCTCCTCCAAACCACATGAACAGACACAACCAAAGCAGATTCAGCAAAGCGTCTTATGAGAGACGGCGTGATGCTCGTTGACGGTCTACAACTCTGCATGGCCTCATGGAACGTGCTGATGACGTGTGATGTCTGCGCGAGCAGGGTGCGCAGAGTTATGGAAATACATAAACTACAGGGTTGCCAACTTTGGGACTTTGGCTGGAGTGAGACTCTGTAAAACGTCAGTGCGCGCGGAGATATTTTTTGTCAAACCTAACCCTAATTTTAAAAATGTCAGTCCTTGTTTACTTAGTATAAACCCTGATTTATGGGGAAAAAAAGAAAAAACTAATAGAATGGAAACGTGTTTTCAAAATGTACAATTCATTTATTGATTGATCGATTGATATAAAAAAATAAAGATAGAGGTGATTAAATAACAAACATGTAAAACAACAACATCAAAACAATAAGAAATCTCAAAACAAAAGGGACACATAATAGTTACTCCACCTCCCCAAAAAACCCCAACACAAGTTTCACACATTAGGCCCGTTGTAGCCTATGCCACAGTGGCAGTGTTGGCCTGCTTCACCACCTCTGCAGGAGCTCGTATCTGTTCCCTCCGTTCATGAACCGTAATGCGTCTGTCACGTGACAAATGAACGAAAGACTCGGAATGTAAAGTAGCCTAAGTATGTTCCCTGTAAATTATTTTTGACTGCATTATATTGATTTCTTAATTCAGAATATGATAAAGACTGCTTAGGTGGATGTGTCCGGGGAATTTGGCTGTTAAAAAGTATAACATTTAAAGCCCCTTAAATGAACAAAATGACTAGAAAAAAAATTCGTTCATTTTAACGAACGAGGTAGAACAAGCGAGTCAGTAAAATGATCCGAACTTCCCATCACTCACAGGGTGCCATCAGTGACGGTCTGTTCCTGGTGTCAGTCTTGTTTAGGCCAATAACTGAAAAGGTTCGCTCCGCATTTGACTGTGGCCGACTCAACACAATCTGGGCAACCTTTCATAATTTGGGGAATTTTAAAATGCCACTTGCCCGATTTGACAAAACGCAATTTGTTCCATGAGCCTATTTTTATTGAGCAATTAGCTAGCCCACATAACGCACGTCAGACAACGTTTGCAACTATAGTTGAAGTCTGTACTCAAGGCACACCATTTTATTATCTGCTTACCTTGATTGTCATCCAAACTTTCAAAAGCGCATCAGTGGGCTCCGACTCCGAACTCTCTCTCTCTGAACTTTTCACACGCAACTGACGTATCAGGTTTCAGCGAATCAACGATCAGAGAATACTGCAGTGAGAACGTTGTAGGCAGATGTTACAGCTGTGTGCCTTAAACTAAACTCCTCTCCTGTCATTAATACGCTGTGGTCTAGTTAGTATAGTCATCAATAGAAAATTAACAGATTGAGAGGGGAGAAACGTGGATTTTGGCGTGACATTTCTTGCGTGAGAGCGTGAGATTGATGCTGAAAGCGTGAGAGTCACGCCAGATGCGTGAGAGTTGGCAACCCTGAAACTAACAGGCAGGTAGACATCGCATTGGACAAAGAATATTTATGCAAAAAGTGTTTATGAAACAAATTGCCTACCCCATATATATTTTATGACTACTTAGTAAATGTAAAGGAAGAATACTTACATTTTTGATGTCTACTGTCTTTCTAGCGTTGTTGGCAAGAGTTTCCTCAAAGTATTGCTGTTCTTCAGGTGTAAGTTTAGCTAACTTACGGACTTCAGTGTAAGACCACTGTTCTTCACACACAGGGCATCTCAGCTCGGCTTTACCCTGCAAATGATCATAAGAGCAGTGTACTGAATCAAAAAAAATGTTGATTTAAAGATGATTTTACACAATTTCTCATAATTTTCACATACAAAAGCATTTTAGTGTCTACTCAAAATGCATATTATCCTTGTCTTGAGACTCTGAATAATGACCACTAGGGGCAGAGAGCTCATCTTTATAATGTCTTTGGTGTTTTTATCTCGTTTCCTATCTGCCAGTCACTTTGACGTTGTTTCGATGTGATGATACTAGGGGTCACACTTGGGAGCCCCAAACACCTCTGATACTTCATTAGACCAATGAGAGTTGGTTTATAGAATTTGCATGCCACTCCCTTATACATAAGGGTATAAAATAAGATGGCTTGTATCCACTTGTATTCAGATTTGTTCTTCGGAGCCGAGTGGTTGAATGTGCATTACAGCAGTCTCTTCCCAAGAGAGCTCCCCGGGGCGCTTCAGCAAAAGACCAGTTCCCTTACCCCAGAGGGGTCGGCAAATGTTCCGGTGGGATCACCTTTTTTTTGTATCAGTGCGAAAGAGACTAAGGGTGTTTTCACACTGCCAGTTTAGTTCAGAACGGGGCATGGTTCGCATGAAAAATCGCTAATGTGAATGCCGTCATGTGGACCTGGGTGTGCACTTGGGTACCGAACCCGAGACTACCTGGAGGAGGTGGTCTGAGTTTGGTTGCACTCGAACCGTTCCACGGTTCACGTGAATGTGAAAGCAACACGGACTTGGGTGCACACTTCTTCAGGAAGTAAAGTAACGTGCGCATGCGTTTTAGTTGATTATGATGTATTTAGTTAAATAAACCACATGTAAGGGATGGCAGTGTTGATGATTTACCTTGGATGCGAGTGAGAGCACTGAAGTTTGTTTGCTTCGGTGCTGTAAGCTCCGTATAGCCTCGTATTTTTTTTTTTTTTTTTTTTTTTTGTATAGCGCTTTTCACAATACAGATTGTATCAAAGCAGCTTCACAGTATTAAAATAAAATAATACAACAAAGTTTGTTTCTAGTGGAATTTATTGATTGATAGAATAAAATTAAATATCCCCAAAATATCCCCAACTGAGCAAGCCAAAGGCAACAGTGGCAAGGAACCGAAAAAAACTCCATCAAGCGGCCTAATGGTGTCCTAAAACTCCATCAGGTGACCTAATGGAGAAAAAAAAAACCTTGGGAGAACCCAGGCTCAGTCGGGGGCCAGTTCTCCTCTGGCATTTATGAACTAGAGGCCGGATTGTAGTTTGAAACTGTGAGATTAACAATATTATATGAATGCCTGGCTGAAAAGATGCGTCTTTAATCTAGTTTTAAACTGGGAGAGCGAGTCCGAGCAACAAACAGTATCAGGAAGACTATTCCAGAGTTTTGGAGCCAAAAGTGAAAATGCTCTCCCTCCTTTGGTGGATCTGGATATCCTAGGTATGACCAAAAGCCTCGAATTTATTGATCTTAAAGAGCGCGATGGATTATAGGGCGATAGAAGATCCGTTAAATAGACTGGAGCTAAGCCGTTTAGGGCTTTATAAGTCAGTAGCAATACCTTGTAGTTAATACGGAACTTTATAGGTAACCAATGTAGTGATGATAAAATCGGTGTTATATGATCATATTTTCTTGATCTAGTAAGAACTCTAGCGGCTGCATTTTGGACTAACTGTAGCTTGTTTATTGAGGATGCAGGACAACCGGCTAATAAAGTATTTCTTTGAGGATAGTAAGAGTGCTAGAGATTTAAATACTGCTTTGGATGCGCCTAGCGTGAACTCTTTACATGGTGCGGTTCCAGCTGAAGTAGAGCCTGAGCAGCCGGGCAAATGGGTGACAGTGAGGGATCGCTCTAGTCGCGGATCAAAAAACCACTCTTCCGTTCCGATTACCATAACAAATCGATATGCCCCGCTCAGTGAAACACCCACTGAGAATCCTGTTGATTGTGCCCTAGTAACTGGTGATTCGATCACACGGAACGTGAAAATAGAGACACCAGCGAACATAGTCACATGTTTGCCGGGAGCCAGAGCGCCTGACATCAAAGCAAATTTAAAAGTGCTGGCTAATGCTAATCGTAAATTCTCTAAGATCATTATTCACGTCGGCACTATTGATGTTAGATTCCACCAGTCGGAGATCACCAAAATGAATATTAAAGGGACAATGTGTAGCTTTTTAGGTATTTTATTATCTAAAATCAATATTTTTATTCATAAATATGCCCTCAATGGTGTACAAATACCTCTGCCAATGATCAGACTAATCCTCGTAAACGAAGAATTTATTATCTTTATATACATGGGACGGGTAGGTCCACGGAGGCTTCCATGTAGTTCCGCCATGTTGAAAAAGTATATGGCTCTTGCTTTAGAGACCACTTAGGCAATCATGCTGGCTTTGCTGTTGTACAAAAGGATGGGGAAAATTTCAATCCTGTTGTGATGCAGCATTGTGAACAACCTTGCTCGGCACAACTGGCCGAACTGAAGGCACTTACTGAAGCTTGTATAGTGGACAAAAACAGAGTCGCCAACATTTATACAGACTCTGCTTATGCCCATGGTGTATGTCACCTCTTTGGTGCAGTATGGAAACAAAGAGGATTTAAAAAGAGTGATGGAACCCCAATCCAAAATGGGGAACAAACTGCTAAATTGATCACGGCTATGATGTTTCCTACTAAGTTAGCCATTATCAAATGTCAGGCTCATAAAAAAGGTAATGACTTTGTGATTAAAGGAAATAATGCAGCTGACATCCTGGCTAAAAAGGCTTCAGGGTGTCAATTGGCAGTCATGGCCCCGTCTGTCCTCATCCAGCCCCTCCCCACCGTAGACAGCATTGCCCAAATGCAATCCAGAGCCTCTCCAGCTGAATTACACCTATGGCAGCAACGAGGGGCAACGAGAGATGCTAACAATATCTGGAGATCCCACGAAGGCCATATGATAGCCCAAACCCCTTTGCTTAATATTCTAATTCCAGATGCGCATGGTTTGACCATTGCGCAAGGGGGGAGATTTTGAAAAAGATTAAAAGACAAGGATTCTGGTCACCATATCTGCAAGCAAGAGTAGATGAATTTCTAAGCGAATGTGAAATCTGTGCACAAAACAATGTCAGAAAAGGAACGCCGACCCCAATAGGCTCTATCCCAGTCCCTGAAGGACCGTTCAAACACTTAGTGATGGACATCTTATGTGGACATGATAAAATCAGTAAAGGGAAAGAGATATATGTTGGTTATCATAGACAGATTTAGTTGATGGGCAGGGTTTTTCCTACATTGTAAATATTTTTGGCGGCCGCCAAAACGATTTTTTGTCCCGCCAAAGCCTTATTTCAACTGTAATTGGGTTTTGTGAGTGAAGCAGGCTAATGATGGAGTGACGGAGAGAACGATCACAGCGCCACACCCCCGCGCAGCAGGGACGTGCGGTCAGGGTAGGCAGGGTAGGCAGTGCCTCACCAAAGGAAATGTTGACATTACATTTATTAATTCCAAGAACTTTATTAATTCACCACATTATGATTTATTTTATTCCAAATATTAATTTTTGTAACAAAAATTCTCAGGAATACACATATAATATACTCATTTTGCCATTGTTTGCTCCTAAAACCATTGTTTCATGCAGGAAATTCAAGGCCATGGCCATTGAGGCAGAGGTTAGCAGTGCCTCTTTGGTCCATAGAACGTAGTTTACGTAGGTTTGCGCATGCGCAGTCAGTTCTCATGCTGTCTTGAATTATCAACATTGAGGCAGAGACCGAGCTTGCTTCATGTCACGTGATCCACTCGCTCTCACTCAATCCGCGCTTCCCGATCTAGCGGCGCCTAGCGTTGGCTGTCAACAGGCCCGGGGTGGGTAATCGGGAGAATTCCCGGTGGGCCGCTTCACTTTTGGGCCGGTCGAGGATTTTTTTTCCCACATTTGTCACGTTAGTTACATTAGGCTACACACGTTCCGCATTCTGACACCGCAGCGCGCAGCCTCTCAGGTTGTACCATGTGAGGGAGTTCTCCCCTCCCCTCCTATAGAGTTGGTTGGGTCCATAGCCCGTCTTTTCCAAAACGTTTTCTCAGGTAACTACCGCGGCACCGCCGGCGCCTACCGATAGCTGGGCCGGCCCGGTAGCTATGCGTCAGGGAGGATGGATGGGAGGAAGAGGCCAGGAGGTATGGAAGCTTGTTTCCGAGACAGAATAAAACATTTTAAAAGATAATTGCGACTTTTTATCTCACAATTGCGACTTTTTATCTCGTAATTCTGTCATTATTTCTCAGAATTGTGTGAAATAAAGTCGCAATTGCGTGTTATAAAGTCAGAATTGCGAGATATAAAGTCAGAATTGCGTGAAATAAAGTCGCAATTGCGTGTTATAAAGTCAGAATTGCGAGATATAAAGTCAGAATTGCGAGATATAAAGTCAGAATTGCGTGAAAAAAAAGTCGCAATTGCATGTTATAAAGTCAGAATTGCAAGATATAAAGTCAGAATTGTGTGAAATAAAGTTGCAATTGCTTCTTATAAAGTCTAAGTGAATTATTATTTAACCTTTACATTATTTGTTGAACCATGGCATTAATACAAACTAGCCTACACAATAGTGACTAGGCTGCTTGTCGGTTCGCTGACACCGCGCCGCCTCCCTCTTACTGTGTCCCGCACAAAACATTTGTTTTGTTGTATAAGTTATAAGATAGATGTGTCCATTAATTTGATTGTGCATTAGCCTCACATATGACTGACTTTGCTGTATGCAGGCAGGGATGTGATGATGCCTGATATGAACTTGGGTTGCTACATTAACTGAATGAATATATGCCACATTGATAGGTCACAGCCTACCCATGACAAGATTTCACCGCACGTTACTGCCGCGCAGGCAATCTCCGTCTTCAGCTCTGTCTTCTTTGCTCTCTCCCTCGCATCAAAATCAACTGATCCTAAAGGTCGGAAGACCGAATCCATGTTTCACGTGGTGCACTCGGAGAATATTTTTATTCAGCTGACATAACTTTAAATAAACGCAAAAAAAAAAAACTTTCCAGTTTGAAGGGGTTTAGTGTTCTCGATTTGACGATTTTTGATCGTGGACGATTAAAATGTCTCCACGATCTGCTTTTAAAGAAATATCGTAGAATCGTGCATTATATCTGTTCTGGTGCCTCTGTCCCAACATACTGAACAACGCGACGTATATTCACATAAAATGTTAACGCAGCGGAACGGAACGGGACACTGCAGTTCATAATTTGCATGTGCTTTAATGCCTTGTCGGTTAAACATTTAGGCTAATTCGCCTGCTGATGCGCTGTTCTAACATGTGAGTTCCTCAGCGCGTACATGTGAAGCTCACATGCACTAAAAGCCTGTCTACCAGTGCCTGGATACTTGACTAAGTTATCTTTCGAGTCTTATTGTGCTTATACTGTTAAATACACACAAGGTTTACATAAACAAAGTCGGTTATGTCTAAAGTGAAAGCAAACTTGAGAAAATTGAGAGAAAATCTGCTTGTCAAATGCGTGTATAGTAGACGCGTCGAGCGCAACTCTTAAAGAGACAGTAGTAGCAATAGTAAACACGCTGCCGCTTGTCCTTAAAGGGATAGTTCACCCAAAAATAAAAATGATCTCATAATTTACGCACTCTAATGTTGTTCCAATCCTCTATTAATTTCCTTCAAATATTTTCAAAAATTTCTCTAATATTAATATTTTGAAAAATGTGGCTATCCAAACAGTAGCTGGTCCCCATTGACTTCCATAGGAGAAACATATACTATGGTAGTCACACTGGGGTACATCAACTGTTTGGATAGCCACAATCTTCCAAATAACTTTTATTTTCAATAGAAGAAAGAAACTTATTCGAGTTTAAAACAACTTGAGAGAGTAAATTATGATATTGAATTGAATTTTTAGGAGAACTATCCCTTTAATGTTAATAATACAACAAAATGCAAAGAGAAAATTACTCACTGCTCTTGACTGATAACTTTAATAGTAGCTTTAATAAGTATCAGTGTATAATTTATACAGTGAAGTCTGTTTTGTTTTATTTTCATATTTGTTCATTTAATTACTTTCTTCAATGCTACTGTTAAATACACGTACTGTAGCTAAAAACATAAAGCACTGTTTATTTAATTTGTATATTAAGTTGTGTATGTGTAATGTGTATCTTTGATCTTAATATTTAATAACAGAAAATAATGACACATATTTTTATCTTTGCCCCTGTCTGCCTTTTTTTATTTTATTTTATTTTGTTACCTAAGGCTTTGTTTTTAAAATATGGACATTAGTTTGGCTGTAATGCTAAGTCATAAAATAGTAAAACCAACATAAAAAGAATCGTGATAAAATCATGAATCGTGATTTTCCTGAAAAAAATCGTGATATGATATTTTTGCCATATCGCCCACCATCTTTCAAAACAATGAAAGCCAGTCGTGGAAAACTCACAGCTTTTTTTGCAAAGAGGGCAAGAAAGGATGACAGTGATAGTGACAGGTAATATCTGTGTCTGATAATTGCATAGTCTATATATAATTTGGAAGAGGTTTAAAATTGAATTATTATCAGCCACAGTCTGGAAGAAAATGCCCCCCCAAAAAAATAAAATAAAAGAATGAACAACCAAATATTAACAACGAGGAACAAAAGAAACAAACATCAAGGTATAGATATAAAATAAGTTGTAATCACTTTATTTTACTATCTAGCCTGACAGTGATCGTTTTTTCCTGAATAAATAGGTTAAGAAAAAAAATCACAAACTGTTTCTTTGTATTTATTTTAAATTTAACATGTATTGTCAATATTGGGCTTGCGGATCATGTGGGTACTAGGGTACTCTTTGCTGTGTGTGGATGACCATGACCACCACCGAAGACCAATTTTGACCCAGGAAAAACCCTGGATGGGTCGAAGCAGAACCCTCAACAGAACAAGGAGCGCAAACAGTGATCAAGTTCTTAACCAGAGAAGTCATCCCAAGATTTGGTATCCCATCCCAGATTAGTTCTGACAATGGATCCGCATTTATCTAAAAGACAGTGAAAGCAGTAATACAACAGTTAAGAATAAAACAAAGACTCGGCTGCATTTACAGGCCGCAGGCACAAGGGATGGTTGAGAGGGTTAATGGGACGCTTAAGGCTAAAATCAACTAAATCTGTGCAGACACTAAACTCAAATGGGTAGATGCATTACCTCTTGTTCTGATGAGCTACTGTATGCAAACCAATAGAATCACCAACTTGACCCCACATGAAATGTTAACAGGCAGACCCATGCCTGTGCCCCACCTGAGAGGTCCGTATGAAGGGCCGCCTTTAGAACAATTGCAGATGGAATTAAGGACATATATGAGACAATTGACTGCTATACATGAAGCTATTCATTCACAGGAACAAAACAGGGGGCCCAGGGAAGAAGAGGAAGTTCCATGTCCAGTAGTCCCTGGGGACCAAGTATATTTAAGAGTCTTTAGGAGGAAGTGGAATGAGCCCAGGAGAGAAGGACCTTTTACTGTAGTAAGAGCAACACCAACAGCAGTGCAGGTAGAGGGTAGCACAACATGGTACCACTTGAACCACTGCACCAGGGTCCCAAGACTGAGGCCTAGAAGGCAGGGGGAGGAAATAGATAGCTCAGAGGGAAGCAGTGAGGAAACAGAGCAGAATGCCCAAGAAGATCAAAGAGCTGAAGGAAAAGGTAATAATGCTGCTGAACCTCATTCTAGGGAAACTGAGCACAATGGACCAAGAGATGAAATGCCAATACAGAATGATGCACTCCTTCCAGAGGATCCAGAGCATGAAGGTGAGAGAGCTCTTAACACTGATCCTAGTATTGACACATCTGCTGCAGCAGCTGCCTCAAGCTCAAGGCCTTCAGAGGAACAGTCACCTCAATCCGGGCCCTCCACCAGAGAATCACACCAGCAGCAAGAGCTTGCTACACTCAACCTTCAGGACATTGATCTCCCCAACATTGATTGCCCCGACATCAATCTCCCCGACATCAACTTCTCCAATGTTGAATGGGATGAGTTACCATAACATGACTGAACCAACTCAAGGTAATAAGAGAAGCAGACACAATGTAAAAAGAGATTTGAAATAGATTTGGGCCACTGATGAGAACTATACCAAAATTGAATATGACTTTGAATCAGAACTAAGAAAGGAGAAACTATTGGAAACAGCTTATCACAATGAATGGTACAGGTGGGCAGAATACACGGTAAAACAGACGACAAAGAGTACTTGTGTGTTGTGCTCCCCCTCGCCTTTGAAAAAGTTAACAATCGTGCCAAACCAATATGACAACGTACACTGTGCCAGATTCTATTCGCAGTATTGTGACAACCAAACTGGTCAAATAACTCCATATTACCCAGCAGAATGTCTAGCCATGTTGGGGAACCAATATTACCATACATTTTATAATCAGAAAGGGTGGGGAAGTGAATGCAAAAAACTTGATGTAAGAATAGACCCAGCCAAACGAGAAACTCCAAAGAACTATGTACTAGATACATCATTTGAATATGAATGTTTTAATAAGAGGGGAGCAAGATATGGGGAAATTCCAAGGCAAGTGTTCAATAATATGGCATCTAGATCGAGAAATGTATTATGACCCAGATGTGTATAAATCTTTCAGCATAATATATGCCACAGCAACAGTAAACAACAACATAACGATAACGACTGTTAAAGACAATTGTAAGAACGCTTCATTGACTTTTCCTTTAATAGAACCCTTTGAAAATCAAAATGAAGCAATTGCTGATTACTTTTGGTTGTGTGGAGGCGGAAGACTGAGAGCCACCTTAGTTGATTGGAAAGGACTCTGTGTCAGAGTAAGACTGGCTCAGGAAGTTGGAATTATAGACTGGGATCTCAAACAAAAGACCTGGAGAGCATCAACAAACAAAAACGCAGAGTTAAAAGAGCGTATGCCCCAGACCCTAAAGTAACAATAGATTCCATAGGACAACCAAGAGGGATACCCCATGAGTTTAAAGCCAGAGATGAGGTAGCAGCAGGCTGGGAATCCATATTTGTGTGGATATTACCAAATAAGAATCAAGAATGGATTAATTATATTTATTATAACCAACAGAGAATCATTAATTACACAGACGACACACTTGATGCCTTAGGCCATCAACTAAGATATACTAGCAAAATGACAGGGCAAAACAGGCAAGCTCTGTATTGGCTACTGGCAGAAAAAGGAGGAGTATGTGTGATGTTTGGAACTGATTGTTGTACCTTTATTCCAAATAATACAGCCCCTGATGGAGCTTTTACTAGAGCCATGAAGAAACTGAAGAAACTAAGACAAGAGGTTACTGAAAATGCGGGAAGAGACAGAAACATTGGATACTGGTTAGACTCTTTGTTTGGTTCCTGGAAGGAATGGTTCATTAAGGTGGGAATGATGATAGTTGTGGTTGTTGTTGTTTTCCTTTTGCTGTTCTGTTGTGTTGTGCATTTCCTCAGATCTATGATAGCCAACGCAGCTGCCAAACAGATGATTAACCCCCTGAGGTCGACGGTATCGCCGGCGATACCAGCTCGCTTTTTTTTATCAGTGTAAAAGAAACTCATAAATACTCTGTTGACTTTGATTTTCCATAGGAGTTTCATGCATCAATCGATTCTGTTAAATGTGTATTATTTTTGTGTATACTCACAATAAAAACAAAGTGTTGTGCTTTTTGCCAAATAAAGAAAAATAAACACGAAGCGAGTTCTGCCTTCTCTCTGTCAGTGTAGTCCATTCTGAAACGCGTCCGAAAATGAACTGTAACTCAGCGAATACTCAGTCAAACAGACATACAGACACACAGGCATGAAGCTTGAATTCTCTTCTTTTAAATGAAGTAATTTATATAAAAAACAAATATTCTCAGTTCATGTAATCTGTAAGAAAAGAGCGAGATGTCAGTCGTTCTCATCTCATCTAATTACTTGTAATGTGACTCCGCCCTCGGAGAGCACGCGCTATTCAAACGCAAATGACTGAGCAATCCGTGCAAACTGTGAACGCCCTCATATCAGCTCGAGAAAACAAGTTGAATCAGATCATTGTAGCCTACTTGTTTACACCGTCTCACAGCGCTGTGAGGAATAATAATAATGGAAAATGTCCCTCAGAAGTGCGGGTATATCGAGGAGCGAGCTGAGGAATGGTGTAGTAAGTTTTTTTCCTTCTCACGTGAATCGGGTTTATGAATGAATGAACCGCAGAGATGCGCGCTGTTTACCACAGCTCACAAAAAGAGTGTGAATGAATGATGATGTTTTAGCAAACTGTATTGCTATACTGAGATGAGTACAAATCGACTGAAATATGTTGAAATAAAGTGTCTAGGTTTTGACATAAATGCAAATATAAATGTAATTTTACAAAATATTATTGATTTTCAAATACTGCTGTATTGAATGAACAGCTTTTAGCAAACTCTATTGCTATACTGAGATGAGGAAAAATATCAAAAATTATCAAAAATAAAGTCATCAAATAATACGTTTTGTATACTTTAGTTTTTAAAAAGAAAGACTACACTTGAATTGTTGTAATTGTAACCTTTTTAATAAAAAATATATATTTATAAGGTAGATGTAAACAAGTAAATATAATTTTTTTCTTTAAATAATTTGTATTGTGTTTTATTAGTGACAAATTTGTGGAGAGGATAAATATTCCAAAACTGAAAATACAGTATGAGAATTAACTGCACAATTACTAGACATGTTTACCTTGGATATTATACAATTTGCAAGCACAATTTGTGAAAAAAATAAAAAAATAAAATTCCGATGCCTCCAACTGTGAACCAATTTGGTAGTATATATATATATATATATATATATATATGTGTGTGTATATATATGAAGAGTTCAGATGCAAAAGCCTCTAAATGCCATCTGAAATTTTCTTCTAGAATGATCATTTTTTATGAAGCTTGTATATTTAAGTTAGCTATAGGTGACACACCTGAATGAATGGCTCATTAAGTATGCAGGGGCATTGTCTCATCAGGTGTGAACTACTAAATATGCATGATCGTTTACGCCCCATCCGCATATTGGCTTTCCAAACTAAAAGTGTTTTGCAAAACTTAAATCAATGTATCGTTTTATGTGAATGATTAGGCAGGATGATTTTCACATCATTTTGAAGAAAAAACTCTAGGCGAGGACATCCATTAGTCAAAAGTCTTATTGGCACATATTTAGTATGTGTTTTGTGGCCTTATTTCAGAAACTTTCATTTTAATTTTTTTCAATAACCATGCATAAACATTATTCTCTCATAAATGAAAACATGTACATACATGTGGCTCACATATTATGGTAGTCCTGTTTGTGCTAAATAGAGTGTAATTTTTTTTTGCCATTGATATGTTTATAAGCAACTGAAAAAAGCACAAATGTCAGGGCATGTCAGAACATCTCAAGGACCCCAAAAACACCCCAGACTCCAGAGGGTTAATGTGTCAGTCAAACGTTCGGGAATTGACATCGGGTGCACAAACTCAGGAGTGTACCCTGTTGGGCCAGGTCTGGACGAGTTGGATGACTTCCTGTGAACAGGACTGATTAACGAGTAAAGAAGAGAGTGCCTTGTTACTTTTATTTTCTGATTATTGATTTTCACAATTTGACACTGTTTTTGATAGAGAGGGAGGTAGCCCCACTGTGTATTTTATTTTTGGGGTAAAATTAGGTAGATCATTAGAAAATGGGTAGAGTAGGGAGTTAGTTAGAAGGGTTATTTTTTGGTTTTTGTTTTGTTTTTATTTTGAAACAAGGGCTCCTTCCAGAGTATATTCTTACATATATTCCTACATATATTCTTACATATAATCCTACTGAGTATATTTTATATAATCACACTAATTGTTCACAAAATATGAATATGTGAATGAGAGGGGACGATACAAGGTTTAAAGTAGGTCATTGCCCGTGGTATGGGGTAATGCAACCAGATATAAAGGGAAAAGATAAGAATGTTTTTATTATTTTCAATCACTTTTATCACTTTTTAATCACACTATAAAAAAAGTTATTTTTAATATTTTAAAGTTTTCTTTATGAAATAAATGTGAAGTAAATGCCTTAGGCAACTGGAAAATGTTTTCACGGGACAAAAAGAGGAATTAATTACAAGCGCGGTCACCGATTGCCGGATCAGCAAGGGCAGACTCAACTGGTGGTTTAAAAACCCGCTGTCTGCTCCAACACCAGATAGCGCCCTAGGCAGGACCAGGGCACCTCTGGCAACGATGGAGCAACCCAGATAGCACTCCAGGCCACCGGAAGCGCCTGTGCAGTTCCTCTGGCACCGTGGGATAACTCTACCCTCAAGTCTGTACACTAAGAAATGTTGATTAAAACTGGATAACAGATGTTCATCTCTCCCTTGTGAATGATAACAGAAAAGGAAGGTGAGATCTTTTACTCCGCTCTAGTCAAAGGGGGGCGGAGATGTTTGGTCTCACTATTCCTCCAGAGTGTACCTTTGTGACAACAGCCTATTGATAAGAAAGACGGATGGTCTATTTTTGGCCATGATTGATAGATAACGGAAGGAGGCTTGCGCATGAAGATACATTCTGGGACAAACATGAAGGTGGGACTAGAATAAGTCCCAAAGGGGGGGATGTGTTGGAGATTTTCCTTTGCCTCATGTAAAAGTCTGTATTTCTGTGTCTCAGTCAGAACCCAGGTTAAATAAGGATACATCAGGTTAAATTAGGTCAAGTTGTCTGTGAGGATGAAAGAGTACCTAACAAGCTCAGAGAGAAGATGTGTATAGGTAACTGATAAGATGGTACTAAAAACGGTTTAGTGAAACTTATTTCATGAGATTTTTGTTCATGGCACAAAGAATGCATCCCTGGATAAAGGTCTTGATATCTTGCAACATGCTGGGCCACCAGTAGCGAGTCTGGAGAGTGAAACAGGTCTTGTTTATTCCAGGATGACCAGTGCCAACTGATGAATGTGCTGAGGAGATTAGGGAGGTCCGAAACTCTTCAGGTACGTCAATCTTACCGACTGGACACTCTGGAGGACTGGGTTGGTGTTGGGACAATTCAAATATAGGTGTTCATTTAAATCCCACTGAATGGGATTGACAAACATCTTTTCAGGTAGGATATTCTCAGGTTCCTCGTGGGAAATTTCAGGGGCATGGAGACGAGATAAGGCATCTGCTCGGACGTTCTTCGAATCAGGGCGATAGGAAATCTGGAAGTGGAAGCGGGTAAAGAAGAGTGCCCATCTGGCTTGGCGTGGATTAAGTCTTTTTGCTTTTTTCAGGTACTGAAGGTTTTTGTGGTCTGTGAGAACCATAAATGGATGTTTGGCTCCTTCTAACCAGTGTCTCCACTCTTCTAGACGAAGCTTAACCGCCAGGAGTTCTCGATTGCCAATGTCGTAGTTTACCTCTGCAGGAGATAACTTGCGTGAGAAGAATGCGCAAGGCATAGGCTTGGATGAAGCAAACCAGAGAGGAAGCGGAGTTTGCGGAAGTACCGGGTGCTGGCTGACTGGGATTCACAGCGGCGGCTATGGGTTGTGCAGGATTATCAAAACCAATGGCAGCTTCCATCGCGCTGTTTCTTCTATTTGTAGGTCAAGTCTTCTGTCAAGATATAAACCAGGAGATCGGAGGTAAGTGATACAAACAAAGCTTTATTTATAGATGACCAGAGTGCAAGGTGAGTATTTATTCAATTTAAGTGCAGATTCCGTGAAGATGAGTCGAAGTGGGGCAGAAAGCAGGTAAGCACTTTCACTTCAGATAAGTTGATGTCAAGTAATCACAGTTCAGTAACCTTAGTCTCTTCTCTTTCAGATGCGGTTGGCAGAAAGCAGGTTCGGATGAAACAATGGACTCACGAAGCAACATAGGATCTCAGACAGCATGAAATCGGACAGGAATTCTGAAGACGGCACAACAAGATGTAGAGGTTGGTGTTTCAGGTATGTATAAATTACTTCTTGCAGACTTGATGCATCAGCGGAAACAGAGACAACAGCATATGATCTGTTCCTGTTGGAGACTTGACAAAGACTTCTTCTTCTTCTTCTCTAATATTAATGGCGGGTCGCAACCAACTTTTTCAGGTGCATACCGCCACCTACTGTACCGGAGTGTGTAACTCAAGGTTTTAGTACTTCAGGTTACAGCTTGACAAAGACTGAAATCACAGTGAAGGTTTTATGCGTTGACTGATGAGGTAATTGATTATGAACAGGTGTGTGCGATTAATATTCTGGAGAGAGTGATCTTTGAATGGTGGATTGAAACGAGCTTGATTGATCTCTGACAGATATAGCATGGCATTTTCAGCCCTCGGACAGACCTTACATTTCTACAGGAAGGAGTTGCCTTAGAAGAAGTGTCAAGGCATGTTGTTCCAACTCACCTGCCATCTCCTTGGGAGTCAGCAGTGAATGAATATGGAAATTTGAGTGTGTCGACAGAATACATTTTTGAGGCAGGGTTCGTACACAAATTTACCAATAAATTTCCATTATTTTTTCATGAATTTTGAGGCAAATACTCATGACCTAACATTCCATGAAATGTCTGCAGTGCCCGCCACAATATCAGCATTGACTGGCACAAATAGAAACTATTCTCATAATAACATAAAAGTTCTTAATGTTTTGTTTTGCGCCATTGCTGTCAAACAAACTAAAATTGAAAGTGTGATAAGGCTTTGCGTCCTTATCAATAAACTGTATGTTTGTGCTGTGCAGAAAGAAGTGTTCAATGGATGAATGCAGTACCTTGTCTATTATGTCAAATTTAACCAATTACTGAACTAAATCAGAATACTATTTGTACCAATAAAATGTTATCATTCACAAAAGCCATCTTTACACTGCAAAGGTGGAACAGAAGCTGCATCTGAAATAGCACAGATGTTTATTTACAGACTGTTTAACGTTACTCATAAATTATACAATTAACATAACTCATTACAGGGTCATTGTTGTCAATCAATGCTTTTGATATTGTAATAATGATTATTAACATTGATTAATAGAATACATAATGTTTTTGAGAAACTGCATGTCATATTCTGATTACACCAATAAAACAATCTAATAAGCATTTGTGAATTATTTTAATGTTTTTACGCATTAGCAAATGAAGACTTTACATGATCTTATCAGCATGATGAACACATTATATTAACTGGAATAAACTGTATATACAGTAGAAAGAGAGCAGAGAATGTGAGCGATCGTGAGGCTGTCCATAACTTGGGTCTCGCGCAGGTTTAAGCACACTCACCACTCCCGTTAAAATCCCGGAAGCTGACTACACCGCGACATTAATCTCTTACATCCAATCTGCACTTTGTTTATGATGGGATTATTTGCACGTTTCATTTTTTTTCGCTCACTGAACAAAACTCTTCCTTATAGTGATGTCTAATCTGATTGGCCATCACATCCATAAGCTCAACAGAAACGTATGCGATTGGTTATAATGCTCAATGCTGCAAAACAAAATCTGATGGAAAGAACGTTAAGTATTGCAATTTGTTTTAACCAATATTATATTATCAATTAAACATATATTCTATTATATAAATATTTTGAAAAAAATTCCATGACTTTTCCAAAACTTTCTGGGTTTATTTATTTTCCAAACCTTTTCCAAGCCTGGAAATTGCTTTTCTAAATTTTGATGACTTTTCCAGGTTTTTCATGACCATATAGACAGTAAATGAAGAAAAAAAGAGATTCAAACAATAAAACTAATCGTATCGAGCTATACCAATTATTCAATTTCTGTTGATAAATGTGTCCAAACAGTTGCTCACCTGTCTAATAAAACACATACTATATTAAAGTGTTTTTTGGTGTTTCCATGGTTTATACTGAAGTAAAATCTGAAATTGAGGGTAACACGGATATAATGTGATTGACAGGCGACGCAGTGACATGGGCCGTTACACTGGTTAAAACTGTGGATTTCTCCTTATTTAAACATTGTTGGAAACATTTGGGATAATGCAAGTATAAAAGTGAACAAAATATAGGCCTAACATTGTTCTAGTGGTTTATTTATATTTTCATGTAAAAATCTTACATATTGTGCTTTAACTTCAGTAGGTACAACAAAAGGCATTGTAACCGGCTTCAGCACAAAGCTAATTTTTAGTGTTTTATTTTTTATCGATCATTTGTTGGTAAAGGATGAGAGACCTGAAGAGCCAGATGATTTGTGTCAAATAGCCAGATGTGGCTCACTGTCACGCACTGGCTGTAGTAACACACAGGATGAAGAAGATGAAGATCCAAGACTTCTAATAGTTTTCTCCAAGGTTATTTTTTTTTACGAAAACTGAAACTAATGCCGAGTTCACATTGCACGATTTTCAAAGTAGTCGAGTCACTGTTGTTTTCACACTGCACGACTATCCAGGGTAACATTCAGTTGCTGGTTCACACTGCACGATGCATCGGCGACAGGAGGTTTCACACTGCATGACTTTCAGGAGGAAGAATCGCCGACAACTTCTGTCTGGTCCGCAAACTATGTTTCACAACCAAACACACGCGAGAAGTGAGACTGAAATTGTTATTAAAAATTATAGCCTGCAAGAAGCTTGGGATCCAAATTGTCTGTGCACTGATTTGCAGCGAAAAGGAGAAAAAGAAAAACATTATGCATGAGGAAATGGCTGGGAAGACGAGGGGAGCAAGGACTGTGTGTTCTGCAAAGAGAGTTGGGGGTAAATAAATAATGTTGCAATGTGCTGCTGTTGCTGCTGGTCAAGCAAATGTTTGGGCTTTGTTTCTGTTTGATATAATTGTAAATGTATCCATTAAAATACAGATATTGTGGCCTATAACTCCTCCCCGAACTCCCCTCTGCACTGTGTCTTGCTCTCTCATTGGCTGTCGGTCATCGCCGATGTAGATTTCAGTCAGAACACTTTTCACACAGCAGGATTTTGAATCGCTGACAGGTCCAGATATTTAGCATGCCAAATATCTCACGGGTCAAGTCATCCTCATTTATATAGCGCTTTTAACAATGTAGATTGTTTCAAAGCAGCTTTACAGAGATAAACATATCATTTAAGGTAACAGAGATTGTTTTGGCTTTATAGCAGTTCTTTAATAAAGTTATTTTCCAGCTAAAGTTAGTTTTGATTGATTCGCTTCCGTCGCAATGATCATTTGTTATTAAATTAGGGGCCGCTAAGACGACACCATTCCCTCTACACAGACTTTAAACGCGAACCTGTGAGAAACGCTGATGGCGTTCACATGCGCATTTAGAACGGGTTCTATAGTTATGTGCGTTCAAATATATGTGCGCAGGTTTGGAATTCCCTACAAGCCAAGCCTAAACAAAAGGCGTTTCTCAATGTCAAGGAAGGATCCTCGGAAGCCAGAATTCCGAGGATGCTACGTCATCGACATCCGTCGAAGGACTGTTCCAATGTCGAGGCTCCTCGGAATTTCAACCAAGGACTGCGTCCTTCGTTCGAAAAATATCCCATACACAGGAAAGGATGCATATGAGTAGACTTCGCGCTCTTCACGCTCTCAAATCACCCACAATCCTATGCGCGCAGCTTTGCTATCTTGTTAAAAAAATTCAAAATGTTAGACGTTAACGGACTAACGGAGTCGGAGCGTTAATATGCTTTCAAATGTAAATATATTTACGTTACCAAACATTTGTTTAAAAAAAATAATTACATCCATTATGTTATGGATCAAATTGACCTGCACTGTTTAAACACACTTGACAGTCAAATAATCAATATGATTAAAAAGGAGTTTATTGATTTAAAAACGATTATATTGCCTGAGTGAACAGAACTGCGTCCATAGCAACGCTCTGTTTTTCATTTTCACTGACGTGCACTTGCTAGCCTGTTCCAGAGCCGTTGAAAAACCATAGACAGTAGAATGCTGAAGAGGAGCCTCGTCTAGCCTCTGAAGGAAGTGACTTGGAAGGACCAGTCCTGCCAAGGAAGTATCCTTGACATTGAGAAACACCTAAAGTACTGGTGTTTCCTCATAAATTTAGAATTTTATTTTATTTAGTAAAATGAAATTTGGTATTGGGAAATTGGGATTCTCTCAGATTGCGTCTTTGCTCATTCACACTGCGTGACTGTCACTCGCGTGAACGAGCACCGATTTGCCTGTGATTTCGGGCATTTGTCGGCGATTTCTCAAAACCTGTCGGCGAGCCAAAATCGGGGCTAAAAATCATGCAGTCTGAACTCGGCATAAGACTAAAACTATTGGTCAAAAACATTTTCGTAAAATGAAAAATTCATAAAAAAATGAAAAACTAAAACTAAACTAAACTAACAACAGTTACTGAAAAACTAACTGAAATAAAATAATAATTAGCAAAAATAAAAAATCGTTTTCGTAATTTATAAACTCTTTACTATGGCGAAAAATCTAAAAGCGATTCTTTATGGAAATGCCTGTATATGGATCTTCATGCACATGACATTAAGTTAGCTGAGGCAATTAAAGGGATAGTTCACCCAAAAATGAAAATTCTGTCATCATTTACTCTCCCTCAAAATGTTTCAAACCAGTATGAATTTCTTTTTTCTGCTGAACACAAAAGAAGATATTTTGAAAATGTCTGTAACCAAACAGTTTAATGACCCTTTTGACTTACATAGCATTGTTTTTCCTACTATGTAAGTCAATGGGGTCCATCAACTGTTTGGTTACAGACATTTTTCAAAATATCTTCTTTTGTGTTCAGCAGAAAAAAGAAATTCATACTGGTTTGAAACATTTTGAGGGAGAGTAAATGATGACAGAATTTTCATTTTTGGGTGAACTATCCCTTTAATCCCTTTAACCTGTAACGGTCATCAGCTGGAGTGCCCTTGAGAGCCACCAGAGGGCACTCCACATCAGACTTCATTATTCACTCACAACTACATTTCCCATAACTCACTGCCCGGACTCATCATCACCGATTGCATCCACCTGTGTCTCATTACCCTGTTAGTCTCAACTTATTTATACCATGTTCACTCATTGTGAAGTTTTGTATGTTGTTGCACTGCATTCCCGAGTGTTTTACCTGGGGCCTGTACCATGAAGGTAGCTGAACAAACTCGGGGTTACAGGATTAGTTTTGAGTTGACAAAACCAAACCGTTGCGATCAGGCTTTATTGGTACCATGATGCAGCTCATCAACTTTCTCTGTCAACTCAGGCTTTGATCCTCAAGCTATGATTACTCCACGCGCGCGTGCACATAAAAGAGTGACGTCGACACTGAACAACCAATCGCAGGTCGCGTTTTTTTCCACGGAAGAGCAAGAGATAATCATTAATAATCACGATGAATTTAATTGTATTTGTATTACAATTAAAATGTATTTCAAGCTCGAAACAATACTGTCTCTGCTGCCAAAGCAAAAGAAGACTGTTGGAGAAAGATTACTGATTGTTAATGTGTAAGTTAAACAAATACATTATATATTTATGTCAAATTATGTATGTATGTGTTGCCTATACGTGTAATATAGCCTATTTTTATATTTTTAAATATGTGCATGTACTAAGAAAGATTAATATTCATTGATTTTTAGATGAAACCCCAACTCCAAATGTTCTTGGCAGCAGATAAAATATAAAAATATAATTCAAAGTGGTGAGTATTTACCACAACCTTTTATTACTTTTGTGAACATTTTTTTTTTCTTTTCTTTTTTTCCTTTTATTAGGTTCATCTTGGGTCTGACAGAGAGTAACAGTAACATGTCATATAATATAAATAATATAGATACATGTACACTCGTAATGTAAAATACATTAATTCACTTTTGTGAACATTTTATCACAAACACTTCTTTGCAGCAAGCAGAAATAAAGAGTTAAATTCAGAAAACCAGAATACACTGGCGGAGGAGTTGCTCTGAGGCAATAAGGGACGGCCGATTATGGATGGGATTACAGGTGCTGTACAGTCTGACCCTGGTGCTGGCTCCTCTAAGCAAGTAACACTGGGCACGTGTGCAATACATTACTACTTTTTTAAGTTTTAAATATAGCTGACTATGTTCTGCAGTAGAGGGAAATACAGTGTCCCTGTTGAAGCCAGCACACATACACAGTCTCCCACACAGAGGTCAGTATGCAGCAGACAGAACACCAGAAACATAACCTGCTTTACAACAGTTATGCTTTACATTGGCCTATTTTTATTTATTAGGGTGGAGGAAATGATGAAGACACTCTGTCTGTGTGTTCTCAGACAGTTGCTGATGTGAATGCACTGGGCTTTTTATTATGGCAAACATTTGAATGTGTGGCATAAAAAAGGGACTGGCCCTTACACATCTCTTTTGTAGGATTTTTCACAACCTGCCCCAGAAACTGAGGCCTCTACCTCAATGGGCTTCAGAAGAAATGTGTAAGGATTTAAAACCCTTGACATAAATTACAGTCAGTCCTGTGTTTGTAGGAAGTCAAGGAACTTTTTGTGATTTTGATGAGCCTCCAGAAAACTTGTAATGATCATTTGTGGTGGAATTATGTTTCAGGAGGAAACAGACTCAGTCAGGGTCCTGTACTAAAGGAGTCTTGAACTAGACTGCACACTAAAGGAGTCTTGAACTAGACTGCACACTAAAGGAGTCTTGAACTAGACTGCACACTAAAGGAGTCTCGAACTAGACTGCACACTAAAGGAGTCTTGAACTAGACTGCACACTAAAGGAGACTCGAACTAGACTGCGCACTAAAGGAGTCTTGAACTAGACTGCACACTAAAGGAGACTCGAACTAGACTGCGCACTAAAGGAGTCTTGAACTAGACTGCGCACTAAAGGAGTCTTGAACTAGACTGTTCACTAAAGGAGACTCGAACTAGACTGCGCACTAAAGGAGTCTTGAACTAGACTGCACACTAAAGGAGTCTTGAACTAGACTGCACACTAAAGGAGTCTCGAACTAGACTGCACACTAAAGGAGTCTTGAACTAGACTGCACACTAAAGGAGACTCGAACTAGACTGCACACTAAAGGAGTCTTGAACTAGACTGCACACTAAAGGAGACTCGAACTAGACTGCGCACTAAAGGAGTCTTGAACTAGACTGCACACTAAAGGAGACTCGAACTAGACTGCGCACTAAAGGAGTCTTGAACTAGACTGCACACTAAAGGAGACTCGAACTAGACTGCGCACTAAAGGAGTCTTGAACTAGACTGCGCACTAAAGGAGTCTTGAACTAGACTGTTCACTAAAGGAGACTCGAACTAGACTGCGCACTAAAGGAGTCTTGAACTAGACTGCACACTAAAGGAGTCTTGAACTAGACTGCACACTAAAGGAGTCTCGAACTAGACTGCACACTAAAGGAGTCTTGAACTAGACTGCACACTAAAGGAGTCTCGAACTAGACTGCACACTAAAGGAGTCTTGAACTAGACTGCACACTAAAGGAGACTCGAACTAGACTGCGCACTAAAGGAGTCTTGAACTAGACTGCACACTAAAGGAGACTCGAACTAGACTGCGCACTAAAGGAGTCTTGAACTAGACTGCGCACTAAAGGAGTCTCGAACTAGACTGCACACTAAAGGAGACTCGAACTAGACTGCGCACTAAAGGAGTCTTGAACTAGACTGCACACTAAAGGAGTCTTGAACTAGACTGCACACTAAAGGAGTCTCGAACTAGACTGCACACTAAAGGAGTCTTGAACTAGACTGCACACTAAAGGAGACTCGAACTAGACTGCGCACTAAAGGAGTCTTGAACTAGACTGCACACTAAAGGAGACTCGAACTAGACTGCGCACTAAAGGAGTCTTGAACTAGACTGCGCACTAAAGGAGTCTTGAACTAGACTGCGCACTAAAGGAGTCTTGAACTAGACTGCACACTAAAGGAGACTCGAACTAGACTGCGCACTAAAGGAGTCTTGAACTAGACTGCGCACTAAAGGAGTCTTGAACTAGACTGTTCACTAAAGGAGTCTCGAACTAGACTGCACACTAAAGGAGTCTTGAACTAGACTGCACACTAAAGGAGTCTTGAACTAGACTGCACACTAAAGGAGACTTGAACTAGACTGCGCACTAAAGGAGTCTTGAACTAGACTGCACACTAAAGGAGTCTTGAACTAGACTGCACACTAAAGGAGTCTCGAACTAGACTGCACACTAAAGGAGTCTTGAACTAGACTGCACACTAAAGGAGACTCGAACTAGACTGCGCACTAAAGGAGTCTTGAACTAGACTGCGCACTAAAGGAGTCTTGAACTAGACTGTTCACTAAAGGAGTCTCGAACTAGACTGCACACTAAAGGAGACTTGAACTAGACTGCGCACTAAAGGAGTCTCGAACTAGACTGCACACTAAAGGAGTCTTGAACTAGACTGCACACTAAAGGAGTCTCGAACTAGACTGTTTACTAAAGGAGTCTTGAACTAGACTGCTCACTAAAGGAGTCTCGAACTAGACTGCACACTAAAGGAGTCTTGAACTACACTGCACACTAAAGGAGTCTTGAACTAGACTGCGCACTAAAGGAGTCTCGAACTAGACTGCACACTAAAGGAGTCTCGAACTAGACTGCACACTAAAGGAGACTTGAACTAGACTGCGCACTAAAGGAGTCTCGAACTAGACTGCACACTAAAGGAGTCTTGAACTAGACTGCACACTAAAGGAGACTTGAACTAGACTGCACACTAAAGGAGACTTGAACTAGACTGTTCACTAAAGGAGTCTCGAACTAGACTGCACACTAAAGGAGACTTGAACTAGACTGCACACTAAAGGAGACTTGAACTAGACTGCACACTAAAGGAGACTTGAACTAGACTGTTCACTAAAGGAGTCTTGAACTAGACTGCACACTAAAGGAGTCTCGAACTAGACTGCTCACTAAAGGAGACTCGAACTAGACTGTTCACTAAAGGAGACTTGAACTAGACTGTTCACTAAAGGAGTCTTGAACTAGACTGTTCACTAAAGGAGTCTTGAACTAGACTGCACACTAAAGGAGTCTTGAACTAGACTGCACACTAAAGGAGTCTCGAACTAGACTGCACACTAAAGGAGTCTTGAACTAGACTGCACACTAAAGGAGACTTGAACTAGACTGTTCACTAAAGGAGCTGACTGTGAGCTGAGGAGGCTCCAAACAAAATCAAACAGCTGGATAAAACTGATCTCAGTATGTATATAGCTATATAGTAGGGGTGGCACGGTACATGAAAAAACATCCGAACCGTTCGGTTCGCTTGTCTCGGTTCGGTGCGCGTGTGCGTCGCGCGGTTTGCACGGTTCGACGCATGCGCAATGTAGCCTCGTGCCCGTGCTAATACAATGCTAAATCATAAATCAGACATATGTAGAATTACATTACAATGTCCAGCAATCGATTTATATAGTACACTGAGTTTACCTAGACATTTAATGAGATCTACTCCACTATATGTTGTTTTTTTCATGTGAATAAATAGGCTACATAGATCGACTGTTCCACGTAGCCTAATGGTCCAGTGGCAGAACTTGCCAAGCGTATCAAAGGTTCTGAGTTCTAATCTGCGCTCGTATATATTTTTTTCTTTATCAAAACCGATTATGTTTATCAGCGGTTGTATATCAAGCAGGGACCGATTTGTATGAATTTTGTTTTATTATTTAATCGGAACGAGTAGCCTTGAGTCTCCTCAATGGATTGAAGCGCGCGTCCGAGTGATGAATGTGCGGCCGCTGCGGTGTGTGCGCGAGCCACGAGAACACTGTATCAGCACCACTGATCGCAACTGCAACGAGCACTTTGATCACTTGATTAAAAAAACACATTTCAGCGCTAAATTGCTTCTTATTTAACAAACGAATGAAACAAATACTTTGCTAGTTAACTGGAAATGTTTTATTTATTTGTATTGGTACACCCGTGCTGCAAGATAATATCAACCCTGGCAAAAAATGGTGGGGACATGTCCCGCCTATGATGACGAGACACGAGGATAAATTGACAACAACAACAACAACATGAACCGTACAGAACCGAAAACCGTGACCCTAAAACCGTGATACGAACCGAACCGTGGGTTTTGTGAACCGTGCCACCCCTACTATATAGTATAACTTATTTAACCAAGTAACACTTTAGTATGAATATTTATTAATGCAACTTTCTCTTACTCTCTTTCTCCCTCCCATCCCACAAAACCAATAAACAGTTTGAGGCCTATCTGCAGTTTCAATGTGCTTTTATTAAGTGTAATATTGTATGGTGATCGCTTCTACATCTGCACCAGCTGGGTGGTCAAGTGTGATCGGGTCAGTTTCATCGGGGAGAAGCTGGTTTTGTGGTGTTTCTCGCTCCTGTCTACTGGTGGCTATATTGTGCAGAATGGCACATGCAGCCACTATCTGTGATGCCCGCTCTGGTGACTCTGAAGCGGTGAACACAGTTGAAACGTGCCTTTAGGAGGCCAAAGGTCATCTCTATCTTCACTCTGGTTTTACTGAGGGCCACACTGAAGCGGTGCTGTGGCCCTGTCTGAGGGTCATGATAGGGGGTTATTGGGTAGGTTTTTCTATCTCAGTTTAAATTAACAGTGTTTTGTACTGTACCAAATATAACTTGCTTTCCTCAAAGCCCTGACACAACACAGACTCACGGAAAATTTGTGAGACAAGCACTGGAGCCAGACCATTTGACATCCAAACTTGATCATATGTTCATGGCCACAAGTCGTATGCAGATGAAATGTTTAGTAGATCATTGTTATATCTGTTAATGTTACTATTAATTTAAAGATTCATCTCACAGAAAATAATCATCTCACATATTCACATCATCTCTACCTGACCATTATGGCTGTGATGGGATTTCCTATTAACATAATCTGCCTCATGTTCCCCTAGAGCAGTGGAGATTGGAGCAATAGACTGCATACATGTTGTAATGACTTGGGAATCCTATCATAAGATTAACAGAAGAATAATAAAAAAAGATTCAAAATAATTCTTAACATGTATTATATTGTATAGTACATTTGTGAAATTTGAAATTTGTGGAAAAAAAAGAAAAAAAATTGTGTTCATGTGATGTCACCCTATCAATATATCTTACTGGCAATTTTATAAAAGCCCTCTTTTATGGACATGGTCGATAAATGTCCGGGGAACACTATTAATGAAACTTTTCATGTACTCCTGCAGAGCGAACACCGATTAAAGCCGAGCTACTTTTATAGTACCTAAAACCCAGGGTTGGCGGAAACTAAACTGGAACATAGCTGGCTAGCCACCTAAACCGGCTTCATGGTACAGGCCCCTGGTTTCTTGTTTCTTGGATTTCCGTGGATAACTCTTTAGCCTCTGACCCCTGCCTGTTTTGTTTGTTTGGACTTAGTTCAGATAAGTACCGCTAACCTTTGTCATAGTGTCGTAGAAACGTTACTGGTAAACTTGGTCTTTGTCATCTAGAAATAGAAGGCATCATGCTAGCTATATGGGCGTTTCTAAGCGTTTATCTCTTCCTCCGGTGAAAATGTTGTTGCAAACGTAGCCGCCGCGTGTCTGTCGCTGTGTTAGCAGGTGCTTGTGTGAGCGGTGCCGTCCCATGGAAACTGCGTTGGAAAGCTTGTGCTGTAGGGAAGTGAGTGCGTTTTGGTCGCTGGTCGAGGAGCTCACCCCAAGACCAGATGTGACGTGCCTCACTCAGCATCCAGAGTTTTTACACCCAGCACAAACACAGTAGTTCTCTTACGAGAGGTCTCTCATACTGCGTTTTGTAGAAAATGAAAAATGAAAATCAGAGAATCAGCCTTCTCGAGCTCCCTTTATAGGGCTAAGCCACGCCCGTTTCGGCGGGAAGTGGCACGGAGGGCGTGAAGCCTCAGGCCCCGCTCGATAGGCTAATGCAGTTGCCGCAGAGCAGCCAATGAGCGAGCGAGCCGTCTCGCCTCTGGCCGCGTGCTGCTGCAACGCGCTTTACAATAACACAAAATTATAAGGATAATTTTTTGGCTTCAGTATTTCGTGGAAAAGAGGTTTTCCCCATTGCGTTTCTACAAAACGCAGTACTCGTTCCCTCTTCTAGAGAGAACCGAGGTTATGTTAGTAACCGAGTACGTTCACCATTGTCAATCTACCTAATGTATATTTCTATATATTTATCTATCTAGCTGCTAGCTATCTATGCTAATGTTATGCTATCTGGCTGTCTGCCTACCTCTCTCTATACTAGATATCTATCTATCTATATCTGTCTGTCTGTCTGTCTATCTATGTCTATGTATTTATCTATAATCTGCGCTACTGAATACTCTCGTCTCGTCTACTACTCGTCTCTCTAGTCACTCTCAATGATCTCAAGGCGGGCTTTATTAAATTCTCTCCCCAACGTGACGTAATGTGGTGGAAAGGAGAATTGCAAACCGCTGTAAGATAGTACCTACTTTTTCGTATTAAATTCCGTTTTGTGATACCCAACAACATAAAATACAATGGATAACAGTTTAAATGTTTATTACCAACAAGTAAATTGCACAAGTTCGTTGAAAAATTAACCCTGCAACACGGCCTTTAAGTTGCATTTATTTGGTTCTTTGTTCAATCTCAAACATTACTTTATTTTTATTATTATGATGTCTGCACAAGAGTTAACTGTAATCTGTGCAAACATTAAACTTTGCTTAAATAAAACGTCTTGCTTTGGTCTACACTGGAAGTGTTCTGTTTGCTCTGCTAAACTATATATAAACTAAATAGAAATGTGTTCACAAAATTAAAACTAACATAACCATTAATGAAACTAACTAAAACTAAACAGAAATTTAAAGCAAAATTGAAAAAGTTGTTGAATAAAAAATAATTTAAAAATGCAAAACTATAATAGCCTTGGTTTCCACAGGTATTTCCAACGATGGGTAGGCAAACAAACAAAACCATAACACTGATGAGACCTGAACAAACAGAACTGAACACAAGGGAATTTAAATACAAAGAAACATGAGGATAATTAAATACATACACCTGAGCTGAATAACAAATCGCATTAGTGTCCATAACTTACCTGATCCAGCTGTACTCTGCAGTAGTCAGTCAGTGTCTGTGGACCAGTGATGTGACCACAGGATAAACGAGCTCTTAAAACCCATGGATCATCATCATATGGATCTGAAGGGGAAATTATATGTCTTAAACACTGCCAACATTTAGTCTTATGTCAGGTTTGTTCTCTATTTAGTGACGTAAACACAAAACACAAACCTGTGGCTTGGGAATAGGCTTGCATAAATTCTAAAAATAGCAAAGAATGGACGAAGGTGTTTTTTGTTTTGTTTTTGTTTTTTCTGAATATTTGACTTAAGTTGTATGGAGAAAAAAATCCAGCAGTTCATAAAAAAGCTCACAACTCAGAGAAAGGTAAAAAATTAATAATAGCCTAATCGTCTGCCTGTAACTAGGTGTAGATGAAAATGCCATTCTGCAATGAAACAATTCAGGCTCAAATTAGCGATACATCAAGACATGACATTATGTTTGCAAGGTGTAGAAAACAGACATGATAACAAACTTACCAATATCGCAAGACTTTCTCACTAATATAATGTCATTCTCCGATCCATCATATCGCTTCTCGTGACTGGACATGATAAGTTTATCAAACTAAAAAACATAACTTTTCATGTGCACGATTAGCCTACTTGTTGCATCTAGATGGTCTCTCTCTCTCTCTCTCGGATACTGTAAAACACGTGATTAAGGCGCGGGGCTCGGGTCCTAGTTTACATAAAAAAATAGATCTGGGCGGGGCTACACGTGTCTTTCATAGGCATACATGATAGAGCACCGTCCCTGAAAATGAGAAATGAAGCTGGTCTTTAGACCAACGCACGAACAACACCACACCAAAAACAAATTGTATGTGTAGATTATCCACATCAGGATGGTCATGTCTGAAGTATGAATTTAATGATTCATGAAATGTGATTAGCTACTTCACCATAGTATGAGAGAAATTAAATGAAAAAGATATATCAGTATCGTTTTAATTTAACCCTCTGGGCTTCTTCGTAAATGGGTCACACTCATAGACTGTAAAAAATATGGACAAAGCGTCTGTGACGTCACCCATAGACTTTCTGAAGAACGGGTTTGAAGCAAGAGGCAACATTCTGATCTGAAAAATGAAGCCTACCCGGAAGTGCGAAAAACTGCAATACATAGAAAATCCGCTAGAGGAAGGTCCCAAAAGGGAGCAAATGTCCATAGCCCCCATGTTAAAATGTCCGTTTTCACAGCATAAATTCATGTTTTTACAGGTTGGTCCCATGGACTTTTATTGTATTTTTCGATAGGTTCCGAGTGCCTGACAACCATGAGGGCTGTGAATTTTTTTCTAACTCGTTAGTTTAGATCGTATTTAGATATAAAATGTATGACAATAAGGCCGTGGTTAACTTTGATTGACAGCTTGATTGACAGCTGACAAGGTTTTTTTTTTTTTATTGCATAACATATTTGATACAATTTTCAAAAAAATAAATTAATCTTGTAATACAAAATTCATTTAGATACAGTTTACGTTTTCAAAAGGAATAAAAAATTCAATAAATAAAAATAAATAAAGTAACAAATACACATCAGCCAATAGAGAATTGAGACAAATATCATACAAGTAACAAATAATCTGTTTAAAAATTATAAATAACATAAAAGTATACAGCCAGAGTATCAGACAGTAAATATCAGTTCAATTAATTATAAAGTTAACTTAGATAAGTATTGCATACATTTTGATGCTGATTTACCATCTAATCCAGAGATACATTCTATATAATTTTTTAAGCCAAGTTTAAAAACATTGAAAAGAGGTAGCCTATGTTCTTCATAAATTTCGATTTATGAATAAAGAATTGTCCAAGCAAAATTAATAAGTTGACTATATATTGTACAGAGGAGTTTGAGTCAGAAAAGTAAAAGAAGACGTCAAAATTAGATAAGTGAATGTTTGAGCCAAAGTGTCCATTAATGAAACATCGTACATCATTCCACAGAGAAGAGCTATGTGAACAGCTATAGAATAAATGGTCTAATGTTTCTGTTTCCAGAGAGCAGAAGCTACATTTTTTGTCTACAGTAGGGATAAATTTAGAAATAATCTTGTTACAGGGGTAATAATGGTGAAGAATTTTAAATGATATTTCTTTTACATTGTTTGTAATTAAAAATGTATGTGGGTTACTCCATGCTCTATTCCAATTAATTTTTTCATACAAGGGGGGCCATTTGTATCTGGAAGCAGGAATAGATTTTGCACATAAAAGGTTTTTTATTACTTTGTTGTTGACTTTTCTGTCTAGAAAAGGTAGACCATTTATTGAAACACTGCTGGAGAACGATATATTAATTTGATCTGACACATCTCTAAGTAGGGTGATGATCCTATGGGATATAGCTCTGGTTACAATATCAAATTCTTTTCTTGGAGGATGGAAATTAAATTTATGTGTGAAATCGTCATAAGTTAAAATTTGATTTGAGTTATTTAATAATTGGGATACCAGTATAATATCATGTTTAAACCAGTTTTCTATAAAGAGAGTCTTGTTTCTATATATTATGTTCATGTTGTTCCAGATAAAACATTTGTGAGGGGAGAAATTGTATTTGTACAAAAGTGTCCAACAAGTTAGAGCCTGTTTATGGAAGTTTGACAGTTTGACTGCAGTCTGTTGATGGAGTATGGGCATTGAAGCAAGAATGTGATTTTACCAAGTTTTTCAAAGATAAAGTTTGGCACAATGTTCCACAAACTGTTTGGATTTTTTAGAAATCTTTTTATCCAGTTGATTTTTAATATCTCATTAAAAAGTGAAAAGTCAATTACAGATAACCCCCCGTCCTCAATTTTATTAGTCAAGATGTTTTTCCTGATTTTATGGGGTTTCTTCCTCCATATAAAGTTATGTAATAGTTTGTCTAGATTGGCACATTGTAATTTAGGTATTTCTATTGATGTAAATAAATATGCTGCTCGTGAGAGACCTTCTGCTTTAGAAAGAAGAACCCTACCATACGTAGATATATCTCTTGCGAGCCAAGAGTCAAACTTTTTATTAATAGAGTCATGTAGTAATGAGATATTACTCTCTGTCATCAACTTGTGATTATGACTGATTTTAATTCCAAGATAAGTTACTACATTATTTATATTTATGCCACATATTTGACCCAAATGCTTATTTTTAAGAGAAAACAGCTCACATTTTGAAAGATTTAGATTCAAGCCTGAGCTTTCAGCAAATTGGTTTACAATATTTAGTGCAACTCCTATTTGGGATTCATTTTTTAGAAACAGGGTTGTGTCATCCGCCAGCTGTGAGATTTTTATTTCTTTTTCATTTAATGTAATTCCTTTGAATGAACTCCTGTGAATTAAATCACAGAGAATTTGAGCCACAATCAGAAATAGAAGAGGCGAGGTGGGGCAGCCTTGGCGGATACCTTTGTTAATGTAAAATCTGGGTGAAGTTCCATTAGCCAATTTAACACAACTGTTTCCTCCCATGTACAGAGTTTTTACAGCATTAATAAAATTCTTACCAAAATTAAAAAAGTTTAAAGTGTCAAAAATAAATTTGTGGCTAATCGTGTCAAAGGCTTTTTGAAAGTCTAAGAATAAAATAAGGTGTTCATCCTCTAGAAAGTCTTTGTATTCAATTAGATCCAAAACTAATCTAATCAACTAATCAACTAATCAACAATGTTGTTGGCTATGTGATGATCTTTCATGAAACCAGATTGGCATTCATCAATTAAAGTGTGTAGTTTAGATTTTAGACGTTTTGCTAAGATAGAAGCTAGAATCTTATAGTCATTATTTAGCAATGTAATGGGATGCCAATTTTCAATTAATAGAGAGTCTTTGTGAGGTTTTGGAATAAGTGTTATGACACCTTGCCTCAGAGAAGGAGGAAGCTCCCCTCTGTCAAGAGATTCTTTGAAGACAGCCAGAAGAAATTTACCTAGTGACTCAGAGAAACATTTATACATCTCAGAGGTCAGGCCATCACAGCCTGGTGATTTATTGTTCTTTAACCCTCGTGTTATGTTGGAATTCTGTGCACTCCCCTTATGGTCCGAGTCAAATTGACCCTCATTGGATTTAATACAATTCCTCAAAAATCACACTATGAAAAACAACAAAGATTCAGGTTCAAACTGTAAACTTTTAATATCAGCATTTGTCAAATATTCCAAAAAATCTATATCTGAAGATATGATTTAATGAAAATGTTTTTAACCATTTTTTAAAACTATTTAAAATTTGAATATACGTTATATTTATATATATTTGCATATACATTTTTTTAACTTTTTTTTTTTTTTTTTGCTTAGAACATCATAACTGAACAATTAATCAATTAATCTGAGCTCATTTTTCCTGCTGTCTATGTCGAAGTCTCAAGATATTTCAGATATCTTGAATATATAAATGAGAGCTTATTTTACTATCTGTGTCTTCTATCAAAAATTTTCATTTGTAATTTGCAATTAATTCTGAACACCATGATTTAGCTTTTTCAAGTGTGTTTGGTTTGGGTTAGAGCACTTTTAGATACACTTACACTTTAGAACTGGAGTTGATGCCCTGACATACATAAAATAAATGTTTTTATGTTGTGTCTGTACAGTTGCTTTTGAATAGCTGCCTATGATGGACATCACAAACGTAATAGTAATTTTGTTTGTATTTGTCAAAAAAAAAACCCACCAGCATGTTGAAACTTTGCATGCATGTTCATGATGATAAATGGAAAAAAAGTCACAACATATCAAGAAAAAAAAGTTTAATATTATTTCAGGTAGCTTGAAAAAATAAATGATAGGTAATTTTTACCATCTGTGGCTGACAAAATATTTTTCTGTATTGAAATAAGTGTGGAAAACCTATTTTTTTTAGCTTCATAATGTAGTAAAAAAATAAAATAACAAAATATAACCAAGAAATGTTATTATTTTGGCTTCGTACAGTTGTCTTAGAGCGTTAAAATATGCGGGTCAAATTGACCCGCGAACATCACGAAAGGAACATTTATTTTGTTTGTATATGTCAAAAAACACCAGCATGTTGAAACTTTGCATGCATAATCATGATGATAAATGAGAAAAAGTCACAAAATATATAAAAAAAAAAAAAAAGGTTTAATGTTATTTCAGGTAGCTTGAAAAAATAAATGATAGGTAATTTTTACCATCTGTGGCTGACAAAATATTTTTCTGTATTGAAATAAGTGTGGAAAACCTATTTTATTAGCTTCATAATGTAGTAAAAAAATAAAATAACAAAATATAACCAAGAAATGTTATTATTTTGGCTTCGTACAGTTGCCTTAGAGCGTTAAAATATGCGGGTCAAATTGACCCGCGAACATCACGAAAGGAACATTTATTTTGTTTGTATATGTCAAAAAACACCAGCATGTTGAAACTTTGCATGCATAATCATGATGATAAATGAGAAAAAGTCACAAAATATCAAGAAAAAAAACATAGGTTAACCAGTATTTTCAGTATAACTAGAAAATCTAAACGGGTCAAATTGACCCCCAACATAACACAAGGGTTAAGTTATTCCCCAAATAATCTCCTCAAGAGTTATGTCCTGGCAGCAGATTTTATTATATTCTGCATCTACACATTTAGGTGAGTTAATCAAGCTAAAGATTTCCTCTGAATCTTTGAGATTAATATCTTTTTAGTAAAGTTTTTCATAAAAAGCACTTATATAGTTTGATATCTCTTTACTGTCCTCACTAATCTTTTCCCCAATGTCAAGTTTTCTTATAGTATTGATTTCATTTCTTCTTTTTTCCATGTTAAAGAAATATCTACTGTTTTTCTCACCCCATCCAATTCCTACGTGACCTTATAAAAGCTCCTTTCGCTTTGTTCTCTTTGTTCCCTGCTGACCTGAATAGCTAAAGAGATGGCCTTATGGTCTGTCAGAACAGCAGGGGAAACAGTGCATGACTCAATGGAGGGCTCTAAATCAGCCGAAATCAACCAGAAATCTATCCTGGACTGTAGCGTGTGGCTTTTATTGCTCCAAGTATATGTTTTCAACAATGTATTTTTTTTTCTCCATATATCAATTAGGTCCATCCTTTTCGTGAAGTCAATTAGTTTTTTTGAATTTGGAGTTAGTTTTGGTGGGCACCTGTCTAATTGGTTATCCATTACCATATTAAAGTCACCGCCCAAAATTACTTTAGCTAAAGGATATTTAGACATCAACTCATTTAATACAGAGTCCAGTTCTTCCAATAATTTTGAATTTTGTGAGAGTGAGCAGTACCCATAGATGTTGACTAAAATAAAAAATGCATCTTCCAAACAGGTAATAGTAACCATCCAGTGACCGTCCATCAGTATCCCTTACAGTATTAAGAACCTTTCCTTTAAATTTATGAGTAAGAATAGCAACCCCTGCGGAGTGGTTGGATCCGTGAGTCATCCAAATGTCCTCTCCCCATTCACTCTTCCATAACTTTTCGTCTTCTTTACATGAGTGAGTTTCTTGGACGAAAATAACATCAGCATTATAGTCCTTACCAAAAATAAAGATGGCTTTTCTTTTAACAATGTTTCGTAGTCCTCTGGCATTTATAGAAAGTAATTTCATCAACCGCTAAAGAACAATTCTCTTTACGAGAGAAAAAACAACCTAAGCAATAACAGCTTCTGCCTCTTTAAAGTGAGTTTGGAACATTTTAAAGTAATTACAAAGTGCTAGTGTTATTCAAGAATGACTGACTGGGTTAATATAATGTAAACAAATATGAATTATTGTTAATATAATAAAACCCTGAGAGAGGATGGAATTCAACCTTATCAGCAGATATAGCCAACATAGGTATTAGAACAGTTTTTCTTGTCCTCTAAAGCAGCAACAGAAAGAGAAGGCACGAACTCAAGAGTTTACAACAAAGTTCTAGAGTGACTCCGTAGGAAACATCTGAAAGGATCTCCACATCCTCTTTGAAGGCTCGGGTTCCTCGGAAAAAAGCTCGCTTTCCTTGTTTCCTCGCTTCTTCGATGCGGGACCACAGCCTTTCTCGGGTCTTCTTGTCAGCCTGAGTGAGATCCTCGCCGAAGCGGAGCCTCTTCTCCCTCAGGAAAGTGTGGTTTCGCGCATTTTTCCAAACGTCATCCCTCGCTGTGCGGAAGGCAAAGAGGATAATAACGGAGCGAGGGTGTGTGTTGCCGCCATCCCTCCTTCCAATTCGGTGCACGACATCGATGACTTGACTCATATTTTGGTTAGGGGCTATTTGCTGACAAATGTCAATCACCTTTCTTTTTACGTTTTCATCCCTTTCCTCTGGTAGCCCATACAGCCTTAGAGCCCATCTCCGCCTCTTTCAGTCTCAGTGAGCCGAATTTCCATGCTTTTTATATTTTTTTCAATACTGTAGCAAAGCTCAGATAACTTTTTGTTTTCATTTTTCAAAGCTTCAATTTCGATGAAGGCAAAATTAAGGGAGGTTTTCAGCTCTTCAATGCCTGACTTGTTGTCTCTTACCATCAGTTCCAGGTTATCAGCTCTCTGGTTAACTGCAGCCAGAATGTTAGCCTGAAGATCCTCTAGAGACAAGTCGCTCTTTTCTTTCCTTTTTACTTTTGAGGCAGGGCTGGAAGAGGGGCTACCAACCGGTGTTACAACCTTCGAGTCCGTTGAGAAGTCGTCATCCATTTTCCCTCCGTTGTTTTCTTTTTGGTTAGCACCGTAGTTGTGGTCCGTTAGCGTCAGCGCTTGAGCTCTGCCTTTACGTTTCTGTTTCCTATTCTTTTTTTGTTCGGACATAATATGGTGTAAAAAAAGTTACAGACAATAATAATGTAGTTCCACCGTTGTTTAAAGCAAAGTTGGGAGGCCAGAAGACTGTAATTAAGCAAGCCGCTCTGTGGTTGTGACTGCATGAGCGCTGCTCCGCCATTCCGCTAATTGAGACAAGTGAAGCCCATTTTTCCCAGCTGACAAGGCAGCGCCACGGAGAATGACAACATAAGAAGCGCCATTTTTTAACACAGCTGAAATATAATACTACTGTTTCTGTATCACGAAATGTAGTTTTAAGAGTTTTTCAGGCGAGAATGTAGTTGTTTAAAGCTCAAATCTGCGGTTTATTTAAAGATTTATGAAACTTTTATCCAGTTGTGAGATCCAGCGATGACCGGACGCTCGGCGTTCATGTACCCCGCCTGGAGCAGCCTTTCCTCGGCTAGACGTTCTGGCGTCTGTAGTGGTTAAACATGAGATATAATTGTCTATATCTAACGGGCGATTTTTGGTCTTGTGAATCTATAATTTGTTCCCTGGGCAATCGTTTTGGCTGAGGGGAAGTTTCATAACTTTATAAGCTATTTAACTTTACCATTGTCTAGTTAGACTAGAGCGCTGACTTTGTATGTTTGACTGAATTGTTTGCTTTATTTGTATAGCTTCTTGTACCTTTTACTTATACTTGTATAATGGCTAATATTGATAAAAGTGAAATTTAACAAAAAGAGACTAGGTTGAGTTTTGTCATTTTAAATCTTAAAACGAAGATGATCTGTAAAGTTGTTTACTGCAACATCTGTTGTTTAGTACAAATGCACATATTGCCTGGACCATATTAAAATGTTTAATATTTTTATATTATATTTAAAACGAAAAGAGGCAGGTTTGTGTTTTATATATATATTTTTTTATAAATAGGCAAACGTTATGTGCAGTGAATATAATCAATACGCGTTGCCTGAACCACATTTGTGAGGCTATAATGTTTAAGATTTCTTTAAATGAAAACGAAAAGAGTTAGTATGGTGTTTTATAACATATTTCGTTGCCTAAAATATATACATAAGGCTTGTTTGAGATGCGCCTTGCCTCGCCTGAAATGTAGGCGAGAGTATACGGCTGCAGTGAGAGGAGGAGTGAAAAAAGCGCAGCAAGCCGGACAGTTCTCTCTTCTCGCAGTGGATCTGACACCTGTGAGATCAAAGATGGATATCGCGGGATTCACCGGATTCACGCCCGTGCACAGTGTTGCTAATAAACTGGATGGAATTTAAGTTCTGTTGCTTTTGTATGAAAATAAATATAATAAACAAGACACCCAAAGTACCCTACTTATTTAATTCCATTCCAAATACATGTTTATCAGTCTTTTTTCTTTAATACAGACATGTGTTATTTTTATTTTTTTTTATATAAAAATTACATTGCATAACCCATAGAGATCGCACTGAGATAGTTTGGGAATATTACCACATAACTTATACACATAAAACATGATATCAGAGTTTTAAAATCAAACATTTTAAAAGAGAACAATACATCACGGTTGTTTAAACCAATGAACATCAAGCTGTGTCGTCAGCAAGTCGTTTCCCATCATGCTTTTGATCAGCGCAGTCAGTGGAGAGCAACTGCGCTCGACTGCAGAATCCGACAGGTGAGCCTTGCGCTCGCGAGAGATTTTTGACATACGTCAGCATGACATCAGAGCAAGGCGGACCGCACTCGGACACATTTCTAACCGGCATGCAACTCGCGCTGATCACCGGTGATCGATTCTGCGCAGATTTTGCTCATCTCAAACAAGCCTATAGATAACCGGAGTAGCAGAGTGAGCTGAGTGACGCGCGTGTAATGGAGGCCAGCTAGTAGTTGCTGTGCGAGTAAACCTCACTCCTCTGATCTCAATAGGCGCGCTGTGTCAGAAGGTGGGCGGGGTTAGGATTTCCCAAGATTTTCCAAGATGGCGCCGCCCATACCCCCCATAAACAGCTTCAAACCATAAGCTGTTTCTCAATTCCAAGAATGCAGAGAACGGACTTGTGTTCTCGTGGAGACCGGTCTTGTCAAGCCCTTGGAAGAACAAACTCGGAACCGGCCGCAATCACTTCTGGGACACCAGGCGAGTACTAGCTCAAGTCTGCATTCGATGCATCCTCAGTATCAAGAACACATCCGGGTTCTTTCATGCGTCCTCTGTACTTGCGTTCTTGAACTTCGGGTCTGAACTTCGACGGTTAATGATGACGTAAAACGAGAACACAAGGAGGCAAGATCACTGAAGAAGGCATATTGAGAAACACCCATAGACTGTAAAAAATATGGACAAAGCGTCTGTGACGTCACCCATAGACTTTCTGAAGAACGGGTTTAAAGCCGTTTATGGGGGGTATGGGCGGCGCCATCTTGGGAAATCCTAACCCCGCCCACCTTCTGACGCAGCACGCGTCACTCAGCTCGCTCTGCTACTCCGGTTATCTCTGTGTATATTTTAGGCAACGAAATATGTTATAAAACACCATACTAACTCTTTTCGTTTTCATTTAAAGAAATCTTAAACATTATAGCCACACAAATGTGGTTCAGGCAACGCGTATTGATTATATTCACTGCACATAACGTTTGCCTTTTTATATAAAAAAAATATATATATATAAAACACAAACCTGCCTCTTTTCATTTTAAATATAATATAAAAAATATTAAACTTTTTAATATGGTCCAGGCAATATGTGCATTTGTACTAAACAACAGATGTTGCAGTAAACAACATTACAGATCATCTTCTTTGTATTAAAATTTAAAATGACAAAACTCAACCCAGTCTCTTTTTATTAAATTTCACTTTTATCAATATTAGCCATTATAAAAGTAAAAGGTAAAGTTACAAGAAGCTATACAAATAAAGCAAACAATTCAGTCAAACATACAAAGTCAGCGCTCTAGTCTAACCACAACGGTTAAGTTAAATAGCTTATAAAGTTATGAAACTTCCCCTCAGCCAAAACGATTGCCCAGGGAACAAATTATAGATTCACAAAACCAAAAATCGCCCGTTAGATATAGACAATTATATCTCATGTTTAACCACTACAGAGACGCCAGAGTCAGCGGCAAACCTCAGAACGTCTAGCCGAGGAAAGGCTGCTCCAGGCGGGGTACATGAGCGCTGAGCGCCCGGTCATCGCTGGATCTCACAACTGGATACAATTTTCATAAATCTTTATAAATAAACCACAGATTTGAGCTTTAAACAACTACATTCTCGCCTGAAAAACTCTTAAAACTACATTTCATGATACAGAAACAGTAGTATTATATTTCAACTGTGTTAAAAAATGACGCTTCTTGTGTTGTCATTCTCTGTGGCGCTGCCTTGTCAGCTGTCAATCAAGCTGTCAATCAAAGTTAACCACGCCCTTATTGTCATACATTTTATATCTAAATACGATCTAAACTAACGAGTTAGAAAAAATTCACTCCCCTCACAGTTGTCAGGCACTCGGAACCTATTGAAAAATACAATAAATGTCCATGGGACCAACCTGTAAAAACAAAAGCTATTTTAACATGGGGGCTATGGACATTTGCTCCCTTTTGGGACCTTCCCCTAGCGGATATTAGATGTATTGCAGTTTTTCGCACTTCCGGGTAGGCTTCATTTTTCAGATCAGACCCTCCTCGTCTCCTCTCTCCTCCGTCCTCCATCCTATGACCCGGAAACCGATCAAGCTCAGCCATCTTGAAGGACGTATGTTCGAGTTTTTCGAACGTTTTTCGAGTATGGCTCTCTGTGTCACGTAAGATTGGGCGGAATTTCCTTATATGGGTCCTAAGGGCACTTCTCCGCGGGCGCGCGCACACTCGTAGACCAGACAGACAGACAGAGACAGAGAGACAGAGAGAGAGAGAGAGAGAGAGAGAGAGAGAGAGAGAGAGAGAGAGAGAGAGAGAGAGAGAGAGAGAGAGAGAGAGAGAGAGAGAGAGTGAAAGCAGTACAAACGCTCTGGTCAGCTCACCAAAGAAGGGTGTTTTTGGTCACCAGGGCAAGACAACCCTGCACAGATTCCTAAAGAACCCAGCGTTAAGGTAAAAGTGGATGCAGATTGTTTCTCCGGGCCAAAAACGGAGTTGTGCGAGACTGTTCCCTCCATTTCGTCGAGGATGATTGTTTTATAAACAAAGCCCAGATCGACGGATTTGCAGATAGTCTAATGCGAGCAGTCGTAATAATCAAGGAACTGTGCGGCCATACCATGGGTGCAGCAGGCGTAATGATATGACGCAGAGTTCATTGATTATTAACATAAGTGAAAAATAAAGTGGTTGAAAGAGTTTCTATTGAAGCTGGATTCAATATGGTTTCACATTCCAAAAAGTATTTTCAAGAGGTTCGGTGGGTTAAACTTTCTTTTGAAATGTGACTTTGAAATTTCTAAAATACCTTTTAAATTATCTGAGTTTCATAAACAAGTTTTGCATCATTGGAAGATGGTATTTACCCATAACTTTACACCTCATTGTGCCACCTTGTGGAATAATAGAGTAATTGTATCAAACAAAAAGTCTTTGTTCAACCAGCTTTGGTTTGACCAAGGCATTATCTTTGTACATGACATTTTAGATATAAATTGTGAAATCTTAGATTTAAAAAACAAATGTAATAATATTCAATGTTCTCTTAAAGAATATAAGAAAATCTGTAAATCTATCCCAGTGAATTTTATACAGCTGATAAAAAGCACAATTAGTTTTTCTAATGTCCAAATCAAACTTCCAAACTTAACGATAGGAGAATTAAACATTACGGACAAAAAATGTGACAACAAATATTTAAATAAAGCTTTCAAAGGATATATATATATATATCATGATTATGATAGGAAGATAAAACTTAAAATATTAGATAATCCAACAATTGCAGTAAAACATTGGAAATTTATAAAATGGCCAATTGCACCCAAAGTAAAAGAAATGCAATTTAAAATTCTTAACAACCACTCTCCATCTGCGGAGACACTGAGGGGTAGATTTGGTTTTGAAGTTGATCCTTGCGACTTTTGTCATGAAAACCCAGAACAAACAGAACATTTATTCTTCCTTTGCTCAGTTAGTAGGAAGTTCTGGCAAGATGTTCATAGCTGGTTAAATAATAAATTAGTGAACTTGAACAATTTACAATAGAAGATATTCTTATTTATAATTCTAAACTGACGAGGGATTTTTCCCTTTTGATTAACCTGATCATCATTATGGGTAAATACCACATTCACAAAAATAAATGGAAAAAACAATTGCCAAATGTAAACTGTTTTAAAAATGAATTTCGTATGTTATTATCCTCTTTGAACCTTGTAAAAAATTCTAATCAAAATGTAGAAGCTATTTGTTATGCTGCTGAAATGTTTTTGGTCCTGTAACACATTATTTATTTGAGAACAATGCCTTATTTTATTTAAATTATTTATTTATTTATTTATTTTTATTTATTTTTTTATTTATATATATCTATATTTTTTTTTTCATTGTCAAATCTGCATTTTGTTGATGCCTTGCCTGTTTTTTTGTTGTTGTCTCCATGAGAGTTTGTAAAAAGCCTTTCTCAGCTGTGATTTAATAAAGTTTATTCAGCAGCAAATCAGGATCTTGGCAGAATTTCTGAAAGATCAGTGTTTGTTGGAAATGGAGCACACAATATATAATATTGTATTAATAAAATACAAAGGTTTACATTTCATATGCAATTCAAAATAAAACATTAATTTGTTTCCTAAAAACAGATGAGAGCAGATATATGAGGCTGAAGGTAAATCTGGGAACACAAACTTTGCAGAGTTGCATTAACTAGATTAAACTGTCAGTGATTACCTGCTTCATTCAACTCCGTCTTAAAGTTCATAAAGACACATATTATGGTTTGTTTGTGTCATTATTTTTATTCATTTTATAAATTGAAAATGTTGTGTAATCCGCATTCAATCATCAAAATGATCAAATGTTATTTATTTAGCTGTGATTAAACTTACAGAGAAACTTCTGAAACAATCCCAATATTTCTCATCATTGGCATGTATATTAAACACAATCATAACCAATTTTATGAATGATAAAAAACTGGAACTGAAGAATATAAACACTGATACACACACCTTTATTCCTTTAAAAACACTTTTATTAATTTATATATATATATACACTCACCTAAAGGATTATTAGGAACACCTGTTCAATTTCTCATTAATGCAATTATCTAATCAACCAATCACATGGCAGTTGCTTCAATGCATTTAGGGGTGTGGTCCTGGTCAAGACAATCTCCTGAACTCCAAACTGAATGTCAGAATGGGAAAGAAAGGTGATTTAAGCAATTTTGAGCGTGGCATGGTTGTTGGTGTCAGACGGGCCGGTCTGAGTATTTCACAATCTGCTCAGTTACTGGGATTTTCACGCACAACCATTTCTAGGGTTTACAAAGAATGGTGTGAAAAGGGAAAAACATCCAGTATGCGGCAGTCCTGTGGGCGAAAATGCCTTGTTGATGCTAGAGGTCAGAGGAGAATGGGCCGACTGATTCAAGCTGATAGAAGAGCAACTTTGACTGAAATAACCACTCGTTACAACCGAGGTATGCAGCAAAGCATTTGTGAAGCCACAACACGCACAACCTTGAGGCGGATGGGCTACAACAGCAGAAGACCCCACCGGGTACCACTCATCTCCACTACAAATAGGAAAAAGAGGCTATAATTTGCACGAGCTCACCAAAATTGGACAGTTGAAGACTGGAAAAATGTTGCCTGGTCTGATGAGTCTCGATTCCTGTTGAGACATTCAGATGGTAGAGTCAGAATTTGGCGTAAACAGAATGAGAACATGGATCCATCATGCCTTGTTACCACTGTGCAGGCTGGTGGTGGTGGTGGTGTAATGGTGTGGGGGATGTTTTCTTGGCACACTTTAGGCCCCTTAGTGCCAATTGGGCATCGTTTAAATGCCACGGCCTACCTGAGCATTGTTTCTGACCATGTCCATCCCTTTATGACCACCATGTACCCATCCTCTGATGGCTACTTCCAGCAGGATAATGCACCATGTCACAAAGCTCGAATCATTTCAAATTGGTTTCTTGAACATGACAATGAGTTCACTGTACTAAAATGGCCCCCACAGTCACCAGATCTCAACCCAATAGAGCATCTTTGGGATGTGGTGGAACGGGAGCTTCGTACCCTGGATGTGCATCCCACAAATCTCCATCAACTGCAAGATGCTATCCTATCAATATGGGCCAACATTTCTAAAGAATGCTTTCAGCACCTTGTTGAATCAATGCCACGTAGAATTAAGGCAGTTCTGAAGGCGAAAGGGGGTCAAACACAGTATTAGTATGGTGTTCCTAATAATCCTTTAGGTGAGTGTATATATATATATATATATATATATATATATATATTATTATTTAATTTTTTTTTTTTTTTTTTCTGTAATCAGCTTCCCTGGTTTTCATATGTTTTACAATTATATGTGAATGAATGGGAACAGACTACAATAATGCAATCAAATAATTATCAAATAGATAAAATGAATTATATGAAAAACCCATATAAGCACTTAATCATAAAAGCAGTTTCTAAATAATGGTCAATTACAATTTGAAAGCAAAATTGTTCTCACTTGTTAATTGATTTGGATTCATACAATATATAAAGTGTTCAAGTGAGCGGAGGTGAATGAGGAAAAATAGAGAAGAGAGGGAAGGTCAAGTCAATGATGAAATTTACACACACAGCCCAACGCCATAACGTGAAGATTTAAAGGAGACATATCATGCTTTTAAATTGTTCCTTTTTACATATAAATCATACATTTGTAGTCTATATAAAGCGGAACTGCAATGCTTGGGTCTGAATTCTTCATTATTATAGCTCCACAGGCCCCTTTTCTACCCCTTTTCTGATGTGCGTTTGAAAGCAACTCGTTTTGGTGCGGTCTCTTTAAATACAATTGAGACACTTCATACCCCGCCCACACTCGGTTCAACTCCACCCCGTTCGGCCATTTTTGTAGTCTGATAGCAGAGATACGATTATCTAGCGGCACAGAAACTTTTTATTCACACGTTATTAACAAAATGTCAACAACGGAAGACTTGTCCAGCCAGCCTTACATGTTCGAGCCAGAGTTGGAGCAGGAGCGAGATGAAAATGAAGACGACGAACCTGTAGAACGTCTTCATATGGATGTATCGCAATGGTGTGTTACTGTATTTACACATGAAACTTTGGTCTTCCGACCTTTTACCACCGTGTCGATTTATTTTGATTAATATGGGCGAGGGAGAGAGAGCAAGACAGCGTCTAGTTTGGAGATGGTGATGTCTTGTTTACACTTTCGCCTGGCTCTGAAGAGAGAGAGAGTGTGCGCGCGCGACCGGGTCTCTCTCTCTGCTCGTTCTTTCAGTTAAACATGTGCCCTGTCACGCGCGGCAGTTCATCTACATTAGACGGTGTAATGAAGCGTGTGGGTTACTACATCCAACAACCGAACATTTTAACTTACCCTCTCGTAACTTCTGCATCCTTTAGCTTGGACTACAAAATTGCAGCGAGAAATAAAAATGGCGGATTGCTCGAAGTGTTGGGCCGGAAGTCAATGTCCTTATTTGGCAGTTCCGCTGCAAATACTGTGACGTAATAGTTCACAAAACGTCATAGATAACAGAAAAATCGGAACAGGTTGAAAAATATGACCAAAACAGAATATACCCTTACAGAAAAAACACATGAACTTCACATGTGCAAAAACTCATGTGGTCATGTGATTTTGCACATGTGAAATTTAACATGTGTTTTGCACATGGGAAATGTGTGCTTTTGGAACATTTACACATGTGATTACATGTGAAACACATGTGAAACCCATGTGATCACATGTGAAACATGTAAAATTCCCATGTGAAACCTATAATCACATGTGAAACCCATGAGATCACATGTGAAACCTATAATCACATGTGAAACCCATGAGATCACACGTGAAACCCATGAGATCATATGTGAAACCTATAATCACATGCGAAACGTAAAATTCCCATGCGAGACCCATGAGGTCACATGTGAAACCTGAAATTCCCATGTGAAACCCATGAGGTCACATGTGAAACCCATGAGATCATATGTGAAACCTATAATCACATGCGAAACGTAAAATTCCCATGTGAAACCTATAATCACATGTGAAACCTATAATCACATGTGAAACCCATGAGATCACATGTGAAACCTATAATCACATGTGAAACCCATGAGATCACATGTGAAACCTATGAGATCACATGTCAAACCCATGAGATCACATGTGAAACCTATAATCACATGTGAAACCCATGAGATCACATGTGAAACCTGAAATTCCCATGTGAAACCCATGAGATCATATGTGAAACCTATGAGATCACATGTGAAACCTGAGATCACATGTCAAACCCATGAGATCACATGTGAAACCTATAATCACATGTGAAACCCATGAGATCACATGTGAAACCTATGAGATCACATGTGAAACCTATAATCACATGTGAAACCCATGAGATCACATGTGAAACCTGAAATTCCCATGTGAAACCCATGAGATCATATGTGAAACCTATGAGATCACATGTCAAACCCATGAGATCACATGTGAAACCTATAATCACATGTGAAACCCATGAGATCACATGTGAAACCTGAAATTCCCATGTGAAACCCATGAGATCATATGTGAAACCTATAATCACATGCGAAACGTAAAATTCCCATGCGAGACCCATGGAATAACATTTGAAACCCATCAACAATCTATGTTAAACCTACACCCCATGTAACCTGCAACTTCATGTGAAACCCATGTAAAAATCATTAAGCACTATACCACAGAAAACAGTAGGCCTACCATGTTCTTTTGTAGGGCCTAATGTTTCCCAACATTAAAACAAATAATTCAAATTAAGCTTTTATTTCATTTCAAAATATGCAGGACAAATTGAATGTTTAAAACAAAGCAAAACCAAATTAAAATTATACATTAAAAAAAGCCTCTAAAACGATGATGTATAAGGGCGTGTGTGTGTGTATTGTGTGTTTGTGAACGTGTGTTGTCTCAGTCCTCTGTCTCCTTCAGCAGGCATCCTGTTTTGGGATAGAAAAACAATCAAAGATTAGGGCAGTGCAAACAATATCAGTCTATCCTGATAAATAAAATTTTCTTTCTTTTCTTTCTGGATTTCAGGATTGTATCTGTTAATGTCAAGTGATGACTGGTCTATGTATATTGGCTGTAGCCAAATATATAAACAAGCAGATCCTACAGCATGCCCTCTAGAAGGTTCTAAGGATTACACATTTATTAGTATCTTTGTAGGTTGGTTGGTGTTTTAATGGCATGCCAGCCAAGGTTCCTTGGCATGTAAGAAGTTGAAATGCTATAAAAGAGCAATAAAAAAAAAAAAAAAAACGTATATATGGTCTTTAAAGTTTCCTTTGGATAAAAACCTTAAAATGGATTTAGTGTCATTGGTATCTTAGCAATACCCAATCCTGTGCCCAATTATCAAGCATTTCTGAAGATCTTAATGAGTTGGTTCAGCTGTGTTTGATTAGGGCTGGAGCTGAGCTTTGCAGGAAGGTAGATCTTCAGAAGCGTGATTGGGCACCCCTGATATGCAGAATAAATTAGTGTTGGGCGATATGCTCAATTTTCATATCATCCTATCGTCAGCCTGTTCGAGCGGCGATACACGATATTATTGTTTGACTCAGAGTATTCCATTTATTATGTCTGTTGTGATGTAAATAAAGTATTCCAACATGAAATCGGGAAACTTACGGACACATATCTTCTCATGCCGTTACATAGGATTTTGACAGTACTTCTGCACAAGATGAAAACACATTTAAGAAAGATTCAAAGTTTGCGCCCGCGAAAAGCTCGCTCTGTCTGGAGTTTAAAATGGATTAACACGTTTACGTGACCATACATGCATGGTCGGCTTATTAAGCATAATAGCATTAAGAACATGGATGTAAACGTGCTCTTATTCCCTAAAAGTGAAAGCAAAATGGTCCTAACTTTTGGCATCTGTCTCTTCATTAAAGTCTGCGTGAATCGGAAGTTGCAACCGACTTTATTTCAGTGTTGTGACGCATTTCCAAGTGAAAGGGAATATTGAACAGAGGGCAGGGTTTTACTTTAGCGCTCCTCCTCTCCATCTCTGCTCATAGCAGACTAACGGTTGGACGGGAGGGTTAAGGATGTTCAAACCCAACTCGTCAAACAGACGTCATCAGAGAAGGGACGCCATTCCAGGGCGAAAGCAAATTTTCAGATTTTGATTAATGATTACCACGACAAACAATTAGTTTTCTGTGTATTAACTTAAACAGATTAATTGTTCACCTAAAGACAAAGTAATGTGCACTAACAAAGTAAATAGGGTCAATTTTTATTTCATGATATACGTTTTCTTTTAAGGCGGTGTTTGAAGCTGCTTTTGATTTTCACAGATGACTGTGTTGCTGTGTTCGGATCTAAAGACCGTTAGCTATTAGCCTATATATTTTTAGTGATATTATTATTATTAATAATTTGTAATTGTATTGTTATTAGTCAGTCATTAAATGTTTTGTGAATATGCTATGGAAACAAAAAATGCTGGCGAACAGCAATGTCGTTTTCATCTTGGCTTAAACAACTGTATAAAAGTGATGCATCTTTTTTATAAAAAGCACTATTGACAATTTGTGAATAGATCACAAAATAGACTGAGGAATAGACTGATGTTGGATCATCTGAAGATTACCTTTCTGCTCGTCTCCTCAGATCTTTTAACTTTTGTGCCATGCAGACCTTGATCTCAGTGCCTCCGATGTGTCTTTTTGACATGGTCTGTAAGAAATGAGATTGATAACATTAAAATTTGAAAACAAGTTTGGAATGCCAAAGAGGGCCTAAATAATCCAATAATCCATACTGTGTAAAAAAGATGTCAATGATTCATCAAAAAGTGCAAAAGTATTATTTTCATTAGAGTATGACCTCTCTTTAAAGGCAGGGTAGGTAGGATTTTTCAAAAAAAAAACATTCCAAATTTGTTTAAACTGTCTTTATATACCAATACATAATTAAAATGTAAGTACTCTGAAAAAGAGAGTATAAAAATCGAGTGTATGTAGACCTCTCACGACTGTTGTAAACACAGCTCATTATTTCCATTCACTCCACCCCCTCCCTTCTGGGCTCCTTCCAAAGCCACGCCCCCAAAACACATGAACGCGGGAGGAGAGGAAGGAGCGCAGTGCATGCAGTGACATCATGTCAGAATCACATGTAATACATAAAATGGGAGAGAGGCCGCACTATGCTTAAATATATTTTTATTTTTATTTGCACAGACGCGTTTCGGCGCGTGCCTTCCTCAGTGTGCAACAGCTTTGTTGCACACTGAGGAAGGCATGCGCCGAAACGCGTCTGTGTTAATTTCCTCTGGCTTTATCCAGTGCCTGTTTCGTTGCAGCCTTTTCTGCCTCCGATTTTCTTTTTTTAGCCTTTTTATCAGGGCGAGTAGTTACAAGCAAAGCTGGCATTGGTAGTTTTTGCTGCATTTTATCTGCCATTGTGCCGCAAACTCCTGCTTACTCGGTGTAGTGAGCTGAATATTTCCGGGAACGGTGACACGTGATGAGTGCACGCAGGGCTGTGCACGCAGTGGGGCTCGGGCACGAGACATGAAGGCATCTGATTGGTTCTTTACATTCGGACCGAGTGGCAGTGATTGGTCAGAGTTTTTACTGTCCTGCAGCTGCTACAGAGGTCTGATTGTTTTCATTCCTTTTTCTGAGCACATAAATGTATTGACTACTCTCAGGATGGAAGGACCATTTCACCCAGTATAAAAAAAAGTGTTTCTGAACAGGATTACCTACCATAGCTTTAAATTGGAGACGTGAAAAAGAACATTTTTGTGTGCTAAAGGAGTCATGAAATGGATAATCAAAATATTCTTGATATTTACACATTTAAGAGGTGAGATTAGAAAATGATCACATTTACAAACATTGGACATTTTTAGCGCAAAACACTTCACAAACTTTATGAACTCCAGGAACAAAATATAAAATACTGAAACGGCATTTAAAGCGTCAACGATTTAAAGTGCCAACGATTTCGATTTTGGCACACTGCAGCAGCTGAGTACTAAGGAGCGAATGTACAGTGAAGTGACAACGTGACATTAGGGGTGTCGAAATTAATCGTTTCAACGATGCATCGCGATGCAAACGAGGACGATTCGGTATCGGTATAGTAATAGACCATAACCGATTATAATGTACTGACACTTTTCTGACGTCATTTGTCGCGTACGTGCTTTGTCGCGGTAGCACTGAGGAAGGGCGAGACGCGAGTGTAAACGCAGCCATAGTGTACCTTTAATAGGTGGTTTGCAGTCACGTGATTGTGATGACGCGCGAAATTCAGATGGAGGGCAGGAAGTGAAGAGCGGAATGGACGAGATGGAGGAAAGTCCATACTGTACTACTTTAGACGCTATTACAAAAGAAAGATATAACAAAAAAATCGAAACATATGTTGGACGTGATCTTTACGCTAGGAAGAGGAGCGATTTTTCAACTGAATTGAAAGATTTGCCTGTAACGTTACGTTTGTCTTCAGTTACAGGGGTAACTTACAAACCCAAAGAAAAGAAGAAACAATTACTTTGACTTTACAAAGTTCGGAAACTGGTACGTTACACAAACATACTAGCCACATAAGACTCACCTTTGACGAAGTGATCACTGCACAAACGGGCATTTTCCGATTCGGCTCCTCCCGACCGCAGACGTAGGTTTGCAAGCAGAGTAGGCAGCCAGCCGATTTTGCCGGGGCTTCAGTCCGGAATGTATTTTGAAATTTTAACTGACAAATATGAAACCGGACAACAGCCTATTGTAAACCTCCGAAATCATAAGTTGCCTTATTTCATTGTGCTATGGTTTTGCTGCTGTCTTTGACTGGTGATTGTTGAAATCTGTCTCACTCAGAGACGCACCACGTGAATGATTTCAGCCTATTTCTCCAGGATTTGCGCGCAACAGCAAACAATCTCACAGCAATTTTTTTTAATTTTATAAATAACGCAGTCAGCAGCGCCGCACAGTCCTCTGTCAGATGAGATGTTGTCACGGTATATGTCCGAATATAAAACTCAGAAACACGAACTTTCCTGTCGTGTCAGCCGTGCGCTCGAGGCGCGCACTCTTCAATATCACGCACTAATGCAATCAATACATCTAGCCTAAATCGTTCATGACATTCTTTTAACTATAAGCAACCCAATTTGTCTAGATATGTAATATTATTTCCTTTGTATAATGAGCTTGTCTTTGTTTTAAATTATATTGTATTTTTATTGTGAGTGCATGTGAACTGCTGCACAGTCGTGTGATTTAGTCAGCTTGATTAACATTATTACAATGTATTCCTATTTAACACAAATGCTCTTTGCTAATTATAGAAACTATAAGCAAAATTGAAAAGTTTGATCGATTTGAGCAACCATAAACGACGCAAAACATAGGCATTTTGAGTTTGTTATAGTGCTTCCTAAATGTAGCACAACACTTCCTGCCCTCCATCTGCATTTCGCGCCATGGCAACGCAGTGACGTGACGTCATATGCAAACAAGCTATTAAAGTTGTATATTATTTCCATGAGGATAAAGATGTTTATGTCAGTGAGTAGTCAGTGTGAAACAAAGCAAAAGGCGATACATGTATGAATGATCAAATTAAAATTGTTCACCCAAACATCTAAATTTTCACATCACTTTTTTTTTGCAAAATGCAGTACAGGTGGAACTGTAAAATTGAAATGCTTACCCTCTTGCATTTGACAGTTTAATTTTCGCAAACGCCTTATCTCCTTTTCCTTGGTTTTTCAGCCTCTCCTCAAGCTCCTTTACATCATTTTTGTAGTCTCTCTATCAGTGTAGAAAGAGGAGAGGTATACAAGAGAAAGAAAATAGAGAAAGCCACTTGAAGTGCTGAAGAACTTTCTAGAATCTTGTAATTGGGCAATTCCACGCAAAACTGTCACATCCATAACGCCAGCACAATGCCATTGTATTTAGTTGGCGTTATGGATGTGACAGTTTTGCGTGGAATTGCCCAATTATGGGCAAAAGGGCATGTTACAGTCTCATGTTGCTTTAGATGGCTAAACTATGTCTTTTCCTCACAGATGTCACTGAACTCACAAACTGAACAACTGAATGTAGAAAACTCTCTTGCTTTTTTTTCCAGAGTGAAATCTTGCCAGATGAGTCTTTAACGCACCTTTGGTTTTGAATGTATGTAAATGCAGTGAAGTGTTCTGGTCACGTGCCAGTGTTTCAGTAGATCTTGCTGTAGGAGAATTGACTGGCTTTTTGTCAGAAAACTTGCAATGACGACAGAGCATCACTTTGGCCACACCCTGATGGAGAAATAAAAGTACAATTGATCACAAAAAATAAAAGTACAATTGATCACAAAATAATAATAATAATAATTTGACACTTATAAAATAATTTAACATAACTATATTAGTTAGGCCTGTTTCCTTAAATTTGTGATGAAACCGGAGTTGCAACCAATTTTCCTTCTGTTATTTAATGAGCTTCCTCACCTCACCTGTGTTTCCCACTTCTCTGGCAGCAGCTTTCTTCAGAAATGTTGACATTTTGGAGCTTTCCTCTGTTGTAGAGGGATTATTTGTGTTGCTGCTGAAATCACAGAACAATTTTTATCAATATTTGTTTCAGCAATTTTTAAGCACTCCATGTAAGTGACGTCACCGATTAACAGTACGTTTACGTTAAATAAATTAGCTCACGTCCAAGCAAAATCTTTACAAAACTATCAAAACCTCTCATCTACACATAAGATGTGATTAAAGGCCCAAACTTTCATAAACAAAAGCTCAAGCTATAAAGTTAGCCTACCTCTTCTGAAAACGGTTGAGATAATAACGGACTTTTTCGAAGACACTAAACCATTTCTATAAAGTAAATATTCAACAGAAGCGTGTCAATTACAAGTAAGATAAGTGTCAAGAACAGTTGTGTGTATTATTTGTGTGATTTTAGAGGCTAAACTCACCTGAAAGCAGTGAAAACAACAGCGAGAGACTGAGTTTTGCTGACAGTTGCAGTAAACGGTTGCCGTTTCCATGGCAACTCATCTCCGCTCCAGTGTTTGAACTTGAAGGCGGCTCGAGTGTTCACGCGCACGCACATTAACCCTCTGGTGTCCTTCGGACCAAATGGTCCCAAAATGTTTAAATAAAAAAATGTATAAAATCATAGCTTCATCGGAATGGTCCGAAATTTGGTGACTTTGTTGGTACTTGGTATATGAACACCCAAAAAAATTGGTTACAGGATTTGAATAGTCTAAGTGGTTGTAAAAAAAAATAGTCACACTCAAGGTCTTCGGGACCAAATGGTCCGCCATAGGAAATGAATGGGAAATTGGCAAAAATGTGAAAATACAGAGTTTGTACGCACAAAAAAATCTACAAATCAGCCAAGATCCAGAAAAAAGCACACAACAGTGAAGGGGTGAATCTATAAAACATCAAGAGTGCAAAACAGACACATCCACACACACACACACACACACACACACACAAACACACTTTTATACACATACACACTAATAAATTCAGATTACAAAAATCTGTTTTGAATTTTTAAAAATCACAGCTTCATCGGAATGTTACGAAACTAGGTGACTTTTATGGTATTAGGTATGTGAACACACAAAAAATATTGAGGTCATGATCCAAGCATGCTAAGTGGTCGTCACACTTCTGCTCTTTGGTCAAAAATGACCCCCATAGGAAATTAATGGGAAATTGTCAAAAAAATGAAAACACAGAGTTTTTTCGTGCATACAATCTACAAATCAGCCAGGATGCAGAAAAAAGGACTCAACAGTGAAGGGGTGAATCTCTAAAACATCAAGAGTGCAAAACAGACTAAATCTGTTCAGGCAAAATCACTAGAATTCGCAAGCCTTTCTACAGAGAGCTGTAAATCCACTAGTGGTAAAAACGTGCTATTGCGTGATAAAAATGCTCAGTGTGTCCACCAGTTGGCGCCCATCTCATTTCAAAAATTGCTTTCATGAGGCCTAGGCTTGACTCTAAAATGAAATACAGCTTTAATAAAAATAAAATAAAAATTATATATATATAAAAAAATTCTATTATATTCAATGGGAAAAAATGGGTCATAATTATTGCATAAATATTAATTATAAATCATAAAATTTTCTCAAAACACCAAAAAAGAAAAGAAAAAATATTATAAAAAAAAATATGATGATTTTTTTTTATAAATATTATTCCCACCCTCCCGGACCATTTGGTCCCGAAGGTCCTGAGTGTGACTCTGAAATGAAGAACACCAGAGGGTAACGCGTCAAAGTCACACAGCATTTACAAACATAAACATCTAGAATAAGAACCTTACTGAATAAAAATCTCATTATTAAATCATGAATTTAAAACTCATTTTGAAGTTCTATGACCCATTCATAGGTGCAAATTACCACTACTGCACGTGATAGTATTAGTGGGACAATTGTGGCTTTTTTATAATTTCAATTTTTTTTATTGTTGTTTTTACGAACCCCATATTTCATTTGAACGCGTGCTAAAAATGCTCATAGGCAGTATTTTTTTATACCACCAGCTTTTGATATTGCTACAGCTATTAGGTCAGTTTCACCATTTTTTTTTTGCTTTCAGATTCTTTTTAACTGTAAAAAATAAATTAAAACAAATATACATTTATAAATTAAAGATGTCCTGAAAGCGCTCAGAAACACGTGGACCGACTATCGGCTTGCCACTGGTGTGCCGACGGTCAGGGTTGCCAGATTGGGCGGTTTTGCAATCTATTTTGCGGGCAAAAATGGGTTTGGGCGGGTGGATAAAAGTTGGGCTGGTTTCGGATCAGTTCGGCGGGTTTTTGTTCCCGAAACACCGGCACTTCAGATCCTTATTCCTGCGACCCAATGTTCAGCAGGCAGCAGTCTCACTCACTCACACACGCACACACAGACACACACACACACACACACACACACACACACACACACTACAACTCTGGCTGAACCTCACAACACTCCCTCCCACTACCTTAAAGTGACGCACGCACGCCAACACAGATTTGAATGTTGCGATATGATTTTGTCAAAGGTTTAATAGACCTAGAAATGAAGAAGAACGCGCGCGAGTGTTTGAATCGAGATCACAGACTTTTAAAGAATGGTGCAGCTCTGTAACGACACATTTCATCCTCTGTTGAAACGAAAGTGGCTATAACTTCGGTCAACCTCATCTATAAGCAAGGGCAAAAAAAAAAAAAAAGCAATTTAATTTGAATTAATATCTGTAATAAAAAAAAATCGATTTTAAAGTCACTAAAAAAATATTTTTTTTTTCTCCAAGCCCTAATATGCATGTTTTATTGCCATTTGAAATAACTGAAATGTTAAAGTGGATTATTTTTTATGTCCATATATCCACTGTTACTGAATGCTTTTTTTCCAAGTGACTTTTATTGACAATAAAGAGACTCATCGATAAGTTGATCGCATTATTTTCCGTAACGTAAGCTTATAGTTTAGTAGAATAGTCTGATTGAGGTCAGTAGCCTACTTTTGCGTTCATCTGATTGAATATTGTTTCTAAAATTGGATAGGCTAAGTCGAAAAATGGGTCATTTTAAAGCTTGTTAATGATTTTAATGTGTTTAAACGAGAAACAAGCCACACAAAAAATTGGGCGGTTTTTTGGGCGGTTTTTGACGAGGTTTTGGGCTGGAAAACCTTGCTGGCACCTGGCAACCCTGCCGACGGTGGCCCAGCCGCGGAAAACCGCTGGTGGCGTGCCACCCAAAAAACGCTGGCAGACCGACGGGATTTTCAGATTGCTCGGGTTGCCGATGGAGTGCCGCCAGAGGTCCGACCATGTCAAACTGCTGACTTTGTGCCGCCCAAAAAACGCTGGTGGACCGCCAGGTCATTGTTAGCTGGGATGATTCACATGTTAAAAATTAACGTGTTTTCCACATGTGCCACATGCTCCATTATGTTCACATGTGGTGACACGTTGTTCACATGTGGTGACATGTTGTTCACATGAGAACACATGTGATCACATGAGGTCACATGTAATCACATGTGGAAAACATGTGATAACATGTGAAATTCATGTGTTTTTTCCCAGTTCCCTGACCTGATGAGTGGAGTGAACTGAACAGAAGAAGCACCAACATGGATCTGGGAATCTGAAGGATCTGGAGAGATTCTGTATGGAGGAATGGTCTCTGATCTCTTGTCAGGTGTTCTCCAAACTCATCAGGCATTATAGGAGAAGACTCAGATCTGGTATCTTGGCAAAAGGAGGTTGCAAAAAGTATTTAACAGGGAACCAACAATTATGGCCAGCGTGTTTTGGAGATAAACATTTATTTTATAATGTGATTTACCCCCACTTTCAATTATTTTACTTCAATGAAAGGTTTGATTTTTGTGAATTCTTTTAAAGGGATAGTTCACTTTGAAATAAAATTTTGGTATGTTTTAGCTTACCTCAAGGGCATCCAAGATGTAGGTGTCTTTTTTCCGCAGTAGTTTCAATTTTGATAATTTTAGGTTTTAGGTTCTTGTCTGTCAGTCCTATAATGCAGGTCTATGGTCACCACCTCAAAGAGCATGCACAAGTCCAAATTAAACAATTCCCCATCGTAAGTACACATTGATGGCCTAAGACACGAAACGAGCGGTTTGTGTGAGAAAACGAACAGTATTTATATCGTTGTTACCTCTTGAACACACGCGCCAGTGGACGCTACCTGCCGCGTCCAGTGATCTGAGGGCGCGGGCAGGTAGTTCATTTACACAACAGTGTTTTGGGGCCTGAAAACACAAACTTTTGCTCTGAGTCACTCTGATATGTAACAAATTTCTGTAGTTTTCACAGCATTATTACTGTAAAATGAGCAAAAGCTTACTGTAGAACCTGTATACAGCATGTTACTGTAGATCTGCAAAGCATCATGGTCAATTTTCAATGGCGGGTAAATTCTACAGTAAAAATATTTTTTCTGTGAATCACAATACAGCAATTTCTAGAGGATTTTTTTTTTCAGCCATGGAAAGCTGAAAAGCTACGAGATTACACATTTTCATCGGAATTTTAACTTCAGAAAGGTAACTTTGCTGATTTATTTCTACAGTTTACTCTTGTAAAGTTACCTATTTGTTCAACTTTAAGAGTGCACCGAGAGAGAGAGAAGTACCGAGCGGCCCACTTTAGTAAACTCGTAGCTTGTGTGCATTTTATTACCAAAAAAAAAAAAATCTATAACGTTATATATTTGCGCATAATTTCGATAGATTTTCTAATCTGGCAACATTCGATAACGTCATCATGAATAAAAATTAAATTGGAATTAATCTGTTGTGATGTAACGTTATCTGTTGGTGCGCTAGCCGGAAATATGATCCCGTACACTTGGATTTTTCTCTTGCTTCCCAGCAAACACATTTACGTTGTGGCAACGTCTCTGGCACGTTGCATTTCTGCTATGGCAACGTCGCTGTCTACGTGCTTGCAACATTGTAACAACGTAGAATTGTAAGACGCGACAGGGCTGTAGCAACGTTGTTGCGCGACATTCAGCAACTGAGAGACGACGTTCTGACAATATTTTTATATGCTGCTATATCCCCCCATTTAGCATTTTGTTAGATAATTATATACTTTTTATCGTTTATTGTTTATCTATATTATTATTTAATGGGGCTATCAACACCTGCAAGTGTACACTTTGAAGAGTAAAAATGACAGAAGGTTTCGTTAATTCAACTTTATTAAAACTCCATCAAATTGCACTTCCAAAAGTAGGCTAATACATTTGTGGAAAAAAACCCCGAAATAAACTAATATACAAAATTTATTTTAAGTATAATAAATAAAACATAAAAAGCAAAGGTAGATCAGAACATTTAATGAACAAAACCGGGTCTGTATGGCAGACAGTAGCCGAAAGCCGGACGATACAGAGGAGCAAACGAATGAGACTAAATAGCGGAAAAATCGAATGAAAAACTAAACAGTGCAAGCTAGGCTACATTAATCACATTAAAAATTAAAGTTGTAGGTTGAGTTTGATAGCTGAGGTAGGCTAAATTAAACGCAGTACTCACGTATCCTTGCTCGATGAAGAACAAGACAACACAATGAGCCCAACAGGTGGTTGGGATTCAAAAGTCTGATTTTCCCGCTTCAGGGCAGTGACGAGTACATTATGTAGTCCAGTGGTTGTCCAGACACCCATAGGCACAACCTTAAGCAATGGCCCTGAACGGTGGTTTAATGTCAACATTGTGACAACGCTGTAACAACCTTCACCACACAACGTAGTTATAGCAACCTTTTGGCCATGTTGTTAAAACGTTGTTAGAAGGTCGGGTACGTTGCGCCAACGTTCTGTGTTTGCTGGGTTGCTGAAGTCAACTGTCACCGCCGACGACACCGCGTGCGCGTTAAGCACTGAAGCCAGCCGACTCCCGACAGAAAACGCAGCTAGAGGTAAGACTTAACACATTTTTCATAGGATTATGATTTTTCTGAACCTCATCGCAGGTCAAACTGCAGAAACGAGATTGTTGATAGCCTAATTTGAAGCGCCATTCCCGACATGTGTGAGCATATTACGTTACAAGTTTTGTCTTATCTGCAACATTACATTTATAACGTCTTCAGTTTGATTAAAGAGTACGTTTAGCATTGTTGAATAAAATGAATTTGTAATTATGTATGTTTGTGTTGGTGCGGTAACGTTAGCCGTTTGAATAATCTCACTCGGTTTTTTTTTTTTTTTTGCCTGCTAAGAGGCGTTGCCGCCAGAGGAGTCAGACATTTAAGCGGGCCGAGTCAAAAGAAAACGCAGCCACAAAACTTTTAATTAAAACACGACATTTTAAAGGATAACTATAAAGTTATTTCCTCCCCCAACCTTCATCAACTTCATCGCTTGCAGAGGGTAAAGTTAGCCTAACTTACATTGTTGGTAGCCTAATTTGAAGTGCCATTCTCGACTTGTGGGAGAATACTGTATGTATTAATATTGTTCTTATCTGGCAAAATTACATTTATAACGTCTTCAAGTTGGTTAAGGAGTAACGTTAGCATTGTTGAATAAAAATTAATTCGAAATTGTGTATTAATGTATGTGTTGGCGCCAAGGGCGTAACTTTGGGTCTACCATTGGGGGGGTTAAACTCGCGGCATATTTATTAATTTATTTATTTATTGAATAATTTTCTTGTGTAAAAGGTAACATGCTAATTTGTATTATTCCTGTATTAGAAATACATTGTGATACTTTTACTGATTTAGGCTACTTAATGTAAATGCAGCTGTTCACTTGACTATGTATGCCATAAT